>NC_092515.1:54151335-54510501 GCF_047511675.1 Marmota flaviventris | reverse complement strand
GCTGTGTTGTGTGTGTATGGGAGGAACTGGGGATTGAACCTCTACCACTGAGCTATATCCCCAGCCCTTTTTAGTTTATTTTTCTATTTTATTTTGAGATAGGGTCTCCATAAGTTGCCTCAGGTTCCCGAGTTGCTGGGATCACAGGCATGTGCCACCACATGTGGCTCACATAAGTTGTGTCAAAACAAAGCTTGCAGGTCATGGAAACTCCTGGAAGGAGCTCACATTAGCTCATAGGTGGAGAAGGTGTCGCTGGGCGAGTCATCTTGTTGGGGTGGCCCATGTAGCGTGCTGCAGTCTCGAGGCATTTCTCCTGTAAGTTCTGCTACAGGATTTGTGCAGGGCATGTGGGACGAGCAGGGCCGTCTGGTGATGAGGCAGGACACAGGTGTGCACATGAGAGCACCTCCTGCATGTCCTTCTCACTGTGTTTCACTAGGGTTGGACAAAGTCACTCCACTTTGGTAACTGGCAATTTTCACAAGACATAGAGCCTGATTTCCTTCCCCTTCAATCTGGCCTGGCTCTAGCATCTTGTTGGACCAAAGGGTGACATTCTGGGAATGATAGGGCCAGGTTCCTAAGGAGCCTTTGAGCTTTTGCTCTGTTTTTTGGAAAATTGCTCTTGAGCGCTGAGCTACCACATAAGAAGCCTGACTGCCCCGAGACTGTCATTCTGGCGAGACCACATGAGCCAGCTGTGGAGAAAGAGGTCAGGTGGTTTCAACCATCAGACCTCAGACTCGAGATCAAGCAGTGGAAACCCAGCAGAGGTGAGCTGTCTGCTCTGTGCCTTGCAGAACCATAAAAGATAGTGCAAAAAAGGGGTGACTGTAGTCCCCCAAGCTTTGGGGTGGTGTGTTATGCATCCTAAGCAGCTGCCCTAATGTGTTTCTGTCATTGACAGTTTAGGTGAGGCATGAACCTCCCTTGCTGGATGTTCCTAACGTACCTCCTTCATTCAGGAATCAGCTCCAGTTGCATCCAAGTCTCTCCTGGCCCTGAACACGTTTGCCTCCAGTTCCAGCTTCCAAACAGTTGCCTCTAGTTCCAGTAGAAGTTAGTAACTACACTGAAATCACAAGGATGGTGTAAGAGCGTGTGTATAAGGAGGTACCTGGGATGTAGTGAATATTATCAAAAAGCAAACCAAATGGAAATCTCATTCCTATGAGAATCCGCTAAATAAGTAGCTTCATTGGGCTGGGGATGTGGCTCAAGTGGTAGAGCGCTCGCCTGGCATGCGTGTGGCCCGGGTTCCATCCTCAGCACCACATACAAACAAAAGACGCTGTGTCTGCTGAAAACTAAAAAAATAAATATTAAAATTCTCTCTCTCACTCTCTCTTTAAAAAAAAAAAAGTAGCTTCATTGAATTAAACCTGTTGGGCAGAACATGCCTTTTTGGGACTTAGAATACTTGGTGTGGGTCACCCTATGTTTTTATTTGGGTTTCTTATACCAGTACTTGTTTTCTCAAATGAGGATGGATTCCAAGGGTGCCCATCCAAATCCAGAGTTGGGTGAAGAACAGCCTGGCGGGGGGGCCCAGGCTGGGGGTGGTGGACCAGGAGGGTGGGGGGGCCCACCCACCCAGCAAAAACCCTTCCTTGGCGTCTGTTGGCAAAAGTCAACATGGCGCTTCAGAGTGACCTGGAGTATTTGTCAGTAGATTGCAATTGATCAGTGGTCCTTTACCACATCCCCATCTCAGACCCTTGGCTGGGGCAGGGACCGAAACCGTCAGTGCTGGGCTGTCTTACTCTTCATTTCTTGGGCTCCTGAGTTTTTTTCTCAGTTTTTGATTAAACAATGGCCCCTTTTCTGGTAAGAAGCAACATTCTTCATACACTTATGGAAGGAGGGTCTAGTCACAGACCCCAGAGGCCCGTTCCTGTGTTGAGCATCCCTGTCCTGCAGAAGGATCTTGTATTTTGATAATCCCTTGTCCCTAGATGGAAGAGGCTTCAGAGCTATTTTTGGTATGGCTTGACTTGTTTGTGTAGGTTGAAGATTCCTCCTCTCCCCCACACTACCTGGGCTTCTCGTGTGGAGTGAAGGTTGTTGGTGCGACTTGGAGCAGTGTTTGTACAGCTAGGTCATCAGAAGTTATTAGGCTGAGTCCTTGCCTTCTTGTTTGTTTGCTTTTCTCTTGGAGGCTCTGAGATTTTGCTCCATTAATTAAAATGACACGCAACAGACTTTCAAAAGCATCCGCTCGTGAGGACGAATCATCTTTAGCCTGAGATCAGCTAAGCAAACTCTCCTCCAACCACGACGATGGGGGAATGCAGCGCATAATTAAGTGTTTACCGGAAGAGCAGCAAACAGGGCCCCGGGGACTATGTCAGAGCCGCTTCCGTCTCCATGGCAACATCCAATGAGCCTCCCAGAATAATGAGAGCGTTCTCAGGATCACTGATGCCAAACGAAAAAAGCAGCAACTAACAAGAACACAAAATCAACCACATCATTACGTTCAGAGCACCCAATATTTAATATCTCAGCTTTGTACTTTGGCATTCAGTAATCCCAATTCACATCTCGTTGCTTCTGAGTTGTTCAGTGGAGGGCAGCTGACATCTGTTGAGCACACTCACGACTGCGTGTCTCAGCGTTGCACAATATTGTAGAACACATTTGATGAGCAATTAGGAAGATGCAGTGTCATAATTTACAGCAGGGTTTGATCAGCCCTGATTCCAGATTATGCTTTCTCATGGACAAGTACTTACTCTGCTTTGAAATGAAAAACAACTCCAAAGTTCACTGGGGATCCTTTGTCTTTCTTCTTTGAGGAGCGTGTTCTGCCATTTTTGTGGTCTTGGGAGGAGGTGGGTGGGTTGAGGGGCTTCCAGGGTTCTCAGGGGGCATCTTCCCTGGAAGTTCTCTCATGAGGAATTTTAGAGCCACATCCCCATCTCAGACATCTCAGACTCAGGGACCTAAGTGTCAGTGTCAGGGCTGGGCTGTCTTACTCTTCATTTCTTGGGCTCCTCATGGGGCAGACAGGCTCTAGGGGCCCAGAGTTGCCTCCTGTTCTCAACAAGCTCATTCATGCCGTTTGACTCAGTGACATCACCATCCCATGGCAGGTGATACAGGTGGAGAGAAATGAGTGGCGTGGCTGTCAGTCAGTGCAAGCAGGAGGAACCAAGGAAAAGATGCCCTGCAAACTAGATGCTTCAATCTGCTTCAATCTCCAGGGAGACGTGTGCTCCAGGATACATGCTTCTGAAAGTACTGCTGGAAGACTGGTTTGGCCGAAGGGTGTATTTATGTGCATATAAATATAGTCATGATACTCTGTAGGATGTATTGGGGTTTAGATATGAGGTGTCCTAAACTGGGCATGATGGCATATAACTTGTAATCCCAGTGACCTGGGAGGCTGAGGATGGTGAGTTAAAAGCCCACCTCAGCAACTTAATGAGGCCCTAAGCAACTTAGCAAGACTCTATGTCAATTAAAAAAAAATTAAAAAGGGCTGGGGATGTAGCTTGACGGCTTAAGTGCAACTAGATCCCAATACTTGGTACAAAAAAAAAAGATATGAGATATCCCCCCCAAACTCATGTGTGAGACACGTGCAAGAATTTTCAAAGGTGAAGCAGTTAGGTTGGGTAATCTTAGCCTAATCAGTGGATTCATACATTCATATGGATTGATTGGGTAGTAACTAACGGTGGCAGGTAGGCTGTGGCTGGAGTGAGTAGGTCACTGGGGGCTTTCTTTTGGGGTTTATATTTTGTCCCTGGTGAGCAGAGCCCACTCTCTGCTTCCTGTTGCCACTGTCTGAGCTGCTCTCCTCCTCCAGGCCCTTCCGACACGATATTCTCCTCACTGCAGGCTGGGAGCTATGGAGTCAGCCATCTGTGGACTGAGATCTCTGAAACTGTGAGCCAAAATAACCTTTTGGCTCATTGTTGTTCTTGTCAGGTCTTTTGGTCAGAGCAACCCAAAGCTGAGTAAAACAAATGGTAACACCTCTTACCTCCTGAATGACGACAACTTGCTATGCATGTTACTGGTGAGTTTCAGGTTTATTGTATATATCTATCTCAATGACACAGTGACATCTTAATTCCTTTCCTTATGAGGAAACGGAGGCTCCGGGAAGCTAAATGATTTGCCCAAGTCTAGCGAGTGGTCAGTGAGGATTCTAATCACGTTTGCCTCCAAAGATGGTGGTTTCATAAAAATGCAGGAGTGTATCTGCACACCTGAGGCTCACCTCCCGAGCACAGTTCTGTAGTTCTCCACGGCTCAGTGATGGACGGCCCTAGTGAACATGACCCTAAGGATGCATTGTGACCTAGAAACCCCTTCATTTTCAAACTGGGTAACGTGTGCTGAAGGCCTCTCTGTCGCAATGAGCTGCTCTCTCTGAGGATTCCGAAGAGCTTCCCAGTGGAATTTCTTCTGTCCCCTTAGAAGGCCTAACCACGTGGCTCTCCATGACAAATGTCCGGTACTAGCCATGCGGTCAAGACCATCAGCTGACGGATGCTGTGCTGAAACCAACTTCCCTTGGGTGAGACTCGCCCTGATGCAGGTTCTAAGATTGAAGTGTGTGTGTGTGTGTGTGTGTGTGTGTGTGTGTGGCTTTTGGAGTCTCCTATTTTACTGTCTCCCAATAGATGACTATAATTTGGAGGTTGGTTGAGTGACTTGAAATAGTGACGCAGACATTACCCAAAGCTCTCCAGGGCTGCAACACGCATCACCACATTTGAGAAAGGTCTGTAGCCAGACACACCCACGTCTACACCCGTATTTGCAACACTTTCAGTGAATACTGAATGAATGTTAGCAGTGATGTAATGGACACTGACTAAGGACTTTAGGCGAATGATCTCATTTAATCCTCACAGCAATGTTTCACGGGCAGTGAGATTCCATAACAAGGCCAAGTTCATGAAGCTGTCTGGAGACGAGACAGGAAGCTTTTTTGTTTTTGTTTTTTTGGTAGAGCTTGCAGCCAGCAGGAGCCTTAGTTCCTGGTTATTTTTGAAGAAAATCAGTAATAACCTAGACACGGGTTCCAGTCTGAACTCCTCTGCATTTGTAACACCTCTGTTAGGAGATGAAGGTAGCATGGTCCCCTCCACTTCGGGGCTCATTCTGTTGCTCTTTGATTCATTCATTGATCTCTGGAATCTTAGGGAGTACACAGAACGAGGCCAAGTCTGTCCTCAGTATTGAGGATACAAAACACAATAGTCCCTTGAGAGAGGCTGGGAATCCCACAGTACCGGGAGGCATGGACCGGTTACTTGAGAACCTAGAAAACAGGTGCATTGTCCAGCCGGTGGGACTGGAGTTCACCAGGGTGGTGGGGCGCAGCGAGGGAAGCTGAGAAGTGGGAAGGGCTGTGAGCCAGAGAGAGGTGGCCAGCGTGCCCGGTGGGCAGGGTGGCAACATAAATGCTGACTTGCTGGGTTCTTTATTCAGAGGGCAAAATCTACCCCCTCCATCCCCCTCCCCCAGCCCCTCCCCAACCATGGAGGGACAGCAAAGTTGGACGCAGCTTAAGCCCAAAAGCCTCCAACGGGGTAAAGGTGAAGTTCCCGGCATGGGGAAGCTCATGGAGCAGAAAGCGCAGGCTCCTGCCACTGTGGCCTTGTCCCCGGGACCTCTGCCCCTGGAGGGATTTCCTGGGTATCACTTTTTTTTCATACTTACCTCCATTTATTTATTTATTTTTCTCAGAAAATCCTTCGTCATATTAAAAACGACCAGCACAGGAAGGTAAAATAGAGTAGCCACATTGGAAAGCAGCCTGGCAGTTTCTCGCAGAGTCGACACACAGCAAGTCGAAACAGACTGAAAAAGAAAAGAGGTTGAAAGTTTACAGTGATACTCTTCCGATGGCAATTCACCCGAGAGAAATGAAAACACGTGACCACGTGGACACTGGGACCTGGTTGTTCAGGGCAGCACAGTCCATGAGGGTCAGCACCCGAGACAATCCAAATGTCCACCCACTGGTGAATGAATCAACAAAATGTGCTAAATCCCATAGATGGAATGCTATGCAGTAATGAAAAGGGAACCAAGTACTGCCCCATGTGACAACATGGACAAACTCTAGTGAAAGAAACCAGATACAAATGCGTTTGGTACAACCTCATTTAGGTGAAATGCAGGAATGGTAGGACTCTAGGGACAGGAGCTCAGAAGTTGCCTGGGCTAGGGCTAGGGCCAGGCACAAGATGTGTAACTGCAGATTGGCACAAGTGATCTCTATGGGTTGGCACAAATGTTCTGGAAATTTATTAAAACTCACTGAATTGTACATTTCAAACCAATGAATTCTATGGTACACAAATTAGACTTTTAAAAACCTTGAAAATTCCCCAATAGACTACTAACATTTCTGGTTAGTTTAGATGGGATATCTGAAATACCATTTTAAATGGAAACGACCGTAGCAGTGATCTTGGCTTACACTCTAAGCGTTTAAAGAGGCTTCATTCTTTGGCATAGGAAAGAGAACACAGGCTTTGGGATGGCTCAGGGATTTATCAAGTCAGTGAAGCTGGAACTTTCCTTTCTGTTAACTGAAATGAAAAGACCTGTGCCTTCTGGATGCTTCCCAGGGGTCTGGACTTCATGTTGGCCCTTCTGAGTTTGTAGGACTTTGTGGGCATGTGATTTAGTGATTAGCAATGACATTGCCTTTCCATACTGCCATTTCCAGGGCTGGCCCTGGAAATAAACAGCACCACTCAACTAATAGCTATAAATGGATCCCAGCCATTTGGGAGGCTGAGGCAGGAGGACTGCAAGTTTGAGGCCAGTCTGGGAGATACTGTCTCAGAATTGAAATAAAATTAAGATGGCTAGGGATGTAGCTCAGTGTTAGAGTGCTTGCCTAGCATGCACAAAGCCCTGGGTTTGATCCCCTGCATTGCAAACAATAGGTATTAGGCAAGAGTGTCATTTTTTTTTTTGGCTAGGGGTATATATCAAAGTAACATTTCGTATCTCTGTGTGTGTGTGTGTGTGTGTGTGTGCGCGCGCGTGCATGTGCATGCGTGTGTGCAGGCATGCATACCAGCACGTGTGGCATTGGGAATCAAACCCAGGGCCTCACACAGGCTAGGCAAGTGTTCTGCCATTGAGCTGCATCCCCAGCCCTCATTTTATAACTGCTTTGAAGAGCTCTGGCCCAGAAGTTATGGGAGGCGTTTGAAAGAATCTAGTTTACTCGAATTCCAGTTCTGCACATTAAGCCATTTTTTCTTGGAAAAGAACTGAGAAGTCAATAGAGAAATTTAAATCTAGGAGAGAGATTTATCAGATCAGCCTAGATTATTTTCAAGAATCGAGGCAAGGATTACCTGATGTTTCTAACTGGAACATTGAGCTCCTGGGAGAGCCAGGCTTCGTGGCCTGTGCTTCCCTAGAGGCTAGGCACAGAGTCATTGGCCTCCCGGGAGGCTTTCTAAGGTCTGCCTCTAATACCCCTGACTATCACTGCAATTTTTGGTAGGGTACCGAATTCATCTTTTTTATTTTCAGTTTTTCCATCAGTAAGGTGGGAATATTCTAGAAGTACATCCAGGGGTTATCGTGAAGGATTACACAGGACATCACACACACACACACACCTTTGCCCAGATTATATGACCCAAAACAGGTTTTTAGTAACAGTTGTTGTGGTGCCCCGTGGACGTCTATCTGCTGTTCTGTAATTATCTAGACTGTACCCGGATGTGAGGTCTTCCAGGACAGAAATCATTCTCTTTGACCTCAACAGGAAGCACAGGGCCAGGCACACAGTAGTTGCTCTATATAAGTGTCTCTACTCATTGAGTCAAATGGTGCCTGATTTTCCAGATAGGGAGACACCCAGAGGTGGCAGATGGTTCCTTCAGGTGGCATCGATGGTCAGTGGCAGAGCCATAATGGAACCCGGTACTCCTGGCCCTTCATCTGGGGCATTTGCTGGGAAATGTCCTGGGAAGAAGAACGTGGGGTGGAATCAAAATATACCCAGGCTGCAAGTGGGAGGAACTCGTCTTTTTAGCCAGACCCGGGGTTGCTTGCCGGAATCACCGTTTCCTTCACAGCATTCACACCCCGAACCTGACTTTGCATGGTGCCCACCCAGCCGAACTTTCCCTTTGCAGGGTGCGGCTTTGTCTATCCATTCTTACTCCCAGGCTTCCGAGCTTTGCAGCAGAGACCAACTGACTGGGCAGGATGCCATCATTGTGGACCTGTGGATTCTTGTCCCTGATGATGTACCTGGCACTCGAGGGACCTTTGTTGACAGAATATGTGAGTGAATGAATGAAGGAGTTGGTCTAGTCCAACTTCCATCCCCAAGGTCCTTGAAGGCAACATAAGAGAGTAGCTGCGAGTCCCTCGTCTGGAGTTGGAATCCCAGCTCCACTATCCCCACACACTTTGGGCAGTTTAGCTCATCTCTGTCGCTTTGTCTCCTCATATGGAAGATGGGGATAATATTGCAATTGACTTCATTGGGTGAGCAGGAGGATCAAATGAATTAATTTATATAAAGTGCTTTGCACACTGCTGGCCGCAACCATGAATACTAGCCTGGTATTATTGCTACTCCTACAACCAACACAAACTCTGACTCTCAGACTTGGGAATAAGGTCTTACCCTCAACTTCAGGGAGTTAATGGGAGCTAGCAGAAGTGAATAATCTCTAACTTTCCACTCTCAGATTTTAAGCTGGGGGGACACACGGTTCAGTTCATATTTTATCAAGATCACAGCTATTGGAGAGTTTCATCGGGATGAGCTATAGTGTAAAGTCTAGAAATTTGGAGAGGATGTAAAATTCAAGGGTCATTGAGCAGAACAGTTTCCCACAGGGTGGGAAAGTTGAGACCCATGTGTATGTGAAGTGACTAGCAGAGTGACACTCGGGCCCAGGAATATTGATTCCGAGATACAAATATTTCTCCTGCTGTCATCTCTTAAATGCACGGGCCCTGAAATTTGTTCTGTGCTTTAATCTGCACTGCCATTGGTTGAATCCGTAGCATCTTTCTTCCTCATAGACAGGAATGGCGAGTGTGTTGTGTAATGCTGCCCTCTGCTGGTTACAACGCCTATTGCAGCAAAGGAAAGCACTAGAGAGATCCCTTCATAAGAAAGCAGGTGGGAGGTACACCCAGAGATGCAGTAAGGAGAGGCAACCCTTAGGTGCCTTGAGGGGCAGGAGAGGGTTCTCTGGAAATCTAGTATCAGGATGGGAAGCATCATCTTTTGTTAAAGGAGCAGGGGTAGAGTGGTGGGAGTGTGGGTGTTTCTAACAATTTCTAATATTCTAGGGATATTGGAAATGCCACCCCTTCAGCTTCCAGATCAATTGCCATTATCTTGCTTAGGATATCACTAAGAGACATTTTGCAGGAGTCCTGGCTTCCTCCCATTTGTGAACACTTAGAAATTGGTTTATGAGGACCCCAAAGAGTGGATGTAAACAAGAGATTTTTAAAAAATTGTTCAACATAGTTTTGTAAGAGAGATAATGAAATTAGACTGGGGCTAAATGTAGTTAAGAGGGTGCCCATCGTCATGCCAAAGAAGAGGTGAGAGCTTCACACTGAAGCCCGGGATTGGCCATTGAGGCAAGCTTTTGTTCACTGAGTTCTTTGGGTTCCTGTAGGCTGCAGAATTCCCTTAGGACAGGAACTCTGTTTACATTATTTGCTGCTACATCCCCAGAATCTAGTCAGAGTGCCTCATACATGGGAGGTGCTCAATAATTAATGGTTATCGGATGCCTGACTGGTTGCAAACTAGTAACAGTCTCTAAGTCATGTTGATAGTTTGTAGCTGGAAAGTCCTTTGTTTTTGAATAAGCACTGCAAATGTGCATCACTGTATTGCAAGTCCCATTTTCTTGGCTGTGTTTATTTCCATGGCCGGAGGAATCCATGGAAGTGAACATACGAATTGCTCTCAACCCTCCCTGAGAGCTGTGCATACTCTCTCCTTAAAGGGGCTGCAGCATAAGTAACAAAGCTTAATGTGATTATTTATGGACACAAAATGAGCACCTCTATTGACTAGGATCCTAGTGTGGCTCAGACACTTGCTATGATGACATGGATGACTTGACTTAACAAGTCTAAGCTCCTGCTTTTGCTGCTGGAGCTGTAAACATTACCCGTTGCAAAGTTTTGTTCTGAAGAATGAAAAACTATATCTAATATCTTGTACATTAACATATCTAATGTACACGGTACCAGAGCTGATAGGTGGAAAATGCTCAGTGAATGTAAGTAAATAATAGTTGTTATTAAATTTCTTCCATCATATATATATATATATATATATATATATTGCGTGTGTGTGTGTGTGTGTGATTTTAGGTTTTTAATTTCCCAGATTATCTAGTTGAAAAAATGACTTTTAAAAAATGTTGCTTTTTTCCTTATTTCAGGAAGTAAAGCATCTGGGCACTATGGTGCACACCTGTAATCCCAGTGGCTTGGGAGGCTGAGGCAGGAGGATGGTGAGTTCAAAGCCAGCCTCAGCAATGGTGAGGCACTAATCAAGTCAGTGAGACCCTGTCTCTAAATAAAATACAAAATAGGGCTGAGGATGTGACTCCGTGGTTGAGTGGCCCTGAATTCAATCCCTGGTACCAACCAACCAACCAACCAACCAACCCATAAACAAAAAAGAAGTAATGCATTCTCACTGTGGAGAAATTGGAAAATACAAAAAAGCCCCAGGGGAAAAAATTTCCACGAACCCCACCACTCAAGGTTAACTCCTTGATAACCTTCAAGGCTTTTTGTATTTTGTATAACTTTTTCATTGAAATTATTCTGCTTTATAACTTGCTTTTCTCACTTTTTATCATGGATCTTCTCCCATAACATCAGAAGTCAGGTTTCTGAAGGAAATTTCAAGGCTGAACATTGTCCATGTGTGTGGAGACGGCATGACAGAGTTAAACAGAATTCCCTGTGCAGGGCAGAAGGTGGTACTGTGTGATAACCAACGTTCTGTGGAGCTGCCCGGGAGGGAAGTCTTTGCATGCATCCTCAATACTTTTACTGAGAAGCTCTTTTGGCAGGAGAATTGCTGGGCTAAAAGGTAAAACTGGCGTCAACGGGATATTTTTTTCTCAATACCACACATAGTTTAATTCTCATTAAAAAAAATTACAAATGTAAACCAAACTTCAAAAACAATGAAAGGTAAAGAAAGCAGTTATACCTGCACTCCAAATTCAGGGCTTCCTTATCCTCTGGAGTCTTTCTTTTGGCCTGTTCATCCCAGACCCTTGCTGTCCATTCTTCGCCCTTCTTAGTCCTGAATGGCCGTCTCAGTCTCCACTGCTGCTCTCCCGGGAGGAGTGGAAACTGGGCGGTGATGGTGTGCTGGTCAGTGTGTATCAGCCGGCTCTGCAGAGAAGCAGGGAAGCCCTGTTTGCCATTTTTTGTGAAAACCTCAGAATAGCCAGTTTCAAGCTACCAGCATGATATCACCCAATGCAGAGCAGGAATAGATGCACATAATTGGCTCCTATGAACTGGAATGAGCCCCCTCTGGCACCCATGTGGGTATCAGTGGGTGGACAGCACAGCCACCTGTCTCCTTTCCCCAAGGATGTGTGAGGTCCAAGAGGTGAGCCATGCTTTTTATTTTTGTTTATTTCAGTCTCCCTGATAGAGCCTGGAGGAGAACCAATTACAATTTCAGGTGAATTAGAAAAGAAGGCACCTCGCTGTCCCTCCTCCCATCCTGCAAATCGTTTCTATGTAGTTATAGGGACTTTCTGCCTGCAAAATATGCACATCCTTCTTTTTCATGATTTTTGGGAAATAGTTGAACATGCAAACATATAATTGTGGTAATGATTGAAATCTGCTTATACTAAAATGAAAATGACTACGGTAAGATTCTTTTCTGTTTAGATTATGGTAAATAGAGTGGCAGGTATCAGATGTCAGAAACATTCTTTTGCTTTAACTACTTCATCTTAAAAATTAAAAAAATCAATTCAGTTCTTTTATATCTAATGACATTTCAATTGTCATTGCTATTATTATTTACAAATATTTCCAGGGTATCCCTGTGTGCGTAAGAGTATGTATTAGATGCAGGGATGGGTATGAAGCTGGCTAGGGCTGGGTGCAGTGGCACATGCCTGTCATCCCAGCAGCTTGGGAGACTGAGGCAGGAGGATCACAAGTTCTAAGCCAGTCTCAGATGCTAAGAAACTCAGTGAGACCCTGTCTCTAAAATAACAACAACAACAAAAATACAAAATAGGGCTGGGGATGTGGCTCAGTGGTCAAGTGCCCCTGAGTTCAATCCCTAATACCAAAAAAAAAAAAAAAAAAAAAAAAAAAATGCTGGCTAATATGAAGAGCCCAATATTGAACATCTATGGTGTTAAGAGCTGGGCTAAATGATTTATATACTTCTATGCAGTTTAGTCTTCATAATGAACATGCATGGAAGATTCTTTTCATCTCCATCCTACCAACAAGGAAACGGATGTTTAAGGTCAAATACATCTCACGAATTCTCAGCTCCAGATCCTCCTTCTGAGCCACACGGTATTAGTGTGGACATACTGAGATCAGGTGGCTTAAACCACAGACATGTTCTTACAGTTTGGAGATGGATGTCCCAGGTTAAGTCTGGCACTGTCTGGTTCTCGTTAGGGCTCTTTTCCTAGCTTGCAGATGGCAACTTTCTTGCTGCGTCCTTGCAGGGCTGAGGATAGGAGGAGCCACAGAGATCCATAGCCAGATCTGGTTCCTCTTCTTCTTATTATTAGAGCACTAATTATATCAGATTAGGGCTCAAGCCTTAGGACTGTGTTTAACTTAATTATCTCCCAAGGGTCCCATTTACAAATATAGTTGCATTTGGAGTTAGGGCTCCAACACACGAATGTTGGCAGGACACAGTTCAGATCCTAACACCCTCAGACAAGCATCTTTCTCTTCAGCAGTTCCAACTATATTTTTAGGGGCATAGATGAAAGTGGTCATTAGAACCCACCCTTCTGTACCCCGAGTCTCATCCTATTAAGAAAAATGGTGGGCTTGATGGAATGTTAGTGTGCAGCAATAAAAACAAAATACTGATTTATACCCAACCCAGCTGAGTCTCAGATGTACTATACTTAGGGGAAGAAGTTGGATTGGAAAGACTACATGGCACATGATTCCACTTACATGACATTCTAAAAGAGGGTAAACCATAGGGATGGAAAACAGATGAGTGTTGGTCGATCTTTTCAGGGTGGAGTTTAGGGATGAAGGAAGGAGAAGGAGAGGATTTTGGTGGATGATGAACTAGTCCATATTTTGAGTGTTATGATGGTTACCCAATTATATGCATTTTTCAAAACTTACAGAAATATGCTATAAAAAGTATTTTCTTTTTTTTTAACTGCATGTTAGTTTCACCCAGGGCTTATGGAGGATCCCTGTTGTTCATGTGATATCCTGTGAATTCTGCGGTCTACCATCCACCTCTTTGGCTTCACTTTAGAGAAATTCTTTGTACAATTTATTTCTTCTAGTAGCCACTTGGTAAATATAATTTTTGCTTTTATCTTTATCTGTGTCTTTGTTGATTTCTGTATCTAGCAAACAGGCTTGGAAGTGGCCAATTTAATTCATGATGCATGGATTTGTACATACCACATTGCCATGATATAAGTGTGGTGATCCCCACATTCCTGATGAAACTGTGTCCTGTGTTCTCTTCAATGTCCTGCTGTGCTCGCATCCTGGTGATGGTGGAGCAGCATCTCAGTACTAGAATGTCTGATACCGCACGTGTTCAGTTGTGGCCTCCTGACTACATATTGTTTCATTCCAAATTTCATTTTCTTTAAGGACTTGGTGTCAATTAGAATTCAGATGCTCCTCTATTTATGGTGTTATATCCAGATAAAGCCATCATAAGTTTAAAATACTGTAAGTCAAAAATGCATTTCCTACACCTACCGAACATTGTTACTCAGCAACATGGTACACTGAGCCTCCTAAAGAGCCCATCTTCAGAGGAATTTCAAGATGGCGGAATAGAGAAGGTCCCTTTCCTGGCTGCTCCATGGTGTGAAACCAAGAAAGCAGATAGGCAACTTCTCAGCAAGGTGAGTGAAAAATAAAAGATCCCACCTTCAAATGCATTCACACTAGAGGTTGGTTATTTCCCCTTGTGATCCTGTGGCTGACTGGGAACTATGGTCACTGCCACCATCCAGCACCATGAGAAGGTACTAAACTGCACACTGGGAGAAGATCAAAGTCTAGGAGAAGATCAAAACTTGAAGTATGGTTTCTGTGGAGTATGTACTGCTTTTATACCATCACAAAGATTAAAAAAAAAAATTGTAAGTTGGACCATCATAAGCAGGGGACTAGATAGAAATCTCTACTCGGACTGAGTATCCCTTGCAAACCCAGAGTAGAGTAAGGCTGACATCAGCTGAAGTTTATTTCTCTAGGACTCCCTCAGCTTCTCACTTCATCCACTCACATGCCCAGCTCTGAGATAATTATTGGGGTCTGGGGTAGCACATGCTCATTATGCCAGTCCTGACCCGAACTGCAAGGCTGGGAGGTCCAATTCTGTTCAGGAGGAGGAAATGGTACGGGCCGCTGGGGAAGCTTTCAGCAAGTATCTGCCACGGTCTTCCAGCCCGACCCCAAAGCTAACCCACTGGCCCAAAGTGTGTTTCTTGTTATCTGAGTGTATTTTGTTAGCATCTCTTATGTGCAAAGGCTCAGATGGGTCCGGAAGGTGTCTTTCCTTAGCGTCTGTGATCATTCTCTGGAGGAATGCCCCCCTGGCTTGCTGGAGAGCCATCCCCTCCTCAGCGACAGTGGAAGGGACAGGGCTAGAAGGTGGCTGTGGGGTGGGGTTGCACTAGGGTGTGTGAGCAGCTTCCTCCTTACCCAAAGCAGCATTAGAAATCACGAGAGCTTCTTTTGCTTGCTAAGTCCACAAGCAACCAAAAACCTCCCATGGATATGATTCTGGAGAGAGTGGAAAGAAGAGAAGTGTGGTCACTTTTGTACAATAACTAGAACAAACATTTATTTAGTGTTTTTATGCAACATGTATTTATAGGAACAGAATGTGGAGGCTGTCGGGTACTAAATTGAAGATGTAGTTTTCTCTGGTCACAGCATTATCCAAAGGCTGGCCTTTGGCGTCTGCCCCAGTCCTGTGTGCTTCTTGTTGCCAGGCTTGAAGTTTTTGGTCTTCTGCTCCAAATATGTGGCAGAGACAGCTAAGTATCTCCCAAATCTGTTCTTTTTTTTATACAATAATTATAATGGAATAAATTTCCCAGCCTCCTTTAACCCACTTCTTCCCATTGTCCCCAATGAAAAACACCTATAAAGACCTTAGTATACAATAAAAATAACTATATACTATATATTTACTATATTTTTTGTTGTCATTATATAATTAATATAATACATGTATGCTCTAGACTATAATTTCCAGTCTCTTTTAATGCACCTGTGTGAATTTCATTGAAATATTCACAGAACTGGAAACTTGGGATTTAGTGGGTTATGCATGACTACAGGAGAAACTGTGTGTGCAACCTCTAGAACATGCCCTTAGGTGCGTTCTCCTCTTTCTCCTCCTATCATGTGGGGATGTGGACAGGTTGGCTGCGGCTGGGGTCACTGTCATGGATCAGAAGGTGAGAACTATATGCTGAGGTTGATAGAGAAATAAGATACAGAGTGTCTGGATTCTTGACAAACGTGGGTCATCGTACTAGCCCTGGGCTGCTTATGTTTATGTGAAAGGGAACTAAATGATCATGCACAAGCCATGCTGATATTATTTTTCAGTCACTTGCAACCAAACTTAATACAATGACAGCTTTTGGTTAGAACAGTGCCTGGCATATAGCAGCTTCATAAAGAATTTGCATTGACTCAGTTAATCTGTTTATTAGCTAATTCCCAGGGTGAATTAGCTTTTTATCCCTGCGATCAAAATATCTGACAAGAACAACTTAAAGGAGGAAAGGTTTACCTTGTGATCATGGTTTTGGAGGCTTCAGTCCATGGTCAACCAACCCCATTTCTCTGAGCCCGAGTTGAGTCAGAACATCATGGCGGAAAGGGGTGCAGAGGAAAGCTGTTAGCTCCTGGCAGCCAGAAAGCAGAGAGGTGGGGGAATCCTGGACAGCATATAGTCCTCAAGAACATGCCCTTGTGATCTACCTCCTTCAGCCACACATACCTGTCTCCAGGTTTTACCCAGTAACCCATTCAAATTATTAGTCCTTCCAATGAATTAATCTACTGAAGAAGATGCAGCTCTCATAATCCAATTATTTCACCTAAAACATAGCCTAACACATGAGCCTTTTGAGGGATATTCCTAGAACACCATCACAACCACAAAGTTTACTATTTTATCCACTTTACAGACAAGGAAAGTAAGTCCCAAGTCACACACATCCTAAGTGGTGAGTTACGGACTTGAACCTGGCCTGTCTGTCTTCAGTGACCCTGTACTTCATCTCCACGGGCCTTCAGTGAATCAACACCACCCAGCAGAGGGAACTGGAGTTTAGCACAGTGCATTGAAGATGTGATTAGGTTGTAGTTTCTTTTCAATGAATTGGATGTGAACAATCCAAATAATATGGATTAAATTGCCATTAAAATGGCTGAGGTGTGTAATCTCTCATCAGGTGAAACTGAGGATTTCTGTTCATATCCAAGGCCATAGAATTTACCCCGACTTGGGTTATTTATTCACTCTGCACTCACAAGCAAACATTTACCACATGCTGTTTACCAAAAACTTGGCTGTGGGCAGGTGACTTCATGTACCTCATCCCAAATTTGGACAGAAAATCTCAAATAGGTTAAAATTACTTTGTGCATGGCAGACATGCACAAAATATGGTGGTTGTTACTATAATTATTTTCAAGGTCCTATGCTAGGCATGGAAAAGATTAGCATAGAGTTAGAAAATATAGGATGAATGTGCTCTCCCCTCTAGACAGATAGATAGGGCTGATGATTCATTGATTTAAACATCAAACATTTATTCATAAGCTATTATTTTCCAGATACTGATACTTTGTTAGGTAATATGCATAAAATAGTTACATTGATATTTGGTGCCAGATTCAGAGACGATCTTCATGGTCCAGATCAGCAACAGTATAATAAAAATGCAACTGGAGCCACATCTATAGCTGATATTTTCTAGGAGTAATGCTAGGGAGTAAAAAGAAACAATGAAACCAACCTCAACTTAATAAACCTGTCATTAACATATTTTGTTCTCATTATCTCTGTTCTCTTTTTGCATATATTCAATATAATATGTCAATATTAAGATACTAATATAAATTTTATAAATTACTAATGAGATCTCTTACTTGATTTTTCATACCATTTTCCTAATCTATGGTGTGTACTTTGCACATACAGTATGTCTCAGATGTGAAATTTCCATCAGAAATACGGGATCTGTTTTAGACTTCAGAAAACTGATAACTGAAAAAATAGGTTCAGGTAGTCAAGTTTTTTCTGGACCTTTAAAATTCCTATTTAAAAAAGATATCAAGTATTGACTTTTCCGTTTAAATGAATGAAAATAAAATTATAAATCTGTTTCCTCAGTGGTGCACATGACACTGCAAGGGCTGTCACATGGGACCAGGGTCACCTACCATATTGAGCAGTGCAGGTCTAGAGAGAACGCTGGCCATTCAACAAACACAGAAATAGTAGTTCAGGGGTGAACATGCTTAAAATGTCAAAAAAGTATGTGCAGTATTCTAAGTGTGCGTGACAGGGTTACACCTGGCCTGAGACACATGGACACTTTCATTGAGGAATGAATGTTTCACCTGAAGTGTGAAGGAGGACCAGGAATTTTTATTAACTAATTATTAATTAGTTAATTAATTAATTTATGGTGCTGGGGATTCAACCCATAGCCTTGTGCATGTGAGGCAAGCACTCTACCAACTGATCTTTTAGATGAAAGAGGTCAAGAAAAAAGATCACAAGCAAAGACCCTGTGGTGGATGGGAACGTAGAATTTTAGAACAGATGAAAGCAAGTGTGGTTGGGGTTCAAAGAAAAGAAGATCAGAAAGGATGAGGCTATCGAGGTTGACAGAGCTGAGGCCAGTCACGGACTAAAGACCCGAATCCTTACCATGACCTCAGAACACTGGACTTTTAAGCAGAGAAGTCATGCGATTGGAATTGGCATTTTAAAAACATCTTCCCCCTATCCCTTTATTTTGTGTTCTCTCTAAGTCTCAATCCAGCATTCCAGGAGTCATTATTTAGAATCACTAAGTGAGAAGAAACCCAGGTTCGGACTCAGAATTAGGGGCTCTAATTTACAACATAACGCAGCCATAAAATGCTGGTTCCTTGCCCCAGAGGAACAAGACCACTTTAGCCCAAGCCTTCCACTGCCTATCTCACAAAGAATGGGATTTCTATTTCATCATTCATTGTTCACATTCCAGGGGGCTCATGACCTGAAGCACAAGTGCAGCTGCAGAATATAGCACTGGAGAGCAGAAACCCACCCCACAGGGTGACCAGGCGTGAGGCTCAGCTAGTTGTGGTGACCAGTAGCTTTCAGCTGTGAGAACTCAGGCAAACTATAGAACAACTTAGTGACCGGGTAGGTCCAGTAAACCTTCTCATCTTGTGAAACTGTTGTGAAAGGCACCAGGGAGGGAAGGCAGGGCCTAGTACCGGGCAGTGTGCTGCCTCTCCCGGCCCCTTCCAGAAGAACTAGACGCTCGTTGTCATTGTCGTATTTAATGGGGAGACAACGAAACTCATTCTCTGCTAACTTTCTGGACACTTCTGAAGAGAAGAGTCTGAGTGCTGTGTTTATCCCTGTGTCTGGCCTATGGCAAATTCCCAGAGATATTTGAGGAGTAAATATTTAGCAATGACTAGACACACGGAGAAGAGATACGGCGATCTCAGATGGTTAAGATAAAAACAAGACAACTTGGGGGAGAAGGAAGTGAGCAGATCAAAAGCATGAAATTCGTTCTTGTTAACCACTTGGCTGCCTTTCTTGCCATCTCAGACTACACCAAGGCATTTTTTTTTCTTCCAAGATTTCTAAAATGACCAAATAAAAGTGAGAACAGGGACCAGGTATTCTCTACTAGATTTTTCTCCTGTGTTACCTTCTAGGAGTTTCATGGTTTTGT
Organism: Marmota flaviventris; assembly: GCF_047511675.1. Lineage (NCBI taxonomy): Eukaryota > Metazoa > Chordata > Mammalia > Rodentia > Sciuridae > Marmota > Marmota flaviventris. The sequence continues at coordinate 54,491,281 of NC_092515.1, read as the reverse complement.
GTTTTGTGTGTTTTGCTTTAAGGTGTAGGATCCATTTTGAGTCAATCGTTGGGAAGGTGTAAGGCCGCTGATGTCCTCCTCCTTAAGTTTTTGGTATAGATGTTCAGTTGTTCTAGAACCATTTGCTGAAAAGACTTCTCCCCATTATGCTGCCTTTACTCCTTTGTCAAAGTTCCGTTGACCATATGTATGTGTGTACATTTATTTTAATGTCATTATTTGGAGTGCCTAGAGGAGAAAAGGCATCAGGTCAAAATCAGGAGCCACCCTCTGTCCATGCTGTGGTCTATCTACCACCAGCTTTTACTGTCAGATCACGGTCCTTCCTACTTTCTAGTTTTAAAACATGCTTGTATGAGTTTTGAGTGATGCCAGATGATAACAGATTATTGAGAATCTGATCAGCAAGCAAAAATTTTGCACAAGGCAGGCGCCGCACATAGTTGACGATTTTATTTTATTTATTTATTTTTTAAAAATCTTTTTTTTATCATTTTAATTGTTGATAGACCTTCATTTAATTTATTTATTTATAAGTGGCGCTGAGAATCAAACCCAGTGCCTCCCACATACCAGGTAAATGTGCTACTGCTGAGCCCCAAGTTCCCCAGCCCCTCGTTTATTTTTAATGCTAATTTGGACTCAAATTCAATAGCAAGAGCCCCAATGATCTTCTAGTTCAGGATGACTTCAAAGTGCCCAAGTCCACTAGGGGGAGAAGTTTAGTAACGCTGGAGCCCGTCCTGGCTGGCCAGCAGCATTTCTTTTGAGAAGTTGATTTCTCCATCAGCAAAAGATCCCTTTTGAAAATAAAAGCCACTGTGCCAGTGGGTCTGCCATGCGTGTCTGCAGGTTTTCCGTGGCTCATGCAGATAAGAGTTCTGCAGAGGTGCAGGAGTGTGGGGAAGGCTATGCTGGAGAGGAGGCCCAGTGTCCAACCACATGCTGAGTGTTTATGAAGAACCAGTGAAAACACCCTCCTCAATTGCTTAGGATAAGTAGCAGTTTTGGAGGTTGCACTGGGCTTCCAAGGATTCTACACACATGGCATGGCTGTCCTTAGAGCAGGCTGGAAGCAGAACCCCTGCAGTTCTGACAACCTTCCCCGGGGCAGAGCAAGTACCTAGAGCCCACTGCATCCAGAGAAGGCACCTTGACCCCCCTGTAGGATTTCAGTGGCTTTTTGTGTGTGTGTGTGTGTGTGTGCTGGGAATTGAACCCAGGGGGTGCTTAACCACTGAGCCATATCCACAGACATTAAAAAAATATATTTTATTTAGAGATAGGGTCTCTTTGAGTGGCTTAGGGCCTCACTAAGTTGCTAAGGTTGGCTTTGAACTGGTGATCCTCCTTCCTCAGACCCCCAAGCTGCTGGGATTGCACTGGTGTAATCTTAATGATGCCAAAGGCTAGACTGTTGATGAATGCTGTTTTAGAAACCCTGCTGGGTTTGCAACCTGTCTCCTGCTCTGCATCCCAAATGGTGCTGCCTCAGTTCCATCCCAAATGGAACCCTGAGCTGCTGCTGTCTGTTGCCTGAGCATCAATGACGCTTCTCTGTCTCTGACCCTCCACCCTCAGCTCAGGGTTTATGCAGAAATGATCTTCCAATAACAATGCATGTCAGTCACAATGCATATGTTCTTGTCATCTTCCTATAATTAAAGATGCCCAAGTGAATTGCCCACAGTCATGCAAATTTTAAGTGTCAGAGCGGGGCCCCTAGTTTAGTCACCTGGTGCTGGAGGATATGGTTTATGACCATATGTGTCTTCTTTGTCCAAGACAGAAGTTAACCACTGACCTTTGCAAAGAGGTTATTTTGTAGGCTTTAAGAACCTCATGAAGCACATAATAAATGTGGGCTCCTGATGAAATGATACAATGTAACTCAAATGGGCTTCTATACTGTTTTGTGTTACTGGCTATATACTGAGTGTAAGTGAACAGTCTGGGAGGGAGGGCTGGTTTCTAGTGTGGCTGAATCCAAGAACTAGGTCTCTAGGACTTAGTCCCTGGCACTGTGTCTCTCAGCACTGCTCACATCTGTTGTCCCATTTTTGGGCAGATCCTCCCTTAGTGGTGACAAGCAGGTGGCAGAAGCTCTCTAGCCCCAGTAATCCACATACAGAGATGACTACTTCCTTAGTTGTACTGACCCAAGGTCTAGGGCCAAATCTCATTGGCCCAACATGGGTCATGTGACAAGTATGGACCAATTGTTGCCACTAGGGGAATGGGTTACACTGATTGGCCCAATGTAGGACATCTGCTAGAATAGGACAGGATCAGTTGTGTCTGAAGCACAAGGCCAGAGGAGGGTCTGTTGGTCTGTGTGCTGTTACCAAGGAAGAGTGAAGAGGAGAGGGGAGGAGAGGCTGAGCGGGAGAATGCAACCGATGTTGTTGCACCTGCTCTGTGTTCATGCCCGGTGGATTGCATATCGTGGGAGGTGAAGAGACATTTAAAGGACTAGTAGCAGGTAACAAGAAATATGAAATAATTAGAGGATGAGCAAGGGAAGCTACTTCTGTTTTACAGTTCACAGTACGAAGGTAAAGTAGGTGTAATGGGGATTTTGGAAGGCCAGTGGGGAGACTGTTAGGGAGTCATCCTGCAGAAGGAAGATCTTGAGGAATGTGTGGGACACGTGGGCAATTGCTATAGGAAAGATTTTCATCTCCATGGCCTTCTTTCCCTGGCGTCACACACATACACGGAGATGTTATGTGACAAAAGGGACTTTGCTGATAAAATTAAAGTTGCTGGCCAGCTGACAGTCAGCAGTTGGGCACTTCCCAGCCACCTCTCCCTGTACATCTCGCCCTGGAAGCTTTCCTTGGAAAGGGCTGTGGAGGGGAAGGCTTGGAGTGAGACTGGCATGTGGCAGAGGTAAAGGGCGTGTAGGATCACCAAGGTGACGGGCGAAAATGAATCTTCAGTTCTTGTTTTTCCCCATCTCCGGCCCCATTTTTGCATTTAGAGTGGGGATGCTGAGCCTGCGGCTCATGGATAGTTTTGGGATATTTAAGGAGCTATGGAGGCTGGTTTTTCCAACTTTGTGCCAACACCTGTGAATTTTAGGTGAAGAGCCCTTTGATCCCATCAGAATCTCAACACGGTTTCTGATCTCAACCAATATCCCCAACCACCACCTTGGGGACTCGGGGATCAAGGTCTGTTCACTAGGGTCACTTAGAAAGAACACGGATGGAATCTGCTTATCCGTTCATCTTTTAGGGAATTGGAACTCTGGTAGTCAGAGCTGCCAGCCCAGCACCTTTCCCGTGTCTTGGGATTATAGAAATATGAAAGGAATTTGTTTTGCTGAGTAATTTTGAGTAACTTGAGCTGGGTAGTTGGGGGAAAAAGAAAAATCTATCAAGCAGTTCTGGGCACTGACAACATCTCCCCAACCCACGTGCCCCCTGTCCCCCCAGATTGGAATCACTGTTACCCTGGTGACAATGGGTGGTCCAGGAAGTAGCATGCCTGATTTTAGAAAGCCAGATGCATCACTGGGATGATCTTTAATAGAACTCTTTGTTGAACAATGGTTTTTACCTCCGAATGTGATCACAGCTGGTTTATTTTAGCTAATGCAGAAATTCAAGCAATTAAACCCATATTCCTCTGTGGCTATTTATTTTCATGAAGTAGTTCTCAGTGTATTGTTATGAAAGAATTCTTTGAGACTTGCAAAGTTAAAACAGAACATAGACTTTTTTTCCCCCTTTCTAAAATAGCCACATCTGTTTCTTTAAGTTGTCTTTCCTGGGTTGATGTCTTATAGAGATGTCAGCTTGTAGTCTTAAGGAGTTAGGTTCCATTGGAAGAAAAGAAATTCATTATTCAGAGTCTGTAGAATAAGTGTTATGGCTCATCATAATTCATCAGAAGGAAGAGGAGCTATATCTTTTAATAGAAAAAGAACTTAAATTGTAGAGTTAATGTTGATATCTTATTGCAAAATTAAGTCTAAAGTGATTATTTCCTAGTTATGGAATTGCGTATGAGCAAAAGATTGGCTGTAGCAGATCATGTGACTCCCTTTCCTTCCCTGTGGTTAAATATTGTGAAATTGTTTTCTTCAAGCATTCAACGAATATTTATTGAGCTGCTACTGTATGTCAGAAATGGTGGCCAAGATGGACACATGCTTGACTTTATTCCATTTATCTCATTTCTGTAAACATAGGCAAGAAGCAAACGCTTAAAGAAAATGAATGGATAAATGATAGGTAGTGATCTGTGCTAGCAAAGAAATGAATAAGGACCTGGGATTGGGGAAGGAGGTTACTTTAAAATATATAGCCATGGAAGTCCCCTTTGAGGACTGGATATTTAAACTGAGGACTAAAGGAGAAGATGATTCTTGAAAGGAGAGATTTGCATATTCACATAACAGGGGAGAAGGACATTCCAAGCAGAGAAAGATGCTCATGCAAAGGCTTGAGAGGGAAGAGAGAGTTGTGTGTTTGAGAACTTCAGGAGAGTGACGTGGAGTGCATGCTGTTAGTTCTGCTGAAATGTGAGAGTGTTCTTGGATCTGAATTTCACTGTCACAGTCCCTGCCACGCCCCTAGGAATAAGGTATGCCCCTTTCAGCAAAATTCAGGATGAATTTTGATCTGGAGAGATCATGAGTAGATGAGCTAGTGCTTGGTGGGTTGCTTTAAGAAGGTAGTATGTGGAACACTGGGTGCACTGTGCATACCTGTGATCCCAGCGGCTTGGGAGTCTGAGTCAGGAGGATCACAAGTTTGAGACCAGCCTCAGCAACTTAGTGAGGCCCTAAGCAACTTAACAAGATCCTTAACAAGATAAAAAGGGGCTGGAGGTATAGCTCAGTGGTTAAATACTCCTGGATTCAATTCCCAGTCCCACTCCCCTCCAAATCAGAAGGGAGTGCCTAGAGCATGTGGTTGGTTACTGTTGAGCAGCAATGAGTTCAGCAAGCAACCCGCAGAGCTTATGGAGAAATTGACAGAGCTTGGGGCTAAACAGAGGCCTGAACCTGTCAATGCTACATGCTTTGTGATTGCTATATTGATTTTTTTTCTGCTTCCCCTCAAATAGAAAGAGAAATTATCTAGCTTTGACAGCAAGCCTCAACTGTGCTAAAGGGGAGTAGGCAAGAGTTTCACTCATCCCCCTTCCCAAGATGGGCAAAGGAATAAAAGGGGGCAATCATGGGTGGTGATACAGCAAGAATCAGAAGAAGGGGGATAGAAAAAGAGAATAAGGTCTGACCATCATTTTCTTCTTATTATTCCTCCAAAGGAGTCAGGCATTACTTTAATACACTTGATTTATCAAAATGATTTGAAAATATTGGGATTCTATTCCATGCTGTCCATCTGATTCCATTTTACTGAGCACTGACCCTCTGCAGGGTCCTGTGATAGATATCTTTGGGAATATTAATGTGGGTAACGAGACTCTCACCTCAAGAAGCTTGAAAACATTAAAAAGAAGCATCATGTATATAAACAAGTGCTGTGATAATTCAAAGCAGGGACAGGTTATTTCTGGAGGGAGACATTTGGAATGGTTTTATGAAGGAAGAGGAATATAAGTCAGAATTGTTGGGGGATTTGTGTGGCAGATATGAAAGCTGGAAGAAATTTCAGGCAGAGAAAATAGGCATTCGTGGTTAGAGTTTGCTGATATTGCTACTATTTTTATTATTTTATTTGGACTCATTTTTTTTAAATTTCTGGGTCTTGTGAAGTTTTGATAATGCCTCTTACTAAGTTTACCAGCCCTGAGCTTAGTTTTCACTGTTGAAAGAAGCTTCTGAATCAAATATCTGTCTTCAGAGCAACACAACAATGGACAGTGATCAAGGAGAAATTCCTCTTCTGATTAGTTTTATTGCTCTTGCAGCATCTAAGAAGTATGAAGTGGGCTGGTAATTCAATCCTGGAAGAAAACTGGAAGATTCAAGAATCAACCTCTCTTTGCAATCACTTCAAACATGGCTTTCCCAGGGCAGCAGGAAGTTCCACCATATGTAGGATTTCCTTCTTATGAAAGGAGCAAGGCCCAGAAGAGAAGGGAAGGGAGTATTTGGTCCTCTTACTACTTCTGCTCGTTGATGGCTCTCTTGCTTTATGGAGGTAACCTTTATATATGAGTTAATTATTGTAGGCTGACACTGTGTGGTGGTTTTTCTCCCCATACTCTGAGCAATGCTGCAAGTCTATGTCTGAAGACTCTCTTCTTATGATCACCTTCATTTATTTGGAGGTGGTTCCATTGTCTAGGTCCATCATAGCATTTTAAGGTGGCTGGCATTGAATAGGCTGGTTGTGAAGAGAAGAAGTTATTATTTAAAGAACACTTTTGCATGGTGAGGAAGGGGATTATGTTACAGAGTTTTCAGAGAACATTAAACTTGTGATGGAGTCAAAAGAGTGAGACTGAATCAGACACTTAGAATTTAGGGAGGAATAAGCCAGATTCAGGGAAGAGGAAGTACAAAACTGGGATCCCCTTGCCAGGAAGCTCTCGAAATTTGGGGGACCTGTAAGGTGCTGTTTGCTTGTGGAGTGAGCAAAGGTGAAGAGGGTGAGCAAGAGGGAGGGGTGTCAGGGGCCAAAGAATATGGAGTGTTGAAGTCCGTGGTTTTCTTCTGAGTAGAATTTAAGCTGTTGAACATTTAAAAAAATTTAAATACAAATATAAATATATATATATATATATATTAGACCATGAGATGGTCTAATATATATATATTTATATTTAAATCAATCAATCTATCTATCTATCTATGTTTTAGAAAAATAATTCTGGTGACCTGGTCGAGAATGGATTACAGAAGGCAGAATAGAGGCAGAGGGTCCCTGAGGAAGTTGCTGCTCTCATGCAGTGAAGCAGAGTATATACCCAGTAAATTCTGTAAACTACATCATTTGTTTTCTATTAGGTGCTTGAGTTGGAGAAAATTATGGGTTATTCTAAAATTAGCGTGTATGCAAAATCAGTTCTTGCAACTACTGGAGAGTTAGTCTCTTCTTAACTTCTGGACGTGATTTCCGAATTCTGAAAATAAGCTTGTGATGTCATTGACACATGGATGTGGACACTTCTTGACACCTTGGTTTGTCCAGCTGTAGATCCCAACAGACCAGTCTTAGAGCCTGTTGAAGAAAGGAGAAGCCTGGGCATCTCAATAAAGAAAACTTTCATCAGCAGAAAGTCATTAATTAAAAAATAATTAAGCCAGAGGTAGAAGAATATAGTGGAAGAGGGAGTAAAAACCTTACAAACTAGAAACAAGTCCTTAAATGTCTTAGTTCCCAGTAGAAGTGGAGTCAGGTGCAGGGGAATTGAGGACAGCAGGGCACACACTTGGTCAGGGACAGCTGGATCCATCTTCCTCTAGACTCAAGTGATAGACAGGACCCACCCCAAGAAGCCTGTTCAGCACCAGGCAGGGACTAAGCTAATTTGGAAACTCCCGACACTCTTAGAGTAATTGCAAGTCAATTTGGCCAAGGGCAAATTACTGCCAATGATGAAGTCACTTTGCAGAATTTTCCTTGCTTACTCAAATCCTACAGCGAAAGGAAATAAACGAAATTTAAGCAGTCTATTGGACTCCCAGAGCAAAACTTCCAAGGTAGAAAATGAACACAAGCTTAGAGAACCTTAGCTCTTTTCAGAAACCCATGGAATTAATGAAATCCAGCTCGCTCTCCCCAGTTGACCTCCGTTTTCCTTTGAACTCTAGGCCAGGGGCCAAGAATCAGGTTTTCAGAAATGTTATCTGAGCCTACTTTGAAGTCACTTTATTCTTGTTGTCTACAAGTAAAGGAACTATGATCAATGAATAGGAATTATAGGGAGGTATATTTTAACTCAGAACTGGGAAGATTTTTTTTAATACTTATAACAATGCAATAATGCAGCTCGTGAGACAGTAATGATTAGGATGATATAAGATTAACACCCACTGAGTGTATGCAATGCACCAGACACTGGGCTAAGCATTCCATATGCATTATAAGTGTTCCATATGTATTATCTTGTCTTATCTAATCTCCAGCACAGCTCATTTTCACAGAGGAAGAAACTGAGGCACAGAAGGGTTAAAATTGTGTGTCTAAGGTCACACACTATTCTCCATCATGATCCCTGGGGTGGGGCTGTGGTTGGTAAACAGAGACTGGATGTCTGAAAGAATGAACTGGACTGAGTTCAAGAAATGTTTTTGAAAGTTATTATGTGCCAGACATAGTGTTAGGCATTTTTGGGTAAACAAAGACCAATATGATCTAGATTATGGCTGGAAGATCTTTCCAGACTAATAGGAACAGTTCAGCAGATACTTCATAATTTATAAAATTAAGCATTTACACAGTTCCAAAAAATGTGGGAGCATTTGGTTGCATCTTCAGGTGGAAAAGAATTGGGTAAAGCCTTCCTGCGTGAGTGACACGTCACTGAATGTGGAAGGATGGTTGGGAAGGGAGCTGGGGACAGGTTGGAGACCACTGAGCGTTCCAAGCTATGGAATGTACAATTTATTCACCAGGGCACGAAGGATACATCATTGCTTTTCTAATAGGGGATGATTTGAATTTACCAAGAATTATCTGCTAGTTAGAAATGAAGAGGCCTGATTAAAAGAAGGGGCAAAGGTCAGGGGCTAGTTACTGGTCTCGGAAGTGATAGCAAGACCCCTGACTAAGGTGGCTTGAGAGGGGAGAGAGAGGCAGACAGCTGGAAGTTTCTCGAAGTAGGAGGATCAATCAAGAGAGCAGAGCCAACGATGTTTGTTACTTTTTGAAGCTGGCTAACTTGGAGCATGGTAGTGCCATAAGTTAGTAAAGGAGGCAATTTGGGGCTCTGGAGGGTGGAATAGAGAGAGGAATGAAATCTGATCATGCATTCACTACCTACCTGGGTTCATGAGAAATGCATATTCATTTCCTGGTTTCCATACTTAGCGAGGTGGTGACTGGATCGCTAGGTTCCAGCTATCCATGTAGTCCACAAGCTAGTGTTATTATGGCACTTGTCAAGCATCTTCCTAAGTCTGCAATGCTGGGGCACAGCCACACGCAGGACAGATTCCATCTTGTCCTCATGGAGCTTATATTTCGGTGGAGAGACAGCCACTATCTGTGTGGTTACCCAGGTGACTCTGCAAATGACATTCATGGCCACTGTTGGGAATGAGGAAGGTAGGGGTGTGTATGCATCTCTCCTAAGCAGGCCTGGGCCAGGAGCCCAAGAGAAAGGAAATTAAAGTTGATGGCTGGATGGTAAGTAGGTCAGTCCTGGCATATAGATTCTAATTAAAGCGCTGCGTTTCCTTGTAAGCAGAAAAAGATGTGAGCACCCACAGTTTCTTGAACCTGTGAGTCCAGCCTCCCTTGAGATTCCTGATGCAGGTGTAACAGGTTCCCATCCAGGTCTTCCTGATGGGCTGCGGCCCACGTGCCTCTTGCCAATACCGGCTCTTCTTCTGCTGACTTCACCAGTGCCTTGTTAGCTGGACTCAGTTTGCCTGGGTTCTTCCTAAATTAAATTCTGAAAATGTGCTTCATTTTCTCCAAAGTGATGACTGGGGGAGGCCAGAAATGAGGCTGTGGTAAGAGAATGACATTGGAATGTAGGGCTGAGGGCTGAGACTCTGGCTGGAGATCACTCGGCCTGCCCACAAATCTAAAAATGCACAGTTCGACTGTAATGCTGGAAAATATCTCCTAATGTCTCGGCTCTGCCAGCAGAAAAGAGAAAGTTAAAAATCACGGATGGCAGCAATATTATTAATTCAGGAATCTCAGCACTCTGGCGGCATTGCTCATTTTGCCTTAATGATTTTTTTGTTTTAAATCCTTTCATAATGAATTTTCCCTGAACCATGTGCAGGTTATTGAGAAGGAGTAACAGAACTATAGACAGAGGACACATTGGGGACTATCCAGGAGCACCATTGCTCTAACTGGAGATGAGGCTGGAGTGCGGGGAAAGCTTTGACATTGATGCCACATCTGTCATTTTCATTGTGTTTGCTGTGTTGATCTGACAGTTGGATGCCATGATATGGAGCCATATGCCAAGGTTGACCCAAGGGGTTTGGAATTGGGCTCAGCCTCTTCATCACTATGATCTTATGATGTCTCAGCTGCCTTCAGTTTACTTACTGAAAAACTCACATTCTTGCCTGTGTAGATAATTAGACACTCTGAAGGGTTTTAAGTCTCCGACAGACTCATCACAGTGGCAGCCATTGGGAAGAAAGAGCAATGTTCATGTTGAAGTCTTCTTCTTATCTTGAATAGAGGTATAAAAAAGAGCTGCAGAGGTCTGCAGGGTACCTTTCTCACTGCAGGTTCTTTTACAGGTGACTTTTGTCTTCATTCAAAGGCACCACCTGAACACCTTCTCTATGTGTGGTAAATGGATTGAGTGTGGTGGGAAGTACAAAGATAAGTAGAGAGATTTTTCCCAAGACCATGAGCTTCCTGAGGGCAGGAATCGAGACAGATGTAAATCAGTACCACCTGAGGTCAAGATGTGGATCTTGTTGTGACAACAGAGAACCTTTATTGATTCACCTGTCATTGGCCAGGTGGTACATGAGTTTCCAAGGACTGCAGAGTTGGCATCACAGAAATGCTACCCAAGCACTCTGGGAGTCTGGGGAGAAAGAATTACTTCTGGCTGGAGAAGTGGAAAGAGTTCCTGGAAGTGGCCCCATTGAGAATGGACAGAGATGAGAGGTTTTAATGGGCAGAGATGAGAGGTGGGCGATTTGCAGTTGGGGAGATGGTTGAGTAAAAATGGCGGGCGAAATCATCACTGCAGAGGAATAGTGCCCAACCTTGATGAGCCTTCCTACAGAGCAGTTCATTTTAATGCCTTATAAAACATAACATAAAACATACACAAATCATGTGCACACTCGCGTAATTTTTCTTCAGCTGACTCACCCCCAGGTAACTAATCCTTGGATCAAGAAGTGGAACATTAGAAGCCTCTTCAGAAGTCCTCCCCTCTCTCCTACTTACTACCCCTTGTCCCCTGGAAGCCACTTTTCTCCTGATTCCTAACACCATAGATCAGTTCTGCTTGTTTTTCAATGTTCTATAGATGTAATTGCATGGAGGGTAATTTCAATGCACCTGGCCTCCTTGCCCTGTACCCTGGGTGTGAGATCCATCCTGTGGCTGTGCACTTGTGAACCACTCAGATTCATCCATGTACAGCACCCCACTGTATGGCTGTCCCAGGACATATTGATCCTTTCCACGTTTGTTGACATCTGGGCCTTTTCCACTTTGGGGGGTTGTGAATATGGTGCTAGGAAGGTTCCTGTATAACAAACAGGCTTTACTGACGAACAGATTGATGTGTTTCTGTTGAGTAAACATCTAGGAATGGAATTTCTGGATTGTAGGCTTGAAAATCCCTTTTTAATGACAAAAACATCCATCCCACATGATTCTAATTATACTTTTAATAGCCCTGGATTGGGAAATGTACGATGATAAATATCTACTGTGAATTCAATAACACTTCAGATTCAACTGGTATATGATCAATCACAGAAATATCTCGTTAGGTGCACAATGAATTTTGTCTGCAGACGAGGCTTGGTGTGGCTATGGAGGCATGGATTGCTTGGAATAACTCTGAGTCTCCTTTCGGGAGCCACAAACTTAGGTGAAGAGTAGGGTGTGAGGCCAAGGAGCCGTCATCGATTGAGTTCACTGGCATGTCTTACCGGTCAGGGCCAAGCCTTTAGTCAGAGATATCTAGTGGATTTCCCCGCTATGTGCTGTCTCACCAGGAAGATGTTTTCACCAGGTGGAATGAGTACAGTCTTTGGAGCAGAATCCGAACTTTAACCCCCAACTTACCACTTCCCAGTTGTGTGGTTAGGTCAGGGACGAGTTTTCTATGAACCTCAATTGACTCATCTTGTAAAATGGAGGTAAGGATGCCTGTCCTGTGTGTGGAACTAGTATGGAAATACAACAGGATAGTGTGTGCAGGAGCCCAACACTGTGCCTTTTCACGGAGTAGTGACCGTGGCCACCGTGGGCTTCCTCAGCTCCGCCATTTCTCTGCCTGGTTGTGCATCTTCTCCTTTAGACCGTGTTCTGCTCACATACCTTCCTGCTGTCTCCTAGAGCTGGCCTTCTCCCCTTTATCTGCATAACTAAGACAAAACATTTCAGGGGCTCAGCAGCCTGTGCCTTGCACCTTTTCCTATCACACACGTTCTGTGTCCGTGATCCTATCTCATCGGCCCTTCTGTTGGCCACAGCCACCTTGATACATTCCTGTTAGCCTGAGTGCTGATGGTTCATGGTGATGACATGTGTTCTCCGTCTTCCTAACCTGCTGCCTTCAGAGTTTCATTCTGAGGGATGAATGGAATGGTGGAAGTTTTGGTCCTAGGACAGGTTTAGAGGGAGTTATTTTTGGTCAAAGGGACCTTTTCTATCATTCCCTTAGAGAAGTCTTTGTAGAAGACTGTGATGGTTAATTTTTTTGTGTGTGAATTTGGTTGGGCTGAGGGATGCCCAGATAGCTGGGTGAGTTTCCAAGGGTGTTTCTAAGAGAGATTAACATTCAGATTCATAGATTATAAAAGAAGTATCATCCTTGCCAAAGAGGGTGTGCACCACCCACTCCATTGAGGGCCTGAACACAAGGAAAAGGTGGAGGAATGGTGAATCCGCCAACATGAGGTGGAACACCATCTTCTCCTGCAAACTGGGACATCCGTGCTCCTGGCTCTTGGCCTTCTGGAATTGGGACCAGGACTTACATCATTGGCTCTCCTGGTTTATAGGCCCTGGGTTTGACCTGAGAGCTACATCATCAGTTTTTCTGGGCCACTGGCTTGCAGAGACCTCGAGACTCTTCAGCCTCCATAGTCACATGAGCTCAGGACTCATAATAAATCCCAATGGATCTCTGTACATCCTGTTGTTTTTCTGGGGAACACTGACCAATACAGAGACTTCCTGTGTAATCTCCAGAGAGTGCTTTATCCCTGAAGGGTGATGGGCATTGGAATAGAGTAGGTGGGCTTCCTGTGGGAGGTGGCTCTGCAAAAGATGCAGAGGTGGAATGTCGAGAAGAGCTAGTATTACCAGCAAACAGGAGCCCTCGGTAGGAGGCCAGAGAAGATGGGAATGAAGTCTTTGGATGGATGCTCTGCCCTTCAGAACTGTATCTGGTTCAGAGCTAAACAAAGAGAGAGTCACAAGCCTGGTTATTGTCTGGATTTGGAGTCAGACCCCAAGACAATGGAGAGCTTCTGGCAGTAGACCCTACGTATGCTGAGAACCAGGGAGCTGATTAATAAGGAGTGACCGGTCACACTCCTGTGGATCACATGAGCAGGGCTTCCGGGAATGGATTTCTAGGAAACCATGACTCCATGAAGAGAAGTCAGACGTCCTTGTGTTTTGAAGCACACAACTGCGGATTCAGCCAGGTCTTAAAATACTCGAAGCCAAGCAGATGGAGTCTAACAACTTACTCATCTATTTGTAACACTTGGCTTGACAGACATCCAAATGCCCTTGGAGGTAAAAGGGGAAGGGCTACCTTTTTCTCCTTAGTGGGTATTTCTCTTTTTCTCTCAGCTCGATTAAGTTCAGGTTGTCCGGGACACCATCAGGCTCCCTCCCTCTGTGAGAGTGTCACATCTCCAGTGAGATTTCAAGCTTCAACATCCTCCTTTGACATGCAGAAGTGTGCCCTGTTCAAATATGGGGGAAGTCATAGCCATCCAAATCATGTTTAGTTTCTTGAAAATATTTCTGGTAATAGGGTAAACATTTGTCTGACTGCTTGATATCAACTAAGGCTTACAAATATATATTGCCATTCCCTTATAATTTCAGAGGTTAGAAAATAAAAGGAGGAAAAGTCGCTGAGAAAAATGTGTTGGGTTTTACGAAACCCCAAATATCTGGGAAAGAGTTTGATATCTTCAGCCAAAGTTAAAGCTTGGGCTAGGTTTCCATACCACTCCTATTGACAGCTAATTTCTTGAACAAATTTATTCAGTTTTTTAAAATTGGCAGCCAGGAGTCACCTCAGATGTGTAGCCTGTCAGAAATTCCTGAATCAAATGTTTTAAAGCATTTGTTTTCTTCTTAGCTCTGAGAGAAAATTCTAGCAATGTGGCATAATAGTTGACTGTGACCTTTAACTAAAGGGCACACACGTGGAGGAGCCCTGCTTATTTTCTGAAGATAAGGCAAAATGTTTTGTCTCTAACACATCCTTATTTCTCATATTTTTAAGGGTCAGGAAAAAAAAAAAGGAAAAGCTTAAATTCTTTTGATTTTGACAGTAAAATTTAGCTGCTTTTCTCAGGAGAAATGTCTATGTCTGCTAAAAACTTGTAATCTTGAGCTAGATTCCGATTTCCCTGATAAAAATCAGATCATCGAGTTGGTGCCTGAACTGGACCTAAGTCTAGGTCATTGTTCCTGCAGAAGCATTTGTTGGAGTCACTCCCAAAGTAGGGACTGGGACAAGGACTAGGATGCGGGGGTTCATTAGGCAATTGATCTGGAGCCTCTGAAGGGGGAAAGTAGGGGCAGGGACAGGAGGAAGGCTCCTCAGAGGGCACTTGAGGGCAGATTTTCACAAGGGGCATCCAGGGCTCACCGCAGCTGGGACCCTCGAGAACCCTGTGAGTGTACCCAGTGCTGGAGGGTGGAGAAACCAGGCACTTGTGCATCAACAGCTGTCACTGCCTGCACCCAGGGAGGTGTCCATGGGTCCAGAGGAAGTTCTCCTACAGCAAGACAGGTACCCAGAGGCGTGGAGCTTGCCACAGACAGCCCAGGCCAGAAAGACCCGGTTGGCCAAGGAAACGCAGGGAGACATTGGCAGACTCTTTTCAGTCCCTGGACGATTTGTGTCATGTCCTGAGCCTCCAATTTTTCATCTTTACTTGAAGGAATTGGAATGTCCAATCTGGCTCCCCAAGGTCCTCCTTGCAAAAATGGTTCCTTGGTCAAATGAGTTGAGGAAGGGCTACGTGAAACAACATTTTTTTTTTTTTTGAACTGCAGGGTCTCTCAGAGCCTGTCATAGCCAAGGGTGGGAGAGTGGGGCTGTTTGCCTAAGGCTTTTGATCATGGACCCCGGTTATTAATACTTGCTCAGATGACATCTTATGTCTTGGGGAGTTGGTGGCCAGTGGCGTACAGTTTATGACATGCTCTCTAGATGGTTGCTCCAGTGCAGCTCAGCTCCGTGGTTAACTCTGTAGAGGACACTGTTAATTCTGGAACTTTCTTTTCAGATGAAACGTGTTCAGAAGGATTCTGGGCTCCTAAATCCCATTTTAAAAATATCTACTGGAATTCCAAATCTGTTTCTTTTCTTTCTTTCTTTTTTTTTTGAGAAAAGCTTTCTGTGACTAAAACAAAATGGGGAAAGCAGTGTGTTTAGGAGAAGGAGCTGGCGGGCACAACTGCAGCCTCTGAAATGGAAGGGGACTGGACTCTGGTCCTGGCCACTGAGGCACCCTTGGCTGGGCAGTGTCCCTGTGGCTTTCCCGTGGGTGCTTCCAACCCCTGTCACACTCGGGAATTAACTTTTTTTAAAAGGAAGAGCTGTGCTCTGGGCTTCCTCAGGGAGACGGAGCTGCTGGTCTGAGACAGGTAAGGGAAGTCCGTTCTTCACATTCCCCCAGGTGTCTCACCTGCAGTGAGGATGGGGACCCACTCTCTTTGAAGGGGGGGTTCTTTGTTTTTGTTTTGTTTTGTGTTGTGTTTGTGAATGTTTTCAGATAGAGAATAGGTGGGCTAGGAATTGCTTAAACTGTGACTAAAACGCAGAGAGAGAGAGAGAGGAGTGGGGAGAGAGAGAGAGAAAGAGAAGGGGGGGGGAGGCTCCTGGTAAGGGCTACTTCACAGGAGGGGAGAAGGCAACTAACACTGGTGGTTACTATGCTGTGTGCAAGACCCTGAGCAGAGAGTCATTGAATACCCACAGATCCCGCCCCCCACATACAGAAGCATAACACACACACACACACACACACTCACACACACACATACATACACACACACATGATATTGAATGAAGATATTTTGAAACTGATTTGCTTGCAGGGACCCTGTGTTACTGCGGTAATCAATGACTATAACCATAATGTCTTAAAACACAACTACTATTTCATGATTCTGGAAGTCTGAAGTGCACAACTGAGGCCTGCAAGGCTATGGCCAAGGTGCTGGCAGGCCTGCCATCCTTTTGGAGGCTCCGGGGGAGCATCTGTTTACTTGCCTTCCTGGCCCTGGGGGCCACCTTGGTTCCGATGGTCAAGCTGGTCTGTCTGGCTGCCTCCTCTTCTGGCCTGGCCTTGGTCCCCTCCTGCCTCCCTCTTCCCCACTTCAGAACACATGTGCTCACACGGGGCCCACTTGGGACGTCCAGGAGACGTTCTGCTCGAGGCCAACTGATTTGCAATGTGGATTCCAGGTGGTTGGAAGTCTCCTTTGCTGTATGGCCTCACCTGGTCACAGATTCAGGGGATCTGGATGTGGACGTCTTGGACATCTTCCCTGTCCAGCCTGCTGTAGGCAGGGAGGGTCATACTCTGTGTTTGAAGCTGAGTGATTCTTAGAGCTCAGACTCTAGGTCACAACATGACTGAAAAGGTTTTCTTGGTTTGCTTCATGGCTATTTTCCAAAACGCTTATCAGTTTGCATATCATGGTGAAGCTATAGGCAAGTCTTTCGACCTCTCTGATTGTCATGACTTGGTTTCCTGTCCTGTCTGTCTCCTTGGGATAATGGCAGAATGCAGTGTGCCTGAAACCTGTTTCATAAGCCACAGAACACCAAACTCCTCTATAGGTTGGTCACTGGTATAGACCACCATTGGGGAATGGAATACAGTTTTTTTTTTCTTTATACATTCAATATCTACAGGGCTACAAGCTTATTGAAGGCATGGACTGAGTTTTGTTTTGTGTCCCAGAGTCTAGCCAGTTCCTACCAAGTAGGTGTCTGTCTTAGTCTCTTTAAGCTGCTGTAACAAAATACATTGCTCTGAATTATGTATAAGCAGTAGAAATCTATTGCACACAGCTCTGGAAACCAGGAAGTTCAAGATCAAGGTCCCAGCACATCTGGTGTGTGCTGAGGGCCTGTTCCTCAGCGATGGTGACTTCTGTGTCCTCCATGACAGAAGGGGTAGGGCAGCTCCCTCAGAGCTCTTTTATAAGGTCACTAATGTCATTTGTGAAGATAGAGCCCTATAACTCAATCACTTCCCCAAGTCTCCACCTTTTAATCCTATCTCAGTAGGCACTCTCAAGACCCCATCAAGACCCCCATGGGGAGAGCATTGGTGTTTAGAGCATCGCAGTGGTCAGTACCTCTGGCTGAATTAAGGATCAGGTGAAAGGATGGATAAAAGTATGTACGTATTAGCATTTGAGAGGAATGTAAGAATAAATAAAAGGTAATTTCCTGCCCTAGGAAATTAATGGTACAGAGGGAGAAAACAGACACCGATTAGTAACTGGTAAGGAGTGCAATATAGTTGAGTGCCATAAGAAGCAGAAGAAAGCAATTTTGGAGTTTCCAAGGATGGAGAATGAAACAGAGTTGTGGACCTCAGGCAAAACTTAAGTGACATCAGATAACGGGGACTGCACAGCACCCTGAGCACCACTTCCTACTTCCAGTGCTGTGGCAGACATAGCTAATCCATCTCGTATCTTTTTACACTAAGCCAATGATTAGGAATTTAAACCCAGGCCTCCAGTGACCCATGGACTTTGAAATTGATAAGCTGGTTAAATCCAGTTTACCCTGCTGGGTTCTAGGTAAGGATTTCTTTTCTGGTAGTTTTTCAGATTAATTTTGCCTGAAATTCACTTTCAGCCAAGTGCTATCTTAAAGTCCCTATGGGCATCCATAGTAAAATGGCTCACTCTTTTTAGATCTTCCTGCTTGAATATTCCCAGTAGAACAGGGTTATTTTTTATGTTTCAACACAATTTGTGTCCTGACTGGGCGCAAGGGTCGGAAGGCTCCGTCTACACCCACAACTAGGTAATTTCAGGGTGAGGAGCGTGCACGGGAAGCTCACTGGCATGGGAACAACCGCAGCCCCAGATGGTAGCCAGCTATGAAATCTGTTTGCACATGATTGCTCCGTGCTGTGTCCTCGAAGCTTGGTGACAGTATAATGAGGTGAGTTCCCAAGGTTGTGCAGAGGACACCCCGTGTTCCCATCCTCAGCATGGCAAGGACAGGTTTCCCCAGACAGAAGCTGTAGAGCAGCAGAGGGAGCAGCCCTGGGGGGTGACAGCCTCTCATCTCCCCTTGAGAGAGGATGTGAACGTGATTCACTTAGTCCTGAGTCTGTGACTGAGGGATGGGTTGTGCATATCGATTTCTGCTCTAAAAGCTTGAAGTGAGGCAGGAAAGATGGTGGGATGAGATGGGCATCATTACCCTAGGTACACGTATGACTGCACATATGGTGCGATGCTACGTCATGTGCAACCAGAGAAATGAAAAGTTTTGTGGCAACTGTGTACAATGAATCAAAATACATTCTGCTGTCATATACCTAATTAGAATAAATAAATAAATTAAAAACAAACAAACTCTTAAAGTGACACTGATCTTAAGAATTTTTCAATAAAGGGTAAAAAAACAACTTGGTCTAAAATATTCACCCAAACAACAAATTTCTCTTTAAATGTAGATTTTAATCTTTTAAAAGTGGAAAACATTTCTTTTATTTGATACCAGGGATTAAACTCAGGGGCAGTTGACCACTGAGCCATATCCCCAGTCCTATTTTGTATTTTATTTAGAGACAGGGTCTCACTGAGTTGCTTAGTAGTCTAGCTTTTTTGCTGAGGCTGGCTTTGAACTTGAAATCCTCCTGCCTTAGCCTCTCCAGCTGCTGGGATTACAGGTATGTGCCACCACGCCTGGCAAAGTGGAAAACATTTTTTATTAATCATAGCTAATAAGAGAGAGACAGAGAGAGACAGACAGATAGAGACACTACAAATCCACCACATCGTCATCAGGTTGGCTGGTGATGGTTTGTGAAGACAGTCTGTACTCTGAGATAAAGAACAGCATTCTGGATCGTTTCCATAACTCCAAAATCAGAGATTGGTCTATTTTCAAACATCCATTCTTCCCCCTTATCTGCAGGAATTCACAAGTAGGCCAACAGTAACCAGGTGGTGACCTGGCCTTGTGCTGGTCAACCAGTTGGCGGGATGGAGCTGGTCCTTTGAGTAAGGAAAGGTTATTGAGAACTCTTATCTGGAAGCTTCAGGCACTGAGTTGGGAAGCTTGAAGTAGAAAAGGGGGTTTTATTAAAACAGCATTGTTAAAAGAGCTTAAAAAATACGCTCAGGTTTACACAGGTAGAAATAAAGATAATAAAATCACCCCCTAGAACTGGGTTCAGTAGAAAAGGTCCGGCCCTGAGTACTTTCATGTACTTTGCCTGGGACCCCCAGACTTGTGGTCCGATATCTCATGTTGCTGAAACCTCAGTTGCTGCCAGAGCTGGTCCCTCTTCCAGGCATTTCCGGGCCCTGTTTCAAAGCCCACACTGGCACCTGAGTTGACAGAGCCCGGGCTAGTGTTCATACCGTGGCTGCAGGGGAGTCCAGGAGGCCAGCAGCTTGCACTACTGGTCTCTAGGGTGGGCCTCAACGTAGAAGAGAGTTGAGAAGTTGGGTAGCCAACCAAGATGAAAGAGCTGACCGTAAGCCAGAGTGACCAGTAGGTACAAAACCATAGCTGTGTGAAAGATGATTTGCATGCAGCCAGGGTCCCCTCAGATTTACAGTTCCTTAGAGGAGGTGGGACAGGGCACGTTCTGCCTTTTCTTTCCGTCCTCCTTCTACCGTGAAATCAAGCTGTTTGGAAGGTAGACAAGAGAAACATGAAACCTGCGACATTACTACAAAATTATGAAATTTAAGGTAGAGTTGTGGTTGCTAGAATAATACCCGTAGTTTTTAAAATGTAACGTGGGAGAACAGGTAATGGGTGTTAGGAATAAAAATGCCACTTTGGTGGACAAACTGTGTCCATGTTTTGAGGAAGACGGAATTTGGAGAATGACAGATTTGTAAGGAAATGAGCCTCTCAAGGTCAAATGCATGGATCTTGCATTTCTAGATTTGCTTTGAGACTCAGTGACAGGCGGGGCCATCAAGGCTCTGTTTCAGCCTGAGGGGAGGTAGGAGGTGAGGCTCCCCAGGATTCTCCTTTATTTATCAACCAACCAAGGAAGAGATGGTCCTCTAGGTAAATATCAAAGGTGGTGGGGGCTTTCTCTGTGGACTCAGAGTTTCCATTCCTGACTATAATAAGGTTCCAGTTATCTAGGAACAAATTCCTAGGTATTGAGAATTAAAAGTAAGTGAAAATTTAGAAATGCCAGCTACACAGAGCCACAGCAGGCAGCAGATAATACTGGACCCAGTTCTAGGGGGTGATTTTATTATCTTTGCCTTTTTGATGTTGAAATATGCTTTGATGTGAAATATATTTAATACTCAACGATGTCCTATGGAACAACGTTGGGTGTGTCATTTTAGCAACTTGTTGGGTATAAAGAGATGAGTCTTTTAAGCTAAAATATGAAAAAATATGAGTCATTTCTCCTGCTCCAACACTACCCAAGGCTGGCAAGGTGGTAACTCCAGGAATGCTCTAAGAAGAGCGAATCCAGGGACAGAGTTGGAGGCTCTGATCCCTACACAGTCCTCGTGTGGTGAACTCGAAGGTTCTCAGTTTCATAGTAGGTAAAGAAGAGAAAGAGGGATTTCTTGACATTTTGTTTGAGCAAAGTCAGGAACCACACACGCGTGAAGTCGGACAAACCACACCTGGTCACCTGGCCGTTCTCACCACCGAAGCACTCGGTGCTGTTGTAACTAACAAAGAGCCAGGTCCGATGCTCAGTCAGTCTTGCAGGCTGACTATAAGAGGGGAGTTTCAGTGGTTCTCTTTGGCAGGAGGACTCCTTATTCTTTTGAAAAACCGTCTCAAATTGCTGTGGCTTCTAATTGGTGGTGGTGGCATCTGGCAAAGCCTCTTGTCTGGCCACTTTTGCAGAGTTGACTTGATGTCACAGTTGTGGTTTCTGTGCAGGACAACATTATTTGATCTAGCAATTTCCATGCAAATTAAAGGCTGAACGTGTGTTGCTGCATGATGAGATGCCAACGTCCTACATTTTATGTGGAAATGAATTTGAAGGGGGACTAAAATCCCAGTGGATGAGACCGTTGACTAGAAGATCCTTAAAATAGATTCGGTTGGGAAAGCCGGAGGGAAATCAGATGTCTGTGTACTGACCACGACCAGAGAGTTCCACTCTTCATAAAATCCTCCCTGTAGCCTTACAAGGAAGAAATGGCCATGCATGGGTTCTGGGTGGGCAAGAGCTGGTGAAGGCCTGATGTTGGAACTCCAAGAGGCCTTTCATTCTCCCTCCTGTCTGCCTTCCCAGCAGCATCTGGCACCTCCTCTACCCTTGTGCTTTGTGCTTTAGCCATGTAGATGGTCTTCCAATTGCCTGATTTGCCCTGTCCAGGTCTGCCACAGGACCTTGCCTTGTGCTCTCCTCCCTGTCTGGAATGATCCCTCTGCATTCTCAACCATACCTCTCACCTATGCACCAGTTCCTTCTCCTGGTGTCCCTATGTTCCAGCAGGACTTGGAAATGCCATTCCAATTCCACAGTAGGTTTCTAGGTTGTTAGTTCCCAGAGAACCATGTTCCTTTCCTTCAGGACACTCTTCTTGGCTTATAATGTGCTCACAATGAAATCATGGCTTCCTGCTTTCTGCCCAGGTCCAGTGTCTCCACCAGGCTACAAGCCCTGGGACCCCACAAACCACGCTGGGTTTTGCTTTGTGCATCCCCACCCTTGAGACATGGCCTGCCATGACTCGGTCCTCAGTATTTGTTAAAGGAACAAGCAAGATAGGTTTAGAGTGTGTTTTCAAAGGCTCCCAGAGAATTTGGAAGCTGGGCTGAAATTCAAACCAAGTCTTTGACTTTGATGTCAGTACAGAGTTGTTCGGTGTGTGGGTTCTGGGGTGAGGGACCCTGTGTTCACGTCCTGACGGTGGCATTTCCCAGCTTTGTGATCTTGGGCAGGTGATTCAACCTTCTGTGACCTTGTGTCTACTTGTGAAATGTGATTAATCATAATAACTGACTCAAAGGGTGCTTCATCGCCATCAGCATCATCACGTCACGTACCCCACGGTTGTACTGCATCATGGGGGAGTGACCGGGTTGGGAGGGAGGATCTTAAAAGAGGTAAGTGAGGTCGAGTGAGGCCCTTAGGGTGGGCCCTCGTCCATCCTGGCTGGAGTCCCTATAAAAAGAGATATGGATGTAGATGTGCACAGAGGGAAGGCCCAGGAAAAAGAAGACCCAGGAAAATAGAAAACCCACGAGAAAGATGGTCATCGACAAGCCAGGGAGGGAGGTCTCAGAGGGAACCAACTGCAAGGACATGCTGATTTGGGACTTGTAGCCTCCAGAATTGTGAGGAATCGAGTCTCCGTTGTTCAGGTCACATAAGCCGTAGTTCTGTGATAGGGCGACCCTAGCAAACCAGTGTGGTCTTCCATACGAAGTCAGATATGCAGAAGTTCTGGATGAAATGTGACCTTCATCTTCCTGCTGTGCCCTGAACGCTTCTGTCTCTTCTGAAATTCCTGTTTGGGCCACTTTATCCCCAGTGCAGCTGGGAGTCGCTTGGGATTTGAGCTTCACCCTCATGACTGGATCAAATGCAGCTACAAAAAGTCACTTCAGGAGGGAGGCCTCCCTCTTCTGCTCTTCTTCCAGGTATATTCCTCCTCTCCCGAGGATGCAGCAGGAAGGCGACATCTTGGAATCGGAGAGATGGGGCCCAAACCTACGGGTGCCTTGGTTTTAGACTCTCCAACCTCCAGAATGATGAGAAATACCTTTCTGTTACTTATACATTATCTAGTCTTCTTCCAGAAAATACAGAAAAACACAGAAAATTATGGCAATGAAAAGAGACAGACTTAGAGGTGCAGAAGAGCAAGGTTTGCTCAACCCCACTGTGGGCTCAGCGGAGTCTTCTCCAAAAGCCGAGCACAGCCTTTTGCTCTCAGTGTGTTTTAGACGACACACAGACTTCCAGGCTTCGGGATTTTCTCGTGCAATCAGCCTCCCTGTCTCCCTTTCTCCAGGAAGCTCCGGTTCCTGCCACAGCTGCTGAGCAAGCAGGATGACAGAAGCAGAAAGGAGCAGTTGCAGCTCTTCTCAGAGAGCCCAAGAAACATCGTAGGAAGGAGCTGCCGCTGCAGAAGTCTCCTGTTGCAGCAGCGCAGATGGAGCCAGATGCTCCCCAAATGAAACACTCAGCCAAGATCAGAAGAAGACTAGACCCCCCTGTTAGAAATAAAGATGGAATTCAAGGCCACATCTGAGGGAGGGAGTTGGTATTCTGGGTCCCAGGAGGAAAGGGCTGGAATGGCAGGTGACTGGTGTTTTAATGCTGTCTGCAAGACTGAAGACCCTTGTGTGAAACCAGGAAGAGATTCCTAGGTATGGAAGAAGAATTAGCAAAGCCGTGCTCACTGGTCAGAGGAACGAGGAGGAGTTGGTCTGGTAGGTTCGGATGAAGGGAAAGCCCTCCCCCAAGAAAGAAGCACCCTTTGGTATTTCATCCCAGCATTCATTATCACATGAGCCCTGGAATCTGATCCATAAAGACCGGTCCAAAAATAAAGATAGTGGAATTAAATCTCAGTACAATTGTAATCACAACACGTCAAATGCACATACTCAATTCACACATTCAAAGATGTTAATTCTTAAAATCTGTGTTTTATTTATAAGAGATTTTTAATTCATAGCAGCAAAGGAAAGTTGAATGTTAAATGGTGGAAAACTATATATGAGGCAAAACTGAAATAGTGACATTAGTGTCAGAACAGACTCCAAGGTAAGACCCTAATCCAAGGAAATAAATAACAGGAAAGGTATTGGACACTTGACCCTGAATGCATGTAAATAAGAGAGCCACAAAATATATAATGCAAAATAATAGGCCAAATCGCAAGGAGAAGTGGGCATGGTAAAAACTACCATAGGAATCTCCACACTGCTTTCCATAGTGGTTGCACTATTTTGCAGTCTCACCAGCAATAACGTGTCCTTGCCAACACTTACTATTGCTTGTATTCTTGCTAATGGCCATTCTGACTGGAGTGAGATGCAAATCAAAACTACTCTAAGATTTCATTTCTCTAATGGCTACAGATGATAAACATTTTTTCTTATGTTTGTTGATCGATTGTATTTCTTCTGTGAAGTGTCTGTTCCGTTCCTTACCCCATTTATTGATTGGGTTATTTGGTTTTTTTGGAGTTAAATTTTTTGAGTTCTTTATGTATCCTGGAGTGTAGTGCTCTGAGGTGCGTGTGGTAAAGATTTTTTTCACATTCTGTAGATATCTCAGAAAACTTGGAATGGAACCACCATTTGACTCAGTTGTCCCCACTCCTCAGTTTACACCCAGAGGACTTAAAATCAGTATACTATAGTGATACAGCCACACTAATATTTATAGCAGCTCAATTCACAATAGCTAAACTAGAAAACCAACCTAGATGCCCTTCAACAGATGAATGGATAAAGAAAATATGGTACATATACACAGTGAAATATTACTCAGCCTTAAAGAAGAATGAAATTATGGCATCTGCAGGTTAATGGATGGAATAAGATAACATCATACTAAGTGAAATAAGCCAGTCCCCAAAAACCAAAAGCTGAATGTTTTCTCTGATAAGTGAATGCTAATTCATAGTGGGGGCTGGTAGGAAAGAATGAAGGAACTTTGGTTCATGTAGAGGGGAGAGAGGGAGGGGTAGGGCTGGGGGGATGGGAAGGACGGCAGAATGAGACAGACATTATTACCATGTATACATGGATGATTCCACTACTGGAGAGACTCTGCACCATGTACAGCCAGAGGAATGGGAAGTTGTGCTCCACTTGTGTATAATATGTCAAATGCATTCTACTGTCATGTAAAACTAATTAGAACAAAATAAAAAATTATATTTTGTAAAAAAACAAAACTATAGTAGGAAGGTGAAGTGTCCTTTTTAGACACCTATACGTTAAGCAGACAAATGTCAGTCAGGATACAGAAGATACCAGCACCATGATACATTCAGTGGGCATACATAGACCCCTCGTCCTGAACTTGGTGCATAACTACTTAAAAAGCACACATTGAGTGGTTGCGTAAATTGATCCTACACCAGGCTGTGGAGTAATTCTGAACAGGTCAAAGGTCAATATTAGGCGTACTACTTTATTTGTCTACAATGCAATAAGCTTAGGAGTCAGTGGCAAAAAATCAAAAAGGCCTTCTGTTTGGCAATTTCAATAATTCACTCAAATAGTACATTGGTCAATTAAAAAGTTATTGGTATTTAGAAAACATTTAGAACCAAACTATACAAACACTGCATATCAAAAACTTGAGGGTTGAGTGAATATAGCATTTTGAGATTTTTGAGCTTTATATTAATGGATAAGAATGATTCAAAGTTAATCTTGAAATAATCAGAGGTGATGAGACTATTAATGACTCATCAAAGGCGTGGGCTTCTCTGTCTTCCAGAGCTTTGTCTCTGGTGATCTTTCTTCACACTATCTCTGCTGTCTTCGTCCACTGCTGCAGCCCAGGTCTTGCTATTTCTATTACTTGTTTACTAAATCTTCCCAGTTTGTTCATCCCTCAGGGCCTTTACACTTACCCTTACTTTTGCCTGAGATACTATTCTTTACTTCATTTATGATTCTTCCCAAATGCATCTTCTTCAGAGATGCTTTTCTCGATGCTCTCACCATCATTCTTTATCCCCTGTTGATAGAACTTAAACACAATGTAATTAAAAAGTCATTAGTGGTGTGTGTGTGTGTGTGTGTGTGTGTGTGTGTTTCTGTTTGATTGTCACTCCCATGAAACCGTAAACTCTGAGTCCGTGGTCGTTACTTATTCATAGAGGTAGTTTTAGAACTGAGCCTAGCAGCCTGGTAGGTATGAAGAGCTTGCAAATATATTGTTGTTGAAAGTAATGGATGAATCAATCCATACCATTCACGAAAATGCCAACTATCCGATCCAAGGTGGTGGAGGGGGAACTGTTCAGAATCTGTATCCTATCATTGAATTTTTCCTCTGGAATGTTCTATAAAAGAAAATCTTCTCAGTGCCATATGCAGTTATGAAATGTATTCCTTGGGCTTTATAATTTTATAAAACCATAACTAAACATGTAATTTTGATGAAATTTTACAGCGTACAGACAGTACTTTTATGGGAATTGACACACATTTTCAACTCTTCTTCCAAAACACACCACTGAGAAGAAAAATAAGGGGCAACTAGGAAGCACCTTCAGTACATCCCTCAGAGCACTGTCAATAGCAGCAGCCTGTCTTACTCAAGAAAACATGTGTTTCCAATTATATCAAGCGTTTTATTTGACATTGTATGAACCTTTAGAAGTTGGATTTGTCATTTATAGGTTTTGGATGGCACCTCCTAAAATTCATAATTGAAGCGTTGAAAAGTATTTCATAGCCTAAGAGTTCGATATGTTGCGAAAGCTAGGCAGGAATAAAATGCTGTCTTTTCTAGCATTGAGCTCTCTTTAAATCAGTTATTTGAAAGGTTTTTTTTTTCCTATTGTGGAAGAGACATCTAAACGGTAAAAACTAAGTGTTTGCCTGGAAACAATGGTGGGCTCCAGTTCGCCCTTCCCACTCCCATCTTGCTGTCCGTTAGTCCTGGACCCGACGCCCTGGCTGTTGAGTGCATCTTTCTCCAACACGGATTGGCTTGGCCCTCGCTCAGTTGTCCCGGGAAATCCAAGGTCAAGTTTGCACTAGGCCAGAAGAATGTTCCCAGGGGCATTTCCCCGCGTCTCCCTTCCCCTTCTCTGCTCCGTCGTCATATTCAAATCTTCTCTCTGTTCCTCTTTACTCAGCTCATGTTAAAAAAAAAAAAGCAACAAAAACCCACAATGTCAAGAGAGTTCATTTTTATCTGCTGATGTGTTTAAAGTTTGCCAAAATGGAAACTTGATGAGACCCAAAGCAATTTTTGTTTCTCTTAAGAGTTCCCAAGGAGATTCTGCAAGGATTGCAAAAACCATCTCCCCTCTCAGGCTGGGTCAGTTAGAGTGGACAGGCCGCTGGGTTCTCCACAGCAGCCCTGTGTAACAAGCGCTTGCTCCTCAACCAGCCCACAGGCCTACCACCCCACATCGCTCTGAGCCCAAGCTGACGCGGCGCTTGCCACCAGGGGGTGGCAGAAGGAAAGATAAGAGGCCAACCAGTCACACCCTGAGGTTTAGAGCGTGGCCTGGTCTCTAGTTCCAGTGCCACTGGTCTGCCAAGCTACCTGGTGACACAAATGACAACCTTGTATCATTGCACCCTGCTCAGCCGAAGAGAGAATGGAATGTATGGCATCGAATCGCTTGCTAGGAACTTTCTGGAATGCCATATTGGGAGGTCTTGCATCTCTGTCTTCCCTCAGGAAGAAAGTGGGTTTGCTGGCGTTCTCTGTAAGGGCAGAGACAGGGCAGTTGAATCAAGCAGGCTGGGTCGTTTCCTTCCTTGTGTTCCAGAAACACCCAACTTTGGGGCTTTTAAAATTTCAGTGGAACTTTCTAGAAGTACAAATGCTCAGGTCCTGTCTCTAGACTCTTTCCTGAAAAGTTTCACATTTCTCTCTAACTTTATCTGTCAGATGTGCTCTCCCAGAAAGGGAGGAGAAGAACCTGGCAATGAATGGTCTCACTAGTGAGAGATACTGAGCCGTCTATCCGTATAAATCCTGATAACCAGTAAAGGGTTCTCTGTTTTATGACAATAGAGGAATGCAGGGCTTGGGCCTTATTGTCCCTCCAGGCCAGCTATGGCATGTCACATTTCATCTTATGGAATAATCCTGATGGATGGCCTGGGGGGGAGGCTGGGGTGCCTTGTGAGATGGATGCTGAGGTGGCGGCAGAGCTCACGTCCAGTGTGAAGGCTGAATAAGAGCATCTGCCCTTGGTGCATGAGGAGTGGTGCAGGAGGACAGTATAGGAAGCAGGCTGGCCACTGTCTCTCCTCTTCTGGGTGTCCCAGTCCACCCGCTGTCCCTGTCTGGGGAATTACATTCCGATGGAACCATCTGATTCACAACTCCTTTCCACGGATCCTTGCTATTTGTGATAGTTCTGTTCGGAAGGGGAGGCCTGCAGTTTTTGATTGCTAGATAGGTGTCCCCTTCAGAAGAAATTCAAAACAAAACAAACTCTAAGAGTCTTGACATCATGATTCATATCAACCCATCAGGAGTCCGATTACATCGAGTCAGTCCCAGAGATCACGACCCAGTAACAAAAATGTAAAATTCCTTAATGTGAAATCTATGTTTGAGTAGAGCTTTCCCAAAAGACGCTGTTTGGAAAACTGGTCTGCTTTCCTCTCGGACATTAATGCTCTCTCTCTCTCTCTCTCTCTCTCTCTCTCTCTCTCTCTCTCTCTCACTTCAATAGTTATCAACTTGATAGCACCAGAGAAGGAACCAGTGTGAATTCCAGAGAAGAAGAAACACGAGAAGCTACTCAAGGTCAGCATACAAGCCAGTGTCAAGGGTAAGTGGTACTCTGGGGATTTCTCAAGGAGCATATCTAAGGTTAGTCTTTAAAACAAGAAAAGAGCATCCAGGTTGGTTCCACAGTTGAGCTATTGTGAATTGTGCTGCTATAAACTTTGATGTGGCTGTGTCCTTTGGGTATAGATGGAGGAGAGGGATAGCTGGGTCAAATGGTGGTTCCATTCCCAGATTTCCAAGGACTCTCCATACTGCTTTCCAGAGTGGCTGCACCAATTTGCAGTCTCACCAGCAGTGTATGAGTGTACCTTTTTCCCCACATCCTCGCCAACACTTATTATTTGTCTTCATAATAGCTGCCATCCTGACTGGAGTGAGATGGTATTTTGGAGTGGTTTTGATTTGCATTTCTCTAATTGCTGAGACGCTGAACATTTTTTCATGTATTTGTTGATTGATTGTATATCCTTTTCTGAGAAGTGTCTGTTCAGGTCCTTGGCCCATTTGTTGATTGGGTTATTTGTTTTTTTTGGTGCTTAGCTTTTTGAGTTCTTTATATACCCAAGAAATTAGTGCTCTATCTGATGTGTGAGGGGTAAAGATTTGCTCCCAGATGTAGGCTCTCTATTCACCTCACAGATTGTTTCTTTTGCTGAGAAGAAATTTTTTTTTGGTTTGAGTCCATCCCATTTATTGATTCTTGATTTTGATTCTTAGACCAAAGGAGTCTTGTTAAGGAAGTTGGGGCTCAATCCCACATGTTGGAGATTAGGGCCTATTTTTGCTTCTATTCTATGCAAGGTCTCTGGTTTTATTCCTAGGTCCTTGATCCATTTTGAGTTGAGTTTTGTTCATGGTGAGAGAATAGGGGTTTACTTTCATTTTGTTGCATATGGATTTCCAGTTTTCCCAGAACCACTTGTTGAAGAGGATATCTTTTCTCCAATGCATGTTTTTTGGTGCCTTTGTCTAATATAATTGTAATTTTGTGGGTTAGTCTCTGTATTCTGCACCATTGGTCTACCAGTCTGTTTTTGTGCCAATCCCATGCTGTTTTTGTTACTGTTGCTCTGTAGTATAGTTTCAGAACTGGTATAGTGATGTCACCTGCTTTACTCTTCCTGCTAAGGATTGCTTTACCTATTCTGGGTCTCTTATTTTTCTAGATGAATTTCATGATTGCTTTTTCTATTTCTATGAGGAATGTCATTGGGATTTTGATTGGAATTGCATTAAATCTATATAGTGCTATAGATGCCCTTCAATAGATGAATGGATAAAAAATGTGACAATGGAATATTATTCAGCAATAAAAGAGAATAAAATCATGGCATTTACAGGTAAATGCATGGAGTTAGAGAAGATAATGCTAAGTGAAGTTAGCCAATCCCCCCCAAAACAAATGCCAAATGTTTTCTCTGATATAAGGAGGCTGATTCATAGTGGGGTAGGGAGGGGGAGCATGGGAAGAATAGACGGACTCTAGATAGGGCAGATGGGTGGGAGGGGAAGGAAGGGGGCAGGGGTTATAAATGATTGTGGAATGTGATGGACATTATTATCCAAAGTACTTGTATAAAAACACAAATTGGTGTGAATATACTTTGTATATAATCAAGAGATATGAAAAATTGTGCTCTATTTGTAATGCATTCCACAGTCATATATAAGTAAAAATAAAAGAAAAAAAAGTGCAGGGCGAAATGTTCCAAAGAGCTGCTTGGGACTTGTTTTAGCACCATGTGTGATTTAGGGACTGAGAAGATACATGCTTTCTTGGCTCCAGAAGAGACGTTTGGTATTAGGCTTCTTTCTCTGCTGTTGAAGACAAGAGGAGATGGGGGTCTCTAATGTGGTCATTGATCATTTGGAATAAGTATTTGACAAGTGCTTGTAGTCACTGACACCCTCATAGCTAATGAGAGATGGGCTGTACTGAGAGAAATGAGAACATTTCCATCTGCTTACTTTCAAGACTAGAAGAAAAATGTTTTTATTTATTTTTTTCATATTCTTCATAACTAGAAAAATTTCTGTAATCTCATAAATCTTCAAGCTCAGTGTATATGCTAGTAACTTGGACATAAATATATTTCTATTGTGTAATGATATTCATCTAATGGGACTGAGTCTCTGGCCAGCTGTCTATGTGTACTAGTTAAGGAAGTTCTTCCAGAATTTTTATGTTAACCCATTTTTTTTCTCCCAAATGCTTGACTGAATAATCAGCAATAGATAGTCCCATTGGCAATTTATAGTTCACATTTTACGTAACATAGTTAAGTAGGCAATTTTAAAGATCTTATAATATGATCAACAACAACAACAAAAATAAGAGACTTGCCTGTCTGATCCTTTGAGGCCCCCTTTCTGATCTTTATGTCCCAAATCTCCATCTTCTCCTGAAGCTCTTTTGCCTGCAACAGTAACCACTTCTGATTTGGGCTGATGATACCAGAGAAGGAAAGTTAGGACACTTACTCTCAGTGGGTGGTACTTCAGATTCTGCCTTCCACAATCTGTTTTCTGTCATTTACTTTTTTGGTACTGGGGATTGAACCCAGAGATGCTCTAAACACTAAGCCACATCCCACCCTTTTTATTTTGAGACACGGTCTCCATAAGTTTTGGAGGCTAGCCTCAAACTCGAGATCTTCCTGCCTCCACCTCCTGAGTGGCTGGGCTGACAAGTGCACGCCACACCTGCCCAGTGCTTATTTATCTTTCAGAGTCATCCAATAACTGCTCCATGCATTCTTTCCAGGGTTTATGTTCCCATTCTCAGGTGAGACGGGGTGGATCATGCCTTTTCCATCTTGCCCAGAACTGATCCCAGTCAGTTTTACATGTGACTCCCTGACAGGCACCTGGAGATCTGCACCTTACTCCAGTTCACTAGATTTTGATAGGATTCAGGTCCCTGAAGTTCAAGGCTAGCCTCTACAACTTAGTGAGACCCCGTCTCAGGGTATCAGTAGGATGTGACTCAGTGTTAGAGCACCCCTGGGTTCAGTCTTCTTCCTTCTCTCTGTTTAGAAAGCCTAGGAGTTCTGGAACAAAGTTAAGGGACAAAGAACTAAGATTCATTGAAATTAGTTACTGGTGTAAGGTCGTGTTTCAATTCTATAACAGTGTTTTTTTTTGGGGGG
This sequence comes from Marmota flaviventris, assembly GCF_047511675.1. Classification (NCBI taxonomy): domain Eukaryota; kingdom Metazoa; phylum Chordata; class Mammalia; order Rodentia; family Sciuridae; genus Marmota; species Marmota flaviventris. The sequence continues at coordinate 54,459,442 of NC_092515.1, read as the reverse complement.
GGGGTGTGTGTATGTATTGGAGATTGAACTTGAGGGTACTTAACCCCTGAGCCACATCCCCAGACCTATTTTGTATTTTATTTAGAGACAGGGTTTAACTGAGTTGCTTAGTGCCTCACTGTTGCTGAACCTGGCTTTGAACACGCAATCCTCCTGTCTGAGCCTCTGGAATTACAGGCGAGTGCCACCATGCCCGGCCATGACAGCCCTTTCTTATGGTGTTATTCCCACATTTCAGGGAAGAGCAACATCTAGCTCATCAAAATCACATAGCCAGCAGAGTGACACATCCAAACTCGGGTTAATTTGTCTAAGTCTAAAGTCCAGATTCTTTTGATCGTACTTAAAACAAAACAAAATAATTTTATCTTTTTTCTCTTTATTCCACTTTTCTGAGGATAAATGAATTTTATGTTTTCAAAATGTGGGTATTAATTGGTAATTGTTGTATTTTTTTTTAACTCATTGCTATTTGAAAACTGCAATATTTTGGTTTTGTATTCATCTGACAAAAAGGCTCACTTTTTGATCCGGGAATACTCAAGCATCAACTTCTCCTCTGTTCTAAGACCTTGTTGTGTGTGTGTGTGTGGGGGGTGTTGTGATTTCACTAATTATCACCTGATCCTCTAGTGGAATGTTGGTCTGAGAAATTCCGACTTCCCGTTTATCAAGACTTCAGCCAGCAGCATTCAACTGAGAATGTTTGGTTTGGATGGAATGTGAGTCTCACAAGGACTAATTTGTGAGAAGTCACCGGGGTCTGATGAATAAGTGGATTGACCTGCAGCAAGTGGGTAGTTGAGGGGCCAACGGGGCTGCCCGGCTGTCAGGAAATCCCTGTGGTAATGGGTTAGACACAGTGGGAGAAGGAGATCCACGGTCCTCAGTGCCTGATGAGATTGTCCTGGTGGCAGTTACATGTATTCTTTGGCAAGAGGCCATTTCCGCAGCCCCAAACCAACAACAGTTCAGTGGTTACAGCCACGTCTTAGACAGAGTGATTCTGCAATTCTCTGGCAGTCTCCCCAGAGTTAGTGATGTGGAGGAACTCTAAGAAGATTGAGGAAAAGATAGGAAGGGAGGTTAGCAGGTCAGACTGCCATTGTTAGCTTCTATTTAAAAAACAGATAAATTGAACCCAAGAAGGGGTACCCTGTGAATCTGTAAACCACTCAAAATTTGTAGGATTGTTTTGTCCCTGCATTTTTAGGGGGAGGGATATTTCTTTAAATTGTCAAAGACCCAAGAAAATTAAAAATCCTTGATCTATCTGTTGTATACACAAGTTGTAAATCTGCAAGGTCAAGGTCTTCCTATACACAAAGGGAACTTTAATAATCACAGATAAGGTGCAAGACGCCAGCTGAGGACCCCCACCCAGGTGATAGGTGCATCATCCTTGTGAGTCACTTTAAAAATACTAGATGGTCTTTGTGGCTGTGTCCCTATCATGCTGTGGCTCAGCTTATTGTCCTGAAAGCTAATATCCTTTCCATGTATCAGGATGTTTCAGGGACTGAGTTACAGGAAGAGGTAGTGGTCAGTGGATAGGACTGAGGGAAAGTCAAAAGCTACAGGACACAAGAGAGCAAGGTGGCTGACGGGGACCTGTGGGGAAATATCTTGAATAGACAAAGTAGAAGCTCAGGTCAGTCCTGAGACGCCCAGTAGCCCTCTGTCATTAGTAATAATACAGTACACTATGCACATCTCCTAAACTTGATTTGTTGGGAGTATCCCTTTGGAAATCAGGTAGACTTAATATCCCCCCCCCCCCCGATTTTAAATTCTTAGCCACTTTTAAGCAAGACCATTTCTTCCCATTTTTCTTCAGGGGCTTTGAGATCCTTTTGTAATTGGGCTCTGATTTGTCACTGTTATGAATTGTTAAAGCCCGGCTCTGAGGAAATGTGTCCACCCACCATTCTGGGGTGCATGCACAGTGGCCTGGGCACACACACAGTGACCGGGGTACAGGCACAGTGATCCCTGGATGCTCTCGACTGACTTTGAAATCGTAGCTCCATCACCCTAATAGTGACAGTCACAAACCAGTCCAAATGTTGTGATGGGATGCAGTTGTGACTTGCAATCACTTTCTGCCATTTAACTTGAGTCCTGGCATGTTATTTCCCCTTGATCTTAACCCTGATTTTAACACGATATGTCGTCATTTTAATGTCCGGGGTCTTACTCAAGGATTCAGTGATGGAAAAACCAAGACACATGAAAAAATGGCCCACGATAAAAGCCTCTGTGAGGAACCCATTCAGACTAGTTACGCTAATTGCATGTGGGGGAAAGAGGGTCACCAGGGACCTGGGTCCCGGCTTGGTCTCTGGATGCATCCATTTCTTTTTTTTTCTTTCTTTTTTTTTTTTCCACACATGAGAGTTTATTTGTCAGAGCTGACAAATAAAGGCCATCTCTCTGTAGCAGAGAGAGGCGAAACAGGCTTGAGTTCCAGGACTTTTATAGGGCAGGCTCAGGAATCAGAGCCAGGCGGGTCCTAATGCAGGTGGTTAGGGGTTGGGTTGGTATGAGGGGAGCCTTTCTCAGAAACGCCCTTGGGCAGGAAAGCAAAACTTTTTCCTTAAAATGGCAGCTGTCACTTAAGATGGCCATTCAGATGCTAAGCAAGGACCTTATATTCATCCCTTTTTGGTTTTTTTATTGAGCCCCTGAGGGAACAAGGATTTAGTCAATCTTCTGTAACTGCTTCCTGCTGGAAGAGGCAGTGGTTTGAGTCCCTCATTAGGGGCCCGGGATGTCATTGGGATGATGAGGGAGGTTGAGTGGTGGCCGAATGCTATCCTCAGCCACCCGATTTTGGTGAGGGATTGGTATTCTATTCCTGTAACAAAAGCTGGTTTATAGTTTGGTTAGAGATTTTTTTGGATCTGGTCTTGAACCAATCTGACAAGGGGGGGGGGGTCAGGAAAGGAAGTGCCCAGTGGAGAAGGGGTTACTTGGCTGCCATCCTTCAGCAGAGGAGAGCTGTTGTTTCTAACATTCAAGGTCCTGTTGGAGTTGTTTATCTTGTCCTTTACTATATCAGATTGATTGACATAAAAATACAATTCGTCCTGTAGATACAGACAAAGTCCACCTTTTTTGGCTGTAAAAAGATCAAGGCCCCTTCGATTCTAGAGAATCACAGCAGCTAAAGAATCAAGCTGAGACTGTATGATTAGTGTGGTTTGAGCAAGTGGCTGTAAGTCTCCTAGGAATTGGAATGGTAATTCCTGGTAATGGTCCCCCTGGGAGGTGAGTGCAGAATGAGGGAGGAGGGAAAAATTGAAAAAGGGAAGGATGGTCCTCAGAGACCAAAGGAAGATTGGGGGTTCCAGCCTTGGAGAAATGCAGCTTGAGAGGGCCTCTGGGTGTCACTGTATAAAAGGGTGGAGAAAACTGTTTTAAATGGGAGTTATGAACCCAAAATGGGAGGCCCTCAAGGCAGGACACGGAGGGAGTGGTAAGAATGACCTGATAGGGTGCAGTCCATTTAGCAGAGAATTGAGAGGAGGAGGGGGCCCTGTTGGGGGCAGGGAGGGTAAAAAATACCAGGTTGCCAGGAGACGGAGTGGGAGGAGGGAACGAGGCAGAACTAGGCTTTGCCAGAACAGCATCACTGTATTGCCAAAGAGGGTTCCTTTTTTTTTTTTTTTTTAACTCTTTAATTTTTTATTGTTGGCTGTTCAAAACATTACATAGTTCTTGATATATCATATTTCACACTTTGATTCAAGTGGGTTATGAGCTCCCATTTTTACCCCATATACAGATTGCAGAATTACATCAGTTACACATCCATTGATTTACATATTGCCATACTCGTGTCTGTTGTGTTCTGCTGCCTTTCCTATCCTCTACTATCCCCCCTCCCCTCCCCTCCCCTCCCCTCTTCTCTCTCTGCCCCCTCTACTGACATTCATTTGTCCCCCTTGTATTATTTTTCCCTTTCCCCTCACTTCCTCTTGTGTGTACTTTTGTATAACTCTGAGGGACCTTCCATTTCCATGCAATTTCCCTTCTCTCTCCCTTTCCCTCCCACCTCTCATCCCTGTTTAATGTTAATCTTCTTCTCGTGCTCTTCGATCCTACTCTGTTCTTAGTTACTCTCCTTATATCAAAGAAGACATTTGGCATTTGTTTTTTAGGGATTGGCTAGCTTCACTTAGCATAATCTGCTCTAGTGCCATCCATTTCCCTGTGAATTCTATGATTTTGTCATTTTTTAATGCAGAGTAATACTCCATTGTGTATAAATGCCACATTTTTTTTATCCATTCATCTATTGAAGGGCATCCAGGTTGGTTCCACAGTCTTGCTATTGTGAATTGTGCTGCTATGAACATCGATGTAGCAGTGTCCCTGTAGCATGCTCTTTTTAGGTCTTTAGGGAATAGACCGAGAAGGGGAATAGCTGGGTCAAATGGTGGCTCCATTCCCAGCTTTCCAAGAAATCTCCATACTGCTTTCCAAATTGGCTGCACCAATTTGCAGTCCCACCAGCAGTGTACAAGTGTACCCTTTTCCCCACATCCTCGCCAGCACTTGTTGTTGTTTGACTTCATAATGGCTGCCAATCTAACTGGAGTGAGATGGTATCTTAGGGTGGTTTTGATTTGCATTTCTCTGACAGCTAGAGATGGTGAGCATTTTTTCATGTACTTGTTGATTGATTGTATGTCCTCCTCTGAGAAGTGTCTGTTCAGGTCCTTGGCCCATTTGTTGATTGGGTTATTTGTTCTCTTATTGTCTAATTTTTTGAGTTCTTTGTATACTCTGGATATTAGGGCTCTATCTGAAGTGTGAGGAGTAAAGATTTGTTCCCAGGATATAGGCTCTCTATTTACCTCTCTTATTGTTTCTTTTGCTGAGAAAAAACTTTTTAGTTTGAGTAAGTCCCATTTGTTGATTCTAGTTATTAACTTTTGTGCTATGGGTGTCCTATTGAGGAATTTGGAGCCCGACCCCACAGTATGTAGATCGTAGCCAACTTTTTCTTCTATCAGACGGCGTGTCTCTGATTTGATATCAAGCTCCTTGACCCATTTTGAATTAACTTTTGTGCATGGCGAGAGAAAGGGATTCAGTTTCATTTTGTTGCATATGAATTTCCAGTTTTCCCAGCACCATTTGTTGAAGATGCTATCCTTCCTCCATTGCATGCTTTTAGCCCCTTTATCAAATATAAGGTAGTTGTAGTTTTGTGGATTGGTTTCTGTGTCCTCTATTCTGTACCATTGGTCCACCCGCCTGTTTTGGTACCAGTACCATGCTGTTTTTGTTACTATTGCTCTGTAGTATAGTTTGAAGTCTGGTATCGCTATACCGCCTGATTCACACTTCCTGCTTAGAGTTGTTTTTGCTATTCTGGGTCGTTTATTTTTCCATATGAATTTCATGATTGCTTTCTCTATTTCTACAAGAAATGCCGTTGGGATTTTGATTGGCATTGCATTAAACCTATAGAGAACTTTTGGTAATATCGCCATTTTGATGATATTAGTTCTGCCTATCCATGAACAGGGTATATTTTTCCATCTTCTAAGATCAAAGATGGTTCCTAATGCATACAAGAAGGGGCCGGAAAAGATGAGGAGCAAGGAGAATCAGAGGATGGTGAGCTGGGCAGGGAGATAGGTTGTCCATATAGGAGCTCAAAAAGGGAGATGTCCAGTGGCTTCTTTGGGAGGGCCCGTAACCTAAGAAGGGCCAAGGGAAGGAGTTTAGTTGTAGGCAAGGGGCCCATCCCTGAACAGTAGGGTCAAGACCCTTTGATAGATAAGCCACAGGAGCAAAGGTTGATCCCAGCATGTGTCCAAGCACCCCTAGAGCAAATCCCTGCTTTTCATCCATGTAAAGGTGAAATGAGCGTGTGGGATCAGGGAGATGGAGAGCAGGGCCCGGAGGAGGGCCTGATGGAGCCTGGTGAAGGGCTTTGTAACAGAGTGCAATAGGGGTTCAGAGAGTGGGCCCCGAGCCGCATCATATTGAAGCCTATAGAGTAGTTAGGAATCCAAGCTCTGCGGAATCCTGCCACATCTAGAAAGGAGAGAATTTCTTCCTTAGTAGAGGGCATTGGTATATGAGCCATAAGGCCCTTTCTTTCAACAGTAATGGCTTTGTGTGTAGGGGTCAGGAGGAGCCTGGGTAGGTTACCTTTTCCAGCATTCATTTCTTATGTGATGTGAGATTGTGTCATGAAGACTTCACCTGACCACGAGTGTGAGGATGAGTGACAGAGAAGGCATCTTGAAGCTGCAGGACCCTGGTGAAATGGTGCTGATGGTGAGGCTATGGGGTGTGTGCATGGTCGCCCAGGTCCATGAATTGCTCCTACTGAAGGAGCATTGCCGCTTCATATGGTCCAAAGGGTGTGTGTGTGTGTGTGTGTGTGTGTGTGTGTGTGTGTGTTCGTTCTTTCTCCTTTTTTACCCCCAGCAATGTGGTGATTAGGATAAAGTAGGGATGCACTAGACATCAGGGAAGGATTGGAATAATAATTTTTTTCTTCTTTTCTCTCTCTCTCTCTCTCTCTTTCTTTCTTTCTTTCCCAGGGATAGAATCAAGGCTCACTTAACCAGTGAGCCATATCCCCAGCCCTTATTACTATTTTTAACTTTGAGACAGGCTCTCACTAAGTTGCTTAGGGCCTCACTAAGTTTCTGAGGCTGGCTTTGAACATATGATCCCTTGCCTCAGCCTCCTGAGCTGCTGGGATCATAGGTGTGTGCCACCTCTCCAGGCAGGAAGAAATATTTTTGAGACTATAAAGGAAATACTGTTTTTGAATATCCAGTTTCTAAAAATCTGGAGTCATGAGGGGACAAAATAATTGACTAAAGAAAGTAATTTTCTCATTATTTTTATTTATTTATTTTTTTTTTTTGAGAGAGAGAGAGAGAGGATTTTTTTTTAATATTTATTTTTCAGTTTTCGGTGGACACATCATCTTTATTTTTTATTTTTATGTGGTGCTGAGGATCGAACCCAGCACCCTGCGCATGCCAGGCAAGCGTGCTACCACTTGAGCCACATCCCCAGCCCTTATTTTTATTTTTTTAAATAAGCTTTTAGAATTTTTTCTCATTATAAAAGTCATGATGGCGTAGGAAGTATCTGGAAAACCTTGAAAAGATAGACAATTAAAATGTACCCACCATTTGTGACATCAAGATAAGCACTGTTACTATTTTTTATATTTATTTTGAATCAAACAAGAATATTTATTTTTGTATAAGCCCTCCTTAATGAATGTGCAATTATGTATCCTGTTTTGTATCCATGGTAGACGATGACACTGAAATCTTGCTGAATTACTACTTAAAAGAGACAGTTCGCCAGGTGAGCAGTGGCACACGCCTGTAATCCCAGTGGCTCGGGAGGAAGAGGCAGGAGGATTGTGAGTTCAAAACCAGCCTCAGCAATTCAGTGAAGCCCCAAGCAACTCAGTGAGTCCCTGTCTCTAATAAAATACAAAATGGGGCTGGGGATGTGGCTCAGTGGTCGAGTGTCCTGAGTTCAATCCTTCCAAAAAAACAACAGAGGTAGTGGGATGTCAGTGTAAGGAGAGTATCTTCCAATGGTGGGTGAGGCCAGTCCCCTACAGGGGTGTAAGGAGGTATCTCAGGGGAGGACCACACCCCACCAACTGCTCTGTGCTGACAGTCCTTGCTCAGTATCCCTGTCCTGAGAGGTAGCTAAGTGGTTCTGAGGAGCAAGGTCTGATAGCTGCCAATCCAGGGCTGGTATCTAATCTTGTTTCTGCAGTACATTGAGGGACGTGGTTTGCCCTCTCTGAACCTCAGCTCCTTATCTTCCAATCAATGATTGTTAGGATCCTTTCAGCTCCAGGATGCTCTGTCTCTTGAGTTAGTATCCTGCAACACAGATTCACTTGCTGGCTTCATTATTATTATTATTTTTAATATCCTCATTCTTTGGACACCTTTTAACTTGCTGCTATATTCTGGGCATTGATGTATTTTCTCATCTAGTGTCGAGAGCCGTCCTGTGGAACAGGTGTTGCTAGGATCGCATGCTATAGACAAGGCACGTGCAGCTCAACAGGCTGGAGCTGACCACATCTGGGCCCTACCACGGTCTTCCTGCAAGCAGGCCTAGGGAGCTGAGTAGTCATCACTTGAAGCTGGACACCGTGGGCAGTAGATGCTCACTCAATGATCGACTGGTTATGGTGAAAGATTAATGGTCCTTCCACCCAGGATGCCCTGTCTTAATCTTCAGAACCCACGATGTATTACATGGCAAAGGGAAGTTACAGCTTCAGAGGAATGAAGAGGGCTATGGCAGCGCTTAATACAGAGAGACCATCCAGGCCTGTCCATGTGGCCCAGCATAACCACATATTATAATCACAAGGTTCTTTAGAGGGGAGGTAGGGGGAGGAGGGGGCATGTCAGAGAGATGTGATGTGGGAGGGACTCCAACAGCCATTGCTGGCCTTGCAGATGGAGAGGTCAGGAGCCAAGGAGCCTGGGCAGCTTCTAGATGCTGAGGACAGATTCTCACTTAGAGCCTCTGAAGAGATACAGCCAACACCTTGACTTTTACCTGGTGACTCTATCATCAGACTTTCAGCCTCCAGAACCGTAAGGTAATACATTTGGGTGGTTGTAAGCCAGAGTTTGTGGTGGCTTCTTATGGCAACCCTGGGAAACCTGTTAACAGTAAGTGATCCAAGAGAAAATAGCAGACGTCTTGAGCTCTGGTGTTGACACCCAGGGCTCTGTCCTGTGTAGTGTTGGGCAGTGGGTGACTCTCACACGTGGTTGTGCTCAGAGGCAGGTGCCAGTAGCTTTGAGGTTCCCTGTCCTTGCCTGGCTCTGTGTAGAACAGGACTCAGCCAGTTGCTAGGGGCCTGCATGGGACCAGACTCTAGAAAACAACTAAGGTCTCCAAGAACAAATCAGGAAGCTGTGAAGGGGTCCAGCCTTGTGGGGTCAACGGGAACATAACTAGTCCCTGGCCGCCATATTTGACTTTGTGGGATATATTTTATGCCTTTATTCCATCCTCTGATGTTGGACTTAAGGAAAAAACAGCTGCAATGATGTTCAGGAAACATTTACTGATTGTAGACAAAGGTTGTGGTTATTCATTTGGCTTTCAAGTGAGCATGCACTTAACCAGGCCTTTATAATTGATATGTGAGAAGGTACCACAGATGAAGTCCGGTGTCCAACACATTTATGGGAGTTGCTTGGCTTCTCAGCAGCTGCAGTGTTTTGTTGGTCATGTATAAAAACTTAGAAGAGTCTCATCACATGGGAATTGCATTGGTCTGTTGGCTCAGGGAAACTAAGACCACTGAAATGCACATTGTTTATTTCAAGATGATGGAAACAGAAAATAATTCTGAACAAGAAAATGTCACCCAAAGTCAAGAAGCCAAAACAATAGTGGTTAATATCCTGGGATTAAAAAAATTCTAAGCCTAAATCCTTTCTCTCCTATTCAAACAAAAAGGCAATAACCATTCTATTTTGTAAGAATATCCTTGGGAATTACATATGAAAATATTTTTCCTAGGCCGTGTTTGTGTTTTCATGCTCTGTAATCTATTTTTGAAACAGTGTAATATCTGGTAACATCTGCATTGTCTGAACTTTATGCTCAGAAGGGTCACATGGCAGTGAACGAGGACATCCTGCCACTGTCCTGAAGGATTCGCCTGTTTATTGACTGTGTTTACAATTTTCTATTCTCTCCAAAGGAATCAGATCCAATAAAATAAGAGATGAGGTCAAGGAAAGGAGGGGGAAATCCATATGATAACTCTGTGGGTTAATAAATTTTCTGTGATGGAGCTTCCAATTTGGCTCTGAGTTTCCTAGCAGCAAGAGCAAAAGTATGATAAAATAATAAACATAAAACAAACAAATAAAGATACAGTGTTTCCAGGGGCAGAAAGTGAGGGTACAAATAATTTTGGGAGGCATTTCCCCTTTACATTACATATTTTTAAGTCATAAAAATATCTTCTTATTGCAACCATTTCCCAAATAGAGAACCTATGACTATATAATAAGATAGCAGTTTTGAAACCCTTGTAGGTGATGGAATCTCCTGGAGGGCCTATATGAAACAGATTTCTGGGATCCATCCCCAGAGTTTCTGATTCATTATGGCCTGGGAATTAACATTTCTAACAACTTCCCAGGTGACACTGATGCTGTTGATTTTGGGTGTGACCACACATGGAGAACAATTACTCTATGGGAATTTTATAAAGTGACACCTTTGAGGAAATACTAAGAAGCCTAGGGCAAAATATGTTTAAAAGAAGTCTTCTCCAATGGCAGTGTAATGCATAACTTGAGCGTAGTATCAAAGCCAGAAAATTGACATTGGTGTAATCCACAGATTGAACATGCATGTGCACATGTAGATGTTTACATGTGTCTATTTGTGTAATCAATGCACATCAGAGAATAATTCCGTCATGAGGATCTCCCAGTGCTACCCTTTAGAGTCACACCCACTGCCCATAACCCTGGCCATAAGAAACCCATTTTCCATCTCTATACCTTTGTCATATGAGAATATCTTATAGATGGAATCAGACAGTATGTATGCTTTTGGGATCAGCTTCTTTCACTCAGAGTTCCCTTGAGATCCATCCATCGTTTTTCAGCTCATGGATATTTGTTCCTTTTTATTGCTGCATAGTATCCTGTAACATAGATATGAAATATTTCATAATCCATTTTCTATTGGGGGGCATTTGCAGGAAGAGCCTCAGTGCTCCTGGGGTAAGGTATTAACAGAGGGAACAAATTTGGGAATTATTCTTTCCTGAAGCATCAGAAACAGAGCTGGCTTGGATTCAGTAAGTTAAAGAGGGATGGAGTTGGAGGAGATGCAGGTATCAGGGAGGGTATGGGCAGATCTCTCGAGGACTGGGGGATATATGGTTTTGGGGTGCTGTAAGCCACTTGGGGAAGGAGCAGTTGTTCCACCTGCTTATTCCCAGGCCCTGTGAGGCCCAGAGCTCCTCATCTGTCTGTCCCCAATGTGTGGAAGATGACTGTCGAGGGTAGGGGCAGGACCTACCTGAAAGAAGCAGGAACTCATTTCGACCTCTTTACCCGACCAAGAGCTGTATTTATGAATGTTTAAATAACCAAGACACCAGATGTGTGGGGAGTGGGACACTGAGGAGAACCAAGGCAAACAGATGGAACACTAGACTCGGGAAGCCAAAGACAAGTCAGGAACAAAGAATTTCAACAAGGCTAACTGTATTAGTGATTGTGACCATCATGGACCAAACCAAAACCAAGATACAACCTGCTGCCAAGAAGAAGAAATATGAGAAATGAATTCTTTTAAATTAAGATTCTCAACTAAAAGCAATTTTGCCCCCCCCCCCCGACCCCCGGACATTTGGCAATGTCCAGGGACACTGAGCAGCATCCTACCATGCACAGGGAAGCCCCAGAACAAGGAATGTTCTGCCCTAAAATGTCAGTCATGCCGAGGCTGAGAAACCTCACTCTCAGTTCAAAGTATTACTGCATTTTAATCAACCTCACTCTCAGTTCAAAGTATTACTGCATTTTAATCAACCTCTCAGAATGTAACGTGAGAGAGAGGAGAAGTCATGGAAGAGTGATTGGAAGACCTCAAGGATCGACCTACTGGGGCCCCATCCCAGCTGTTAGAAGGTCCCTGGAGACAGAACAGAGACAGCGGAAGTGTGGAAATAATCAAAGAACTAATAGAAGACAACTTTCCAGTGCTGAGGAAAGGCACAAGGCACAGAGCAGGATGAAAGAAACTATCCCAACACTGGGAGAAGCTGAGGGAGAGGTGTGTGCAGACACAACGGTTTTTGCAACAAGTCTATAATTAGTTCAAACTGAAATTGTCTAGACAGCTTCCAGTTTCAGTCTGGTTTCCGGTTTTCTCCTTGTTGTCATTAACTCCATGGAGAGCATCCTTGCAGATAGATCTCAGCACAGCTTGGTTCTAGGTCCTGTGGCTTTTTATTCATCTAGTGCCATTTTGCCTCTTATATCTGAGACTTGTGAAGGAATCGATGCCCAATCTTGCTCCTCGGTTCGTGGTCCCCTCCAGGGTTGGCACAGTGCAAAGGCTGTCTGGGCAGTGATGTTGATTTTGCAGATGAGGAAGCCAAGTACCATAAAACACAAGGTGCTAGTCCAAGGTCCTGGGTGAGGAAGCCTGATTCTCACATGAAGTGTACTCCACAGCCTGCCACGTGCTGGAGTTAAAGAGCACGTGGAGTTGGAAGTTCCGAGGGAACTTTTCCTGAGCTATCCATTGTCTCAAAGCCCTTGTAGTTTTTCCAAGCTTTATTGCGATACACACTGCAATCTTGTTGAGGGAAACTGCTCCTCTTTACATAGACCAACTTTGCAAAACAGCCTACCGTGTCTTCTCCTTAATCGGATTTAATGTTTATTCATTCATTAGGTCCTTAGTTAATCAGCGCCTACTGTATACCAGGTACTGTTTAAGGGGATGTGACAATGAACAAGATGGATAAAGTCCTCGACTCGTCGTTGGAGACAGTTAATAAATAGACAAGCTATGAGGCAGTTGTAAATGTAGAGACAAAATGAAATCTGGGTGGAGTGCGATTAGCTTGCTGTTGGAGGGCAGGAAAGGCCTCGAGAAATGCTTTCAGAGAGGATCTAGGGTCATCTTAGCACCTCCAGGCCTTCTTATCACAGAAGATTCAGCGGTGCATAATCATTTTTCATGGCTTTCTCTCTCTTAGACCTCCCTTTGGGGAAGGTAATTGGACTCCAAGAATTCCAAGAACTTTTTCAGGCCTAGAAAGTGACGACAAGAGACATTCTGCAGAGCAGCAGAGGTTCTTATCAGAAACGCCATGAACCTCAGAAGGCACGGAGATTTCCAGATAGAAAATGATAACATAATAATCGTGACCGTGTCTCCGCAAATGTGCACCTCAGCCCCCACTGAGGTGCGTTTGCATGCACACGTGTGTGCCTCTCTCTGTGCAGCGTGTGCCGTGGTTGATCATGAATGTTGGCTTCCTGATTCCTGCCACTGCCAGCTCATTTTCACCCCAGGATGTTGGCTGATGAGGTCATGGGAAAAGAGGTGGAGGAAAGAATGGGGGCAGAGGTCACTTATTCAGAGCAGGAGGTGCTTGTGCAGGTACCCAATAGTCTCTAGGGTTTTTGTCCTTTGTTTTCATTGTTTAAAAAGATCAGAGACAGGGGGCTGTGTCTGTGGCTCAGTGGTAGAGCCCTTGCCTAGCATGTGTGACACTGGGTTTGATTCTCAGCACCACATGTAAATAAATAAAATCCATTGACAACTAAAAAATATTGAAAAAAAAAAGAGGCAGGAATTCATGTCTTGCCTCCCCCCGCCCCCCCCATCCTGTGGTATCTACTCCCATCCCACATGGACGTTATTACTCAAACTTAGGCAACACTGCATCCTATTCATGAGTTCCTTTTGAAGAGTTGTGGGATCCTCCTCCTGCAATGAATGGGCTTCTTAGTTTGCGGCTTGGGTGAGCTTTCTCCCATCCTTTTGCTGAAGGAAAGTGTAACCTTGTGAGTGATCTAGACCTAAGGTACAGAGACCCAAATCAACTCCCCCAAACCCTGTCTCCTGCAAACACATCCAAACCTCGTTTGGGCTCCCCACATCTCTGCTCCTTGGAGGTGCCCAAAGTTCACCTCTCTGTGTTAAACCACAGCCATCTCCACCTCACCCTCACCTCATGGCCCAGCAGAGCAACTGAGATCAGATTTCAGTTGAATTTTGCAGATAGATGCCAAAATTTCTTACCATGGAACTCTGGCCTGTTCTTCCCCAATCAACTTTGGTTCTTCTCACCCATTCTCAGAAATCTGTGGATTCTTTGTAAATTTGTTCATTGGCTATGTTGCTTCCCAGGGCTCACCAAACAAATGACCACAGGTAGACAATGGACATGTCTTTCTGGGCCACCACCATTCAATCCACTATATTCACCGTCCTGTTGATGAAGTTATCTCTAGGTCAAGCATTTTGCCTGGGCTCCAGAAACATGTCTGTGACAAGAACAAAGTTCCTGCTTTCACAAAAGGGACAAAGCTTTTGGAGAGAAGAGCCAAAGTTTCTCAGGGAACTCCAATGGAAGAGGAATAACAGTGGCCCAAACCAGAGCCCTCCTGGACATTTAGCCTCCTGCAATGTGCTCTTCCTACAGAGATAACCATCAAATCTCATATGACCACAGATTTACAAAGCTCTCATGTGAATATCAGCTTTGGGTGATGGGAGAGTAGCCTCTACAGATGACCCTAATGGGTTGGTCTCTCATGGTGTCCATCACGGCGGAGGTCTTATTTTCTTTTTCCTGGAGGCTGAGCTGGCACCGTGGCTACTTTTACCAACAAAACATGGAGGAAATGAAGCCGTGGGAATTCCCAGGCCAGGCATTAAGAAACCATAGTTGTTTCTAATTTTCTCTTCTTACAATGCATGGGTGTCTGGCATGTTAGAGTAGCCACATGGACAGGACATGGTCTAAGAGACATCCCGGTTGAGCTTCCAGATGACACCAGCCCCAGCGACCATGCAATAGCACGGAAGACCCCAAGAAAAGCCAGCCGAAGAACTGTCTAGCAAAGCCAACTCAACTCATGGAACTACAAAAATTGTAAGATGGCTGTTTTAAGTCACCAAGTTTTAGAATGGCTTGTCAGGCAATAACGGGTGACCAGAGTAGGCTGTGAACGATTCCTCACTGCATGAGCTGCTAAGCTGGAATCGTGTTTTGCAGTATTGTTCTGAAAACAACAACACGAATGCTGCCAATGCTTTGTGCTCAGTGCCAGCTGGCGCCGGGAGACCTGGAGCGGCCTGCTGGAGTGGAGGGCTCTGCACTGCTGCTGCCAAAAGCAAAGATTCCTATGGCTGGTGAAGTTGGAGCCAGGTCCAGAACGGCATATCAAGAAGGCTAAGAATCTCTGTCTGGAGGTTCCCCTGGGAAAGGTTGTAGGATTCCTGCTTCTGGTGGAGGGCAGGATATAATTCTAGACACCATAGCCAGAGGATACCATACCGGAAATCAGCAGACCCAAATAGAGGCTGGAAATAGCTCAGTTTTCTTTGCTGCTCTCAGGACATTTGGCTCATGGCCTGGGATTTATTTTATTTTTTTTTCTCCTCTCACTTTTAAGTTTTCTTTTCTTCAATGTTAAAGTCAAACATGGCAAGACTCTTTTTGCTTCCTTCGAATCCAGTTAGATTTGCTCCTTTCTTGGTGGCCTGCTGAGGATTCAAGGGTTTCAGGATCTCTTTAACCTCGAGGGGCTGGAAATGGGTTCCTAGGTGTGGAGAACACAGGACCACATAACACCCGCTGATGACGTCACACTTTCTCATGACACTTAGGTCAGTCAGTGGTATCTCTCAGAGGAGAAGAAGGCAGGTTCAGAGAGGTCCTGACTTGGCCAGAGTCTGTCAGTTGGGATTTGAATCTCTGATTATCATTGGTTTCTCAAGTGGATAGCATACACCGAGTATTGTTCTTGGGCCCTTATTAATGGGGTCTCACATTATGACTAAGTGCGGGAGGTGGGGTAGTCATGGGAGCCTTCCAGAGAGGAGGCACCTGAAAGCCACTTCAAAGTCAGGTGACCTTGGTGCAGCACGCTCAGTTGGGAACAGGAACCAGCAAAATGGGGTCAGAAAAGCTTCATGATTTGGGGATTCAGGAGGTGCAATCTTCAATTATTTTCTCAACTATTGTTTTGTTTGTTCTTAAAATAACCGTGCAAGCCAGTGGAGGAAAATGAAAGTCAAATTTCCCTTTCTCCTCCTTCCTCCTCTTTCACGTATGGGGTCATGTGTGGACTCTTATTCCTGTACATGCATGTGTGTGTACATTATGCATATGCACACACATGTGTAGATACGTCTATCTATACTGGTGCTCTGTCCAGGTGTCCTTTCTGGGGCCAGTGCACCTACACCCCCAACTTTTGTAAGTATTGACTGCCAACAGCTCATGGCTGGTCTTCTTCTCCAAAGAGCTGACATCACCTGGAGTACCCTCTTCACCCGGGAGAAGTTCCTCCCTCCACCCTCGGGGTGTCCCAGTACCTGGCCCTCTTGTCTCAAGATGCAACTCGAGAGTTCTGCTCCTGGTTCCTTTGTTCTCCTCTCATGAATGAGGCCAAGGATAGACCTTACCTCCCACCAGATCCTTATCTGGCCCCCTCCTTGCTTGACCCCTCTTACAAGCTTGTCTTCAAGCTCATCACATGCCCCTCAATCCCTGTCTTAGGTTCTACCTCCAGACAACCCGACCTTAGCATGTGCACGTGTGCACACACATACATGCGTACATTCTCAGGTGTGTAAGTATATACACACATACATACAATGGCTATGTTACAGATAATACAGTTGAAATCTCTGAGGGTAAAAACACAATTTGATCAAGTTCACATGAGGAGTTGATATCAATACTAGGACTAGCCTTCTTTTATTCTGAAGTCAAATCCTGCCTTCATTCCTCATTCGCTTTCTTCCCAACCAGCTCACAATATCCGTGGCTTCTTAATTCACAGTTTTGGAGTTGATTATGCATGGGGGACCCTGTAGCTTACTTCCTTCGCTCCTGCAATGCTTATTGTACACAAAGGAATGTCACGCTGATTGATTTCAGGGAGAACTGTGAATACAGGTAACTTGACTGGAGGCGGGTCTGGAGTTTTAAATAAACTTTGCTTTGCAAAGCGAGAAACGTGCCCGGCGAAGAGACGCTGTCTCCAAGGCCAGGCATCTCCCAACCTGCGTGCATGGAAATTGCGGAATGGGGCTGTCGGAAACTTTACACATTCATAAATATTGATAGGCTGACAAAGAATTTTAATGTCGAGATGTCTGACTCTGATTATTTCTGAAACATAAACACCTTTTAATTCTCCCCTGAGGCCAAAGATCAAACTTTGGCTGTTGCCTCTTAGATAAGGCATCTGACTTCGAGATGTAATCCAGATTTGTTCCCATTTCTGCCCAGCGAAGCTAACCATTCAGCTGTCAAAGGAATGAGAAAGCAGGCCCTCGCCCGGGGACCTTCTTGTTTGTCTCCCTGTGTCACTCTGAGCACACCCTGGAGGAGCACGTGTGTGCTCTGCCCAGGAACCCCCCTCCCCATTCTGGGATGGAGGCCCGTGGGTCCTCCTGAGTACCCCATGGTTTTCCAGTTCAGGACGAGTGAAGCTCCTCTCTGCACTTAGAACCAACTCCAAGCCTTAACTGTGGCCTCTGAGGCCTTCTGGGGTCCTTCCCCTCCCTCCCCCTTTGCCTAGCATGCTCCCTGCGCCTGCCTCTCACTCCACCCACTGCCGTCTTTGACTTCTTTTCACCCAGGGCGTCTCCCGTCTCAGGGTCCTTGTTCAGGCTGTCGCGCCTTCTTGGACTATTAGCCTTCTTAGTCCTGCTCTTCCTCTGGGTGGGAACTCATCTTCTCATCGAGGCCCCTCCTGAACCTGAGGGTCACCAGGGTCAGTCTGTGTCACAGTGCTTTCTCCTTTATGTAATTTTTAGGAATTTTATCATGAAAGGTCAATATTGATCTGTTTCTTTCATTGTTGACATGTGAGCAGGGATCCTATCTGCCTTGTTTTCCTCTGTCCTGGTTATTTCTGAGTTATTGAAACATTTAAAAATGTACGTACTGAGACAAGTGGATCGCGAATTCATATTTAACTTTTTACTGTCTACTGAATATCAACATTTTACCATCTCCAGGAAGCATTCTACCATTTTTACCATAAATATGTCCTTGTCCCCCTTATCATTATTTCGTAGCTTCGTGTATTAAAAACCTGTTAGACAATATTTTAATGTTTGCATCCAACCTTCCTGTGTATCTTAAGAAACTCAGGAGAAGGATGGTCTGTTGTAGTTTTTGGTTTCCTCTTTGCCAATGTTTCAAATTTCTCTCTGGTATCATTTCCCTTCTCCCCAGAGAAATTCCCTTAGGACTTTAGGGCAGGTCTGTTGGAAACGATTTTATTCATTTTCCTTCCTCTCCTCTGAGCATGCCTTTATTTTGACTTTATTCATAAAGAGTCCTTTTTTTTTTTTGTTGGATGTATAACTTGCATTGACAGGTTTTTAATTTCAACCCTTGAAAAATTTGTTGTGCCAATTCCCTCTGGTCTCATGGTCTCCCATGAGAAACCTTCAGTCTTTTCCATTGTTTTTCCTCTATAGATAATGAGTTTGTTCTCTGTCTTGAGCTTTTGACTGCTTGCTTATGATATGTCCTGGTGTGGATTTATATTGGTTTCTCTTGTTGGGGGATATACTCAGCTTCTGGAATCTGAAGATCTGTGTCTTGCACCAAATTTAGGGTATTTTTAGTTTTTATTCTTCAAATATATTTTAGAACTACATCCTTTCTATTCTTTTTGGTATCCCATTCATATGAATGTTGAAACTTTCATCACCAAAACATAATTCCTTGGGTCCCTGTTACATATGTTTAGAATACTATTCCCCTCTTTTCAGATTGGACGATTCCACTGATCCATCTTCAAGTTCATTGATTCTCCAATCATCTCCATTCTCCCATCCAGCTCATCCAGTAAGTTTCACTTTTGTGGTTTTTGAGTTATTGAAACATTCAAAACATTTAAAAATGTTTGTTGGATTCTTCTGTATGTCTTCCTATTTCTTTGCCGAGACAACCTATTTTTCCTTTGATTCATATTCATATATATTCATATATATGTTCATATATATATTGCTCAAGCATTTAAAAATCAGCTTTTTAAAAGTCTCAGTCATATAATTTCAACATCTATATGGTCTCATTGTTAGTGTCTATTATTTATTCCTATATGAGTTTGGGTTTTCCAGATTTTTCATTTTCTGAGTAATTTTTGACATATTATGAACACCTTTAATGTTATGTTGAGAGACTCTTTGTCTTTCTAAGGTCCTATAGCAATCAGTTGATATGTCTGGGGTCAGGCCCTGTGCTCTACCCACCCTAGAGGGGCTGGGATTCTAAGGATTGTTCTAGGTCTTGCCAGGGTTGTTTGGATCTGTCCCACATGGCTCCACCTAGTGGCCAGTCTGGGTCTTGGCGGGTGGTTGGCTGGTTGATAAACATTTTGATGGGTGTTCTGAATAGGGTCAGATCCAGGCAGCCATGAATTGTAAGGGCAGGGAACCCAAATGTTCATAAGCACATTTAGGAGTTTGTTTTCTTGAGTTCCTTTCTTTTGTCATTTCTTCAGTGTTTTATGGTTTGGGTCTTCTGACTAGAAAACGGAATTAGTCAACCCAGTGTTGTGTCAGGGGCTAGTGGTGGGTGTGCCCCACCCTCTTGAGATTGCAACCCAGTGAACAGGCAGAAAAATCCCTCACCCTCAGAGTTTAGGATTTTGTTACTGGCCATGTCCCCCACCCTCACAAAACTGATTGATTTACAAAAACCCACACGTACACCAAAGATGATAATAAGAGGACCAGGAGGGGACCTCGGGACACATGGATATGTTTATGGCTTTGATGATGGCTATGGCTTCAGAGATCTGTACTTATCCCCAAGTGAATCAAGATGTATTCATCAAATGTGTTCAGTTTTTTACATGCCCATAAAACCCAAGCAAACAGAAAAGAAAATGAAAACAAAAATGGGTATTTCTACAGTCTCTTTTGGAGTTGGGAGCTCCCCTTTCAGGTCCTTAGTGAGGACTTCTCCCGTGGGTTTCTGTTGTTCATGCCCAGGTCTGGTGTAGGAAGCCCAGACCCAGGTGTGTTTCAGGAAATAAGTGGAAACCCAGCGCTGGGCCAGTGGTACGCCAGGGTCTGGTCTTCTCTCCATGGTTCATGTCCCAGAGTCCTTGTATAGTGGCTCCAGGTGTCAGGTCCACGTCTTACTGTCACGTTCAGGTTAAAAGGCAGGGTTTCCTCCATTATACCCTGATACCCAGAAAGCCTCAGGTTTTAATTTGGGCATCACACCCAAACTTCTGGTATTATTGCTTATTTGTGAACACAAGTCATCGTCTGTTTCACTCATGGGGACCAGGAGGAAATGACGTCCACTCAGGTGACATCTGCACTTGGAAGTTGTGAGACCCAACTTCTAGTGCTAGTGTGGGTTAGTCCTATCTGCCCTCTGAACACCTCCAGGTCTCTGTGTGAAATGTGAGTGTTGTAATGTTACCTGTCCAGCTTGTCCCTCACCCAGGGTCACTGCCATGATGGATGTGTCAATACTTAGAAAAGTACAAAGTGGTACACAGAGAACGTCATCGGAGAGGTTGTTCTTGGGGTCAGGCAGCCACTGGAACCTCCATAGTGTGGGAGGGTTCTGAAGTCCCCTGTGCTGGGCTGCCTCTTTGAGCCTCACCACCTGCACCGTCTCTGTGCATAGCTCACTGTGTTTCATTCCTTCCTGAGCATCTGTTCCTTCTCAGGTTTCTGGATACCATCAAAAAACATTGTTGGTATTAAAAAGAAAACCGACTGGAAGCCAGAAAACGTGACGCATGACTCTGTCGCTCATAACCTTTTTGCTCTTATGGAGTCCCAGTCTCCACCTCTTTATGACAGAAAGCATCGGAAGGCAACCAGGACCTTCAACCATGTCTTGAGGGTCGAGCATTGGCTTGTGGGAGTAAGAGCTTGGGGTGAGCAAGGGAGGGATGAGAAGGTGATTGTAAAAATCTCTGAATTTCTATGGGAGCAATTCTGCTATACTGAGTTTCCACATGGGGTTTCCCTTGACCAAAAAAAAGTCTTATAGCTAAAATAAATGTCAAAACTGCCACCTGAGAGTCCCCCTTTGTAACTGTCCTGGGATCCCAGACCTCTCCAAGGGAGTCTTCTGGGTTCTCCCTTTCCCTTTGTGGCCAACTCTTGGTCTCCCATCCATGTGTGACAACTTCCCATAAGTTTCGATGGCAAGCTTCATAACCAGTCTAGGAATTTAACACCAGCAGATCAGGGAATCTAGCCTTCCCAACTTGAGGTAAAATATGTGTAGGCTTATTTTCTATTTCTTTACCAATAGCTTAGGTTTTCTGTACTAAATAATTCTATATCACTGGCATCCAAATACATTTCTACTAATAGATATTAATATTACAATATTAATATTGCATGCTAATCTAGTAGCATCTCTTAATCTATTACTACTTATTAATATATTAGCACAGTTTTGAATCTTCCTTACAGATTGGTTATTTTTAAGTGATACAGAAAACTCTAAGAGATTAGGATTATTAATAGGATAGCTAGCTTCCTGTTGTGCTTTGGATATGATGTATCCTCCAAAAGCTCCTGTGTTAATAGAGGAATGTTTGGAGGTCGAGTGATTAGATTTTGAGAGCTGTAACTTAATTAGTCTGTCCTCGTTTGAATGGACTGACTGGGTGGTAACTGTGAGAAGGCATGTGGCTGGAGGTGGTGGGTCATGGGGGAGGTGCCCTGGCCCCTTCATCCTCCCCGCTGCCTTCTGGCTGCTGTGAATGGAGCAGCCATACTCCACCATACCCTTCCGCCATGATGTTCTACCTCACCTTGGGCCCAGTGGACTGAGACTCTGAAATCATAAGCCCCCAATAAAATTTTTCTTCCTCAAGTTGTTCTTGTTGAGTATTTTGCTTACAACAGTGAAAAGCTGATTAAAACACTTTCCCAAGTTTCAGAATGTATTACTTGGAGGTATCTTAAGATACTCTTTGAATGTGTCAGCTTTCCATGGCTGTGACAAAATACCTGAGGTAGACAAGTTATAGGGGGAAAGATTTGGGCCCACTTGGCCCCATTGCTTTTGGGCCTGTGTTGGGTGATAGACCATGGTGGAAACCTGTGGTGGACCGACTTGTTCACCTCTTGTCAGCTGCAAAGCAGAGAGAGAAAGAGGCCAAGATCCTAACATCCCCTTCAAGGGCCACCCTTAGTGGCCTCACTTCCTCCAACCAAGCCTCCAGCCTGTGGACCTTTGGGTTAATGTGTAAGAACTAAACCAGAACAGAATTTTCATTACTTAAGTGTTTCCAGTAGAAAAAAGTAGAAAACAACAGTCATAAGAAAACCCGAGGGGAGTGGCTAAGAACATGTACTTATTCATAAGGAGAACATGGTGTTATTGTATTTTAATTAAAACTGTTCAGTCCCCTGGAGTTGGGGACAGCACAGATACATCAGTCAGCTTTTTGCTAAATAAGGTAACTTTCTATCATCACAGAATGTAGTACTAGATAGTGCTGATGATCTAGAATGTTATTTAAATGAAATCTGGAAGAAAATAATGATTTTTTTCCAAAAAAAAAAAAAAAAAAAGCATGCTACCTGTTATTCCCCATTCATCTGTGATATCCGTAAGGAAGATAACAAATTGGTATTGTGCCCCTACGGAGTCCTCCGAGGCTTTGATCATGTAGTGGTTCTGGATGTTTCTTTCATGGCTCTGTTGTAGAACAGCTGTCACCAACCAAGAGAGTTACTGTGTATCTGTGACATATCCTCTTTTCTTCCTCAAGGATATCAGTGATGGACATGACCATCACCCAATAAAATTAATGAAATTGTTTTTATTAAATGCTCCTGCGTGCTCATCATTTTTGACAGCTATCAAGCACATGTGTCATGTCACAGAAACAAGTTTCAACTTCTGCCTAGGATGCGTGATGGCAGCTCCCCCTGGCACACACCCCCCCCATGCCTCGACTCCGTTTTGAGGTGCGCAAGCTATCAGGACCAGAAGCCCCCGGCAGGAGGCAGCCTTTCAATTTTCATTGCTGGCTGAAGTTTCCGATGAACATTTAGATGAATGATGCAAGTATCTAAAAGTCAAGAAGAAGAAAGGCCAGGACGTTCCAACATTTGTAAACAGTGTAAGGCTTTGTGCTGATCAGGTGGCCGCAGACAGGGAAAGCTAACACCGCCGCAGCAAAACCGGGGGCTGGCCTTTCATTGTGTGTCTGGTGCGGAGCTTCCAGCGTTTGATGAATGGCTGCCCGTGCCAGGAGGTCACTGGGGAGTGTCTGGGCCTTTCATGTGGCGGGGACAGCTGCGGGCAATCTGTGGGTATGGATTACCCTGCCGTGAGGATCAGCCACATGTGAAGACAGCACACGGCACTTAGGAGGAGTCAGGAGGTAGATGGATATCAAGAACCCATCTACGACCCCGGTGAAGTCTTTGTGGGATTTTCAACTCAACAGAAATCAGCCTCTTGGCTTTTGATGTCTCCTGGAAATGAGATCATACTTTTCCTCCGATTTGGTATTTACATGAGGGTAACAGCATTTCTCTCTACATCACTCCTGTCGTCCTTATCAGTTCTACAAGATACATTCTGCTTTTGATGCCTTGACTCTGAACAAAGGCTCAGAGAAGCCGGGGAGTTTGTCCTCAGTGGCAGAGCTCATCAGCGGCTGAGCTGAGACTTGAACTCGGGTCTGCCTGATTCCAAAGTGCATGTGGTCATTGCTATTGAAAGTGAACCGCAGCTCATGTGCATGTATAACATCTTGCTTCTTATGTTGAGCTATTGCTTTTTAAAAACATTATTATGAGAAGAAGCTATGGGGGGAGGTAGGGTGTGTCTCTTGGTCTGACATCCAAAAAAGGACCACACATGAGCTTCTGTACTCTTTCTTCTTTTGGCTTGACATTCCCCAGCTGGATCAGAAATCAGGGCAATGGGTTCCCTTCATTGTGTTTGAGAAAGAAATGCCTGCTGAACTCTGTCAACAGTGTTAACAGCCCCAGAGACCCTGGATCTATTATTCTCCCTGCTAGGAGTCCTGGGTCAGTTTCCCCTGAAAACTGTCTCCTCATCCACCTTAATAGTTCCTCAATGTTGTACCTACTTGGTGTTGGTCAAAATGCCTCCAGGTTTGTGGCTTTTACTGGAAGCCTTCTGCTGTTGAGTGCATGGTAGATGTCAGGGCTGCTGGAAGACACGCAGCCCGGGAGCTCTCTCCAGAGTTCAATCTGACCTCCTACGAGGTAGACCTGTTCCTGTCCCCACGTCACACGGGATCATTTACCTCCTCACAGCCTCCTTCCCTTGTCTTCTGCAGCTCCCTGGTCTTCCTCTGCACTCTCTTGACATCCCGTAAGCATTACTGGCTCATTTCCTCCCCAAGCATCTGCTCATGCTTCATTTCTTCTTGACCTACTTTTCTGCCATCTTTCTTTATGTTGAAAGTGGACCCATCCATTAAATCCCCAGTTCAAGCCTCCTCTTCTCCTGACAATTACTCAAGAACTCCTTTCATTTTGTGTGTGTGTGTGTGTGTGTGTGTGTGTGCATGTGTGTGGTGCTGGGGAACAAGCCCACACTGTCCCCCAGCCTTAGCATGTGCTCCACCGTTGGGCATCATCACCAGGCCTATCTCCTTTCAATTTTTATTGCAATTATCACCAACATACTATATTTGGTACTTGGAGTCTAATGTCATTTGGTATAAATGTATTTAGTTCTATGGAGCTGATTTAATTGCACATCTGTAAATGTGGAATGGAAAAGACCATCGATGGGTGTTCTAAATAGATCTATTAAAATGTTCAATATGCATGGCATTTGTATTAAGAATAATGCAGTTTCGAAACTAGAGATCTATGCCAAATTTACCATCAAAATATATACCCTTTAGCTAGAAAAATGTTGATATACAGAGTTGTACACCAGGCCCAAGTTCTATGAGAGCTCAAGTAAGTAACTTTTTCTTTCTATAAAATGGAATAATAACTATGGAATTGCACTCTATTGTGCTTGGAATGAGAAATATAAGGCAAGAGTTTTGTCTGTTTCCTGTAACCCTGGTGCCTATAGTAGTGCTCTGTACCTGTGTGGGGCATCACAGATACTTTTGAAGCTGGTACATGACATTTGTCAAGCATTTGGAACTTGGTTCATGGAAGGCCATGAGCAAATCAGGTCATGTTCCTAAGAAGCTAAGCATACTTGTTCAGTGCAGAGACTGTTTGGGCTCTTTCTTCCTCACACATAGGCCTACCACACAGCAGGGGGCTAATACCCACTTGTGGAATGACTAGACAATGTCCATTAGTCAGCAGTCTTCCTTAGAGAAGGTGGTTTCCATGGTAACTGGCTGCCATTTTGGTTTGAGCCTTTTTCTTCCCCATGGTAAGGGATATTCTGCTAACTGTTGTATAAGATAAAATTTTTGTCTTTCTTTTCATAATTTGAAGTGTGTTAATGAAGGGTGGTATCTTCGGGATCTTCTTAAGAATATTTATTTCACATTCTGAGGTGTTTTTCGTTTTCTCAGCTGTCCCCAGGTTCCCCCTACACCACTGGAACAATTTACCAGTTGGCCGATGGGAGGTCGATAATTACAGAGCTGTCACCAGCATCTTTGAGAATAAATGGTCACAGTGAGCAGGTTCACACTCAGAGCTATGGGGTTTATTACTATGTCCAAGTTCCAGCCTGGCTCTGCTGGAGAGTGCCAGTCTCCACCAGTGAGCTCAGGTCAGCCTTTATTCTGCAACGTTGGCTATCCTCTGGCCTCTTTCTCACTTGGCATTAAGGAGTGGCTTTAAAATAAAGTTTCACTGACATGTTTGTGAAGAGGTAAAAAAATGAATCCATGTCTGCCTGGGCATCTCATGCCCAACATTAAGCGTGTTGACGAACTCAAGTAACTCTCAGACATTTCATACCTACTTTTCCAACTTTCTCTATGACTTTGATCTTGAGTTTGGGGCTCAGTGGAGGCTAGGGCAATGAGGTGCATGAGTACCAGGTGTGGCACTGGACATTCCCATCAATGCTGACTCATCTACTCACAGAAGTTGCTGGCCTTGGCACGGTTATGAAGACATAGCCCAAAGAAATTTTGGGTTCCCCTCTGCACTATGGTTGCAATTCAATTTAATTATCTCCCAGGGAAGTGCATTCCAGACTTTGGGGGATTGTGGCGATCCTGGAACAGTTAATCTGTTAAAGATGAGCGGTGATCCTGTTGTTTCTACTTATTGTTCTCCCAAGTAGGTGGTAACCGCACTGGAGGTGGTTTGTGCAATTTGTGTGGTCAGATATTCTCGAGGTATTAATTGAATATTTGCTATGAATATTTGCAAGCCATCCTTAGGCAAAGAAAAAAACAATAATGTGAGGCATCAATAGAAATGCATTAAATAAGACATCAGTTTCTGTTCTTGGACTTGTTAGAAATATGCTTTTATATAATGCATTTTAAAATTATAACAGTAATGTATGTTACTGGCATATAAAATTAAGCATTTATTCCAGAAACAACTATTAATTGAGCATCTGGCATATAGAAATTAAGCACTTGTTCCATAAACAACTATTAATTGAACACTTATTATGTTCCAGGTTGTGTTTGGCCATCAAAGATACGACAGTGAACAACGTACATAGTCTCTTGTGGAGTTTATCTTCTTACGGGGACAAAACAGAAAAAATAATCCTAAATTATAGTTTATTTGTCTCTGTTTTTTTTTTTTCCCTCCTCTCTCGTTGCCTTGGTGCCATGAGAGAATCAAAGCAAGTTGTTGGGGTAGAGACAGGGTGGTAACCCTGTGCCCCTCAAATACGCATCTTGGGCATTTCCATGTGAACTGTGTGTAAGAGAATCTACTCGAACATCTGGCTTGCATTTGGTTTCGTTTTATTTCAATTAACGACCCATGTTAGGTTGTCGGACAAGGTGCAAGTGTGAGTGCCAGCTTGCATTTTCATGTTTTTTTGCAGATTAGAGGAGATGAGGTGTCCAGGGGGGGGCGCCTCGGCCCCTCTGGACTTACCCTCATTCCTCAGGCCCAGTATCCCAGAAAGAAGCCTGGCCGGCGCCCAGTGCACCTGGGACAGGCAACCCGGGGCACGGCAGGCTGAGCCCCGCCTGCACAAACACGCTCGCCCGCCGTCCCCGGCTCCAGCTCGCGTCCTGCCACGGCTCTTTTCAGCTGAAATAGCATGAAAAATGAGTTCTTGTGGTGTTTTCAATATAAATAGTGGAGATGCCACAGGAATGCAGGCTCTCCAGGGACGTGCTTTCTTACAGGGCTCACGTCCTGGGAAGACCCTTGAGTTCTGCCGTGCCATCGGGGCAGGGAGGGAGGGAGGTCTGGCGGTGTCCAAGGGCTGGGGATGTTCCCTAGGCTGATTGCTCCATCCAGTTGCTGCCATCCCAGAGTTCACTGGGCCACAGGACGGCCAAGACAGCGGTGCTCGGGGCAGCCTGTGCAGAGCGGGATGGTAAGTGCTTCAGGCTCTGCGGGCCCCGTGGTCTCTGCTCTGATCCCTGTGGGAGCATGGAAGCAGCCTTAGGCCATGTGCAAATCATGGGCATGTTTGTATTCCAATAAAACTTTATTTATATAAACAAGTGGCACAGTTTTGGCCCACAGGCTGTAGTTGGCAGACCCTGGGCCAAACACAGAACCAAAGGATGGGGTAGTGCTGGTGGCTTGAGCTCCCTCCTCTGTTAAATGGGGTTGACAAAGTGCCTGCTTTGGAGTCTTTGGTAATATAAAAGAAGGACTCCAGATGCGGCCACGTCTGGGCTTGGTTCCTGAGCAGTCCCTGCCACATGTCATCTCTGTCTTCCCAGATGGCTCTGACTTATGGACTCCCTCCATAAGTCCCAAAGCCAGTTTTTCCTGAACTCTGATTCTCCGCTG
Source organism: Marmota flaviventris (assembly GCF_047511675.1). Classification (NCBI taxonomy): domain Eukaryota; kingdom Metazoa; phylum Chordata; class Mammalia; order Rodentia; family Sciuridae; genus Marmota; species Marmota flaviventris. Next base: position 54,431,749 of record NC_092515.1, on the reverse strand, counting down.
GCTTGCGGATCATCTCATGCCCATGTGTATGGATCTTGTGAAGCTTAATGGCCCATCTGCCTGCAAAATTTGTCCCAGTTTCCCTCCTAAGGTGACCTCCCACTCCCTTCTGCACCTTTTTTCCAGGTTCTAACTACACTCTAATTTTTTTTTTTTTGTTAGCTGTTGATGGACCTTTATTTTATGTGCTTATTTATATGCGGTGCTAGGACTTGAACCCAGTGCATCACACGTACGAGGCAAGTGCTCTACCGCTGAGCTACAACTCCAGCCCTTGCACTTTTTTAAAAAAAAGAAACATAATTTTTAGTTGAGGGTGGACACAATACCTTTATTTTATTTTTATGTGGTGCCGAGGATCAAACCCAGTGCCTCACACATGCTAGGCAAGCGCTTTACCTCTGAGCCACAACTCAACCCCTAGCTGCACTTTTGAATGGTGCTCATTCTTTTTCATACCAATCCATTAATTTCTTCATCCATTTCTTTGTCAGTGTGTATCTTACTCAGTTCTTTCATTGGACCTTAGACCTTCAAGGTCAGGAATCTTTCATTTCTCCTTATACCTAGAGCCAAACTCTGGGCTGGGCAGGAAGTACGTACTTGACAGTCTTTTATAATGAGCAAAACGGGTTCAAGCATTCTTTCTCTCACAACCTCCCGGCCTTAATATGCTAAGTACAGATCCTAATAAACAGTAGGCATCAAATAAATACTGGTTGGTTGAAGGCTACATCATTTTCTTTGCTTGGGGAACTTGGTTGCCGAAGATCTTGACCTTTCACCTTCTGTCCCGTGAAAGGTCTGGACCTCTAGACAAGGACGGGGCTCTGGGTTGCAGGGAGGGCGGGGAGTGTGGGCGTGCATGGTGGAGGGGGATTAGAGGTCCTTGTCCTCAGCGCCCATCTGGGTGGCCAGGAAGCCAGACGCATGTCCTCTTCTCTAAACTATTTACATTTCCCAGGCAAGATCCACCACAGGGAGCACAGGCTCCTGCCTCCTCTGATGTCAGATGCGGCCGGCCGTTCTGTTCCCCTCCTCCAGCTGACCTGAGAGGTTTTAGGGAAGAAAGGGCACCAGGCTCAGAGTCCGGGAGCTTGGCGTTTGAATCCCAGTTCTGTGATTCTGAAAGGTTGCTTTGCCCAGGGGGGTCTCAGTTTCCCCCTCTGTCCTCTGGGGTAATAAAAGTATCCATCTTACATAGCCCTGCTGTAAAAAATGCACCGGGATCGAGTCACCACACGTCAACCGAGGGCCTGCCTGCATGGCCCTGGTCACTATTGACACCTGGTGCCAACCATTCTTTGTGTCAGGGACTTGTCCTGAGTGTGACATGACGCTCAGTGGCATCTCTGACTTTGACCCAGCAGATGTCAGTCACACCTGTCCTCCCCACCTCGTGAAGACCAGGGACCTGCAGGTGTTGCCAGAGGACACACCATCGTCCCCTGTGAGAGCTAAGATGGAGCAAGTCACCGAACGCCCCTGCGGAGAGTGGGGGTCAGGGGAGCCTGCGGTAGGAACGGCCTCTGAAGTGACCTCTTACTTCCTGTGCAATGTATGTGTGTCCTTGAGGATCTAAGCACTGGAGGAGGTCAGAGGCCATTCTGTGGCCACTTGACCTGCAGAAGGTGGGGAGAAGCCAGACCATCAGACCGTCAAGGTCAGCAGGAGCTCTGTTTCATGTCCACCAAGTGCAATTGCCCATGTGGATTCAGAAGCCCAGCAGCCCAGCAGGGCAGGGTGGGCATCAGTACTGCCCGTGGAGCCTCCCTCCACACAGGAGGCCTCCTTACCTGCCTCTGCTCTGCCCCCTCTGACTTAGTCTCCACACAGCAGCCAAAGTGGGTTTTGTAGGAAGCTGATATGATCATTTTTCTTCCATCTGAAAGCTTCCAAGGACTGCTCCACTATACTTGGAACAAAACCTGAACCCCTGTTCAGGACCCTCAGGGCCATAGCTGACCCCTAACCCACTCTCCAATCTCATCTCACATTGTTCTTCCCTGGCTTTCCACAGCCAGCTCACCAGGCTGAACCCGCCAAGCCCCTTCCTGCCCCAGGGCCTTTGCACTCTGTTCCCTATGGCCTCTCACACATCTAAGTCATTTCTGCCGTGGATTCTCAGCTTCATTGTCTGCTGCTCTTCAGAGACGAACACTCTATCCCACATTCCCTGGCTCCCAAAGCTCTGTTACCTTGATTTTTTTTCTTTCTTAGGACTTTTCCTAAACTATAATTATTTGAGTTATTTAAATATGACATGTGCCCAACAAGACAGATAGGTTGTCGGGCTTTAAGAAACTGCTAGTCTGGTTGGTTTCTGAATCCTTCATACTTATCTCAGTGCCTGACACAAAATAGATTAAGCAATACTTGTTTACTGACCCAGAGAGTGAATGAACTCGCTGCCCCATCTCTCACAATCTCATCAAAATCTCCCTGAAACCCAGAGACATTTTGGGAAAGATTTATCAGAACTTATGCTCAGAATTATAGACTCACCAAACATGTCCTAACTTACCAAATCTATTAAAATTACATGTTTACTTGGCCCCTGAAGTTTTCATGCATTTTCTGTCTGTCATCTATTGAATTGGGTAGAATCAGATCTGTTCTTTCCGTGCACGCGCATGTATGCGTGTGTACAAGATTGTGTTATTTCTGTTAACTTATAAACAAGCTGTGCTGCACTTTCACCTTAGGTATAAAAGTAGAAATCATTACAGGTTTCACAATATCATGTTGTGTACGGGAAATACATGCAATTTTATCTGTGAATTAAAACTTAAAATAAATGCAGGTAAAAGCTCTTGAGCGGCACACTACTGCTCCTTGTAATGATAATGTCCGACATATGAAGAGTGCTTTATGATCAGAGGAATCAGGGCTCGTGTCTAGAGGCCACTTACATTAGAATCTGAGGCCCACTCTGATCTACAGATTGGAAGCTGAGGGAGGCTCTGGGGTGTTCACTTTTAAGCAAGAGACTCTGATGCCCACTGAAGCTTTAGGATTTCCACCCCATTGAGGGGGTCATAAGCTCCAGCTTAGAAACTGAACGCGAGGCCACATCTCACCCAAACACCCACTGGATGAGTGATCTGGAAAAGGCCATGCTGAGCTGCCTCTACATAACACGTTCAACGATATCTGCCCCCTGGGATAATCATAAGGGTGGAATACCTTTTCTGAGTATCTGGTAAGCATCAGGCACCGTGGTGAGCTCCGTGGGCAGGGTTTTATGAACTTCCAAAGGAAAAGAAACCCTTCACTCTTCATCATGCTGTGAAGGCACACCATGCCCATAATAGAGATTAAGAAAACTGAAGTGTATTAAGTCATGTCACTTGTTCATGATGACATGGTCCCCAGGGGCTCACCCAGGTTTTCTGGCTCTTCATGGATGAGACTCACCCCAGTGTCTCCTTCCCCAGGGAGCTGATGTACTTGGCTCCTGAACTCTGCCCAGGCCTGCGTTCAGCACCGATGTCCAGAATCCTGGGCAGGGGTAGCCCCAGAAGAAACCCCATGGATGTCAATAGGAGGGTCTCATCTGCAAAACGGATGCCAATTTTCCAACATTACAGGCAGGAAACGAGTTGGCTGGGGTCCTTGGCCATCTCTAGACACAAGGAAAGACTTGGAATGATTGTTAAGTGAAGGGACCTTGGTATGTGTTTTCCTCTGTCAGGATAACCGTCTGGACATTCCTAACCCCATCCCACCCCACCCCAATTTTCTCTTGCCTGTCACCAGTGTGAGGGCTTTTGCCACCAACAGGAATCTCCTTTCAGCTTCCCTTTGCGAAGACGTAAGAAGTGACTGCTGGGGAGGGCGAAAGCAAAGGTCAGCCCGCCTCACATCACCTGGACTCCACTCAAGAACCTCTTTTTTCCCGGGCCAATTAGCTGAAGGGTTTGGGGGTTTCCTCAAGTGGCACTGAGCATAATCACCAACAGGGATCTTTCAGGAAGCAGAGGCAGGAATGAATTGATGGAAGTGGGCAGTGTTTTCCTTGCGTTATTGGCTTCACTTGAAAACTGGGTTCAGGAAATTGTGGGCATGATTGAATCAGTGCCTCCTGACCCCAGGCATCCGCGTGGAGTGGGAGGTTATCTGAGTTCAGCAGTGCAGCATCAACGTGACATGTGACCATGCACGAGGCCCAGACACTCATGCAAAGGCACCGGGCGGTGTCCCTTCAATGCTAGCACCAACAGGCTCTCTCTCTCCACCTCAGCCCTGGAGCTACACCTGGGAACAGCAGCCAGAAGGGGCTGTGTGACAGTCACATAGAGGAAATTTATCAACCCAGATGAGGAAGGTGGCCTGAGACAGCCTTAGACAGGCTGGGTGATTGTCCAAGGTTATGCACTTGGGCACCATATCTGGAATTTTAATCCACCAAATGGGAGCCTGGGACTTCTTTCTTCTGTGTAACATTCCTTTTTTTTTTTTTTTTTTTTTTTTGGACCAGGGATTGAACTCAGGGCACTCAACCACTGAACCACATCCCCAGCCCTTTGTTGTATTTTATTTAGAGACAGAGTCTCACTAGTTGCTTAGGCCCTCGCTAAGTTGCCGAGGCTGGCTTTGAACTCATGATCTTTTTTATCAGTATATCCATTGTATGGAGAATCAGTTGTATGTCTCAAGTGCCTTTTCTGGAAAATGATTTTCTGTCTTACAGATTCTCAGGGTACATTGGATATTTCTAAGTGGCAGAGACCAGATATTTAGGGTTTCCTGCTGACCAAGCCAGCTATTAATGGACTGAGACAAACTCAATATGGTCTGTCTTTTCTTTGTCACTTAAATTAAGTTCACTTTGGTAGACTTTGGAATAATACTAGTTTTCATTTACACAGGACCAGTACATGCATAAGAGGCAGATGCCAAGCTGAAGATTGGGACCGTGATATTTTTTAGTCATCAAAGTAATTGCTTTGTTTTCTTCTAAATTGCTTTTTTTTTTCTTTACTTCTTTGAAAACACACACTGTTGCTTGTGCCCACTGCTTGCGGAGGCTCTAACTGGTAGCCAATACATTTGTCACCATTCAAACTATTCTAGGAATGAATAGGTTCCAGTTTGGTGCCATTTTGATCCTTGACCACAGGGTGGCAACCTCTCCAAGGAAACGGAGAACAAAGTCGCATCCTTCAGCCACTATTATTATTTAAGTATCTATTGGCCCACTCCAGGGTGTTTGGCACTGTACTGAATACTTAAAAGATTTAGCCTCTGCCCTCAAGGAGCTTACCAAATACATGTCTTCAAAAGCAGACGGTTTTCAGCCTCCTTATTCAATCACCCTCTATGTTCTTAAGTCTGAGTCTTAAGAGCGAGGTATAGGATGGAGATAAGTTTCATTGAGCCCTCCTATGAGCTGGTACCATTAGGAACTTTACCTATGGGACCTCACCACACATCTGGAATCAGGTAGAGACCATGCCCTTTCATCAAACCTGGGAACGAGACACACATTCTAACATTTGAAACTCTAACCCCACAGAGCCCGTGGAGGCAGAGCCAGACCCTGGGGTACCTGCTACACTGTCTCACCATGGGACACATTAGCCCCAAGAAGTGGTTCACAAATAGAACGAGCCACAAAAGCCTACAGGCGTTTTTATGGATGCCGTGTCCCTAAGGGACAGTTATGAAAGAAGACTGGCTTTTGGAGGCATATCTGGACCCTGTTGGGTGATGCCAATAGGGCCAGCCTGTCTCCCCACAAGCTTTCCTCTGACAGAAGGGATCATGTTTTTTTTTTTTTTATATTTCAGCTAAAGATGGGCTGCAACTTTAGCATTAGGCTAAGTTAATTCTTCCTCATTAAATTTGTCTCTCAGTCTATGTACTACATATTTACACACGTGTACATACACATCCATATTTATATATACATATGTACATGTGTGTACATAATGCAATACATGGATGAAGGGTAAATAAGGGGCTGTGTGTTAGACTTAGGTAGCATCCCCTCTTGTCTGTGAGCTCGCCAGGGGCAGAGTCTTGGATGTGTTTAGCATAGTACGCAGTCTGTTTTACACCTTATGATCCAAGGCCATTCTCTGAATTGCTTCTTATACAAATAAGTCTAGAGGCGTATTGGTCAGGTTCTCCAGGGAAACAGAGCTGACGGGATACCTATAGATACACAGGAACAGACTGACTCCGAGGGAGGAGCTCATGTGATCATGAGGCTAACAAGTCCTAGGATCTGACATCTGCCAACAGGAGGCCCAGGAAAGCAGGGTGTGGTTTCAGACCAAGCTCAGAAGGCCTGAGAACCAGGGGGCCAACGGCACAAGTCCCAGTCAGGTCCAAAAGCCCAAGAAACTGGAGAGGTGGAGTCCAAGGTCAGATAAGAATGAATGAGCCAGACCAAGCTGAGAGCAATTCTTTCTCCTCCATTCTTTCTTCCTATTCAGGCCCTTAAAGGATTGGATGATGCCCATCCTCATCGGCTAGGGCAGCTCTTTCTTACCCAGGATACCAATGCAAATGCTAATATCTTCTAGAAATATCCCCACAGACACTCAGAAATAATGTTTTACCAGTTATCTGAGCTGGGCACTGTGGCACATGCCCATAATACCAGTGACTAGGGAGGCTACAGCAGGAGGATCACAAGTTTGAGGCGAGCCTCCTCAATTTACTGAGACCCTTTATCAAAATTTAAAAAAAAAAAAAAAAGGATTGTGGGTGTAGCTCAGTGGTAAAGCACCTCTGGGTTCAATCCCTGGTACTATCCTTCCCACCATCGCCAACAACCTGTTATCTGGGCCTCCTTCAGTTCTCTACAGTGATACATAAAATTAGCCCTCCCTCTGCTCTTTCCTGCTTTCACATTTGAGAATGTTGCCGGAGAAGGGGGTGGAATGTTGGAGCTGGTGAGACGGGGGTACTCTAGAAGCCGACCCTGCAATGGCAATTTGGTGCAAGAAAAGTCTCCCAGGAGAGAGCAGGAAGGGAACAGGGGAGGCAGGGCAGAGGAAGATGCTGAGGGAGATCAGCCAGTTCCTGCTGAGTCCCACAGAGGGGAGCTTCAACCAGATCCCATCAGGGAAACTTTGGATGGCTAGTTGTGCCTTAAAATCTGGGGGGAGATGGGGATTTCCGCACCTGTCCTTCATTTGTTAAGAGCGGGGAGTAGGGGGTGGGGCTTCCTATGCTTATGAGCAAAATGAGCTTAATTAGCCCAAGATCAGACTCTGTAAGCATTTCCATTGCTGCCTGCTGTGATTTAAAGTGTGCAGAAGCCAAGGGGGTGCACACATGTGGCATAAAGGTATCCATAGACACCTGGGTGGGGTATTAATATTGTCCCCTATGCTTAATAGACTCGTGACACTGAAATTTTTAAGCTTATGGTTTCAAATAATAAGGCCTGCAATTTGTTGTATCTTGCAGCTAGATGGTAGCCACCAGAGTGACTCAGCAAGTCCCAGTTCACATCTGAGAGTAATGAACTCTAACCCATTTCTTATCTGACCAACTGGTGGTGATTTATTAAAGATTGAAAAGCCTGGAAGAGGTGGTGCAATCTACTCGACATCCATGCTTTCTCCCTGGCTGGCTTCAGCTGCCCTGGGATGATTGCAGTTATCTCGATTCGCCATCAGACTCGGCCGGCACTGCCCACTGCACAGGAATCCTCTCGCCAAAAGGAAGGGGAGGCGTGGGGGCTGCTGGTAGTGGCCAACTCTCACTGAAGGTCGCATGTATGAAGCAGACAAGAACCTTTGACCCATTTTGAGCCAAGTCCAGCCCCCACGATGGGGTGGTCCATGAACCTCAAGAGTTCGATCTGTGAGACTCTAGCTAGATGTCAACTTTCTAAGACACTATTGGCCTCTAGGATTTGAACCTTCAATCTCTACCTCTCAGAAACCCCTTTGGGTGCTTTCAGTTTGGGCCATGGTTGAAGCTTGGTGGCACATTTCTGGGAAGCTAGACTATACCATGCACCTCCACTCTTCAGAAAATGACAGGGAAGATCATGAGGAAAAGGGGCTACAGATGATTTTTTAGAAAATTCCAGAGCAAACGATTCTAAGGCAGCTGTTCCTGGTCATGTTGGAATCTCAAAGCTTCCAGGCAGAGTGGCCCTCAGCACGTTCCGCACAAGCAGAGGTGGCCCTTCCTGTTCCCAGTCAGCTCTGCATTCTAAAGGTCACCCCAGTGTGAAGCACGTGCATGCTCTGCAATCCCCCAGGGGCTCTGAAGTCCTGCCATAATCACTTCAGGGAGGGTGATTACACCTCTGTCCTCATTTCGGCACTCCCCTCACTGGTCTGCACTTGGCTTAAATTGCTTAAAGCTGCAGGGAACCTCCTACTACCTGATGACGGCTCCGTCCACCTGGGCAGTCGGGGAAGAACTGGGTCCTGGAACATCCTGGGCCTCATTTCCGAGTAGTCTGTCTCCTTCCACAGCCAGGCAGCAGATCCCCCTCAGCTGTCTCAAGACATGCAGCTCGTCCCCAGTTTATAAACAGATGCTACTGTACACAGGAGGCAGCTGCGAACTTCACAAAATGATTACAGGCAAATGTGGTGTGTAAACTTGAGGTTTCTGACGTCCCCCTTTTCCCCGGATTAGAAAGGAGATAGCCAGGATTCTAGCAAAACTTGAGATGCTGAAGTGTCTTTAAGGGAAAGAGTAGTAATGGAGGTTTAGAGAATTAGCAAGGGTTTTGCAGCAGTAGGGACAGTCCTAGTGGGAAGCCCTGAGGACTTGTAGGACCATGGAGAGCCGGGGCCATCATGGTGAGATTGCTGGCTGTGAGCACCCCACAAAAGCATCTTAGAAAGAGGCATGGGAGGGATCTGGATTCAGAGCACGTGGGTGAATATCATGGGGGAGTGACACTGTGAGACTAGGAGCTGGGAAAGAGCTGGAGGTGTTTGGTGAACAGAAGGGAGGCCAGGGTGGCTGAGGAGAGACCTGGGGTCTATGTGGGAGTTGATGTTGGAGGAACCAGAAGGAGCAGCACTGTAGCAACCAAAAGGTGTTTATTACCTCCTATGGCAGTGGGAAGCCACCTAAGGGTTTTAAGCAAAATAACCAGAATAATTCTCCTTCCCTGATCTTGGGTGGCTAGCCCTCCACTGGCAGAAGTCACTGCTCTGACTTTCCTTCAGGTCTACTTTGAGGGCTAGTTGCATTTTTAATGATGGCTGCTAACTGAGTCCTCCAGCAAAGATTTTCTCTCTTGACTCTCACGTGCTCCAGTGGAGGGAACTTGGCTCCTCAGCCACATTCTCCTTGGGGAGCTCCATTGCCCAGAATGCTCAGCCTCAACACTGCCAGTGCATTCCAAGATGGATCCTTGGCCTATCTGGATAACCCTCTCCTTTCCTCTAGAATTGCCCGCTTCCCCCAGCTGCAGAGATGTATGTGTCCTAGCCTACTTTCTTGAAGACTTACCCCAGACTGGTATCCTTCCAGTAGGAATACGCACCCGTTCTCCACTGGAATATCTAAGATTATTCTTATTGTGAATGTCATGGTTCACACTGGGATTAGGCTATGCATTTACATAAATTATTTCATTTAATCCTCACAATGAACACTGAGATGACTGTTACCCTCCTTTTCCAGATGAACCATGAACCACTCTGGAAAGTTTGAGTAAATCACTCCATGGTATGAGCTACCGCATGGCAGAGCAGGATTCAGACCCAGGACCAGATCCTAATCACCTTATCTAGAGATCAATGCCAAGGCTCAAGCTTCCTCGCATGGTGTGCAAACACTTAGCATCCCCCAGAGCTGCTCCTAGCTCTATGCGAGTCCATCCTTCAGCCTCCTTGTTCCCTGACCTCCAGGTTCTGAGTACCAGGGCACAGCACCACTAATCACCTCCAGCCATCTGGGTCCAGAACCATCATTTTTCTTCAAAGAAGTGGAAACAATGGGACCCTCTGGCTGGGAATCATTTACTCACAGGGTGATAATCTGTCAGGGTCAAAAGCAAGAAGAAAAGAGAAAATCAGAGGAATTAGCAAATTGAAGTTTTAGGTCCAACTGGAGGTGAGCCATCATTTGTGAATTATGAAGTTTACATCACTCAGATCACTTTGCAGGGAAAAGCAGCTCAGGATTAGAAATTGTCAGTGTTTATTTGCACAGATGCAGTGAAGGAAAACATTTCTATGGGTCATATTAGCCCGGTTGATGGACTGATAAGAGAAGCAGAACCATCTGCCAATGGCCAAGCTTCTGAGCACTATCGGGATTGCCGTGGACCACATTTATGATAATAGGAGAAGAAAAGATCTTCCTTTGGTCATCATGGTTGCCTGGAAGATTTTGGTTTCTCCCAAGTCAAGCCCTCTATTTATATTTTAAGCCAAAAATGAGTCCCCTTTTCTGGCCTTGGTCCTCTCTGAATGTCCCTGTACCTTCCAGTCTCTATTTACTTCTCAGAACGCTTGCCAAAGTCAGTGGTTTATACCTCTGAGATTCGGGGCTTATGTCATGGTGCACGTTATCCCATCTGATGAGGCAGGCTCATGAGGCTCCCTGGGCATGGAGCAAAGAGGAAGCATTAGCAAATGTGTAACAGAGATGCTGAGAAGCAATTAGCCCAGATACTATTCATTGGGAATGGATTTCAGACCATCATTCATTCCCACATTTTTCTTTGAAAACAAGGAAGAGAATTCACGCAATCCCTCTTGGGCTTTATGCTTCAGTGCCTATGTCTGTGAGGGGGTGGCCAAGGCAGGGAGGGGTGGGGTCCTGGCACATGTCATGAGATGCTTCTCTCTGGGCTGGCAGAGGAGGGATCATACTGCCAGAACACAGGGTCCTGGGTTCCCACTTGCCCTCTTTGCAAATTGTGACCTTGGCCAATCTTCTGCCTTCTTTGAGCTTCTTGGTATAGATAAAACAAGAGAAGAGTCCCTTGAATAATAGTATTTTGACCACCGCCAAAGTGCCAGATACTGAGTTGCTTAGCGCCTTGCTTTTGCTGAGGCAGGCTTTGAGCTTGCGATCCTCCTGTCTCAGTCTCCCAAGTTGCTGGGGTTACAGGTGTGGGTCACTACAACCAGCTTGGCCATCTTGACTTTAGCCCAGTGAGACTCGTTTCAGACTTCTGACCTCCAGAACTGTATGGTAATCCATTTGTAGTGTTTAAGCCATTAAGTTTGTGGCAATTTGTTACAGCTGCTGAAACCAATATAAACACTATGCTGTATTCTAAATTAATTCATTAGACATATAAGGTATAGCATCTAGTACAGGTTTTATAAAATTCTACCAACGGAGAAAAATAAGAAATAAGATGATTTTGAACACAAAATCTTCAATGTAAATAAAACATTCATGCATAGGCACTTAAAAATAAAGCACATCATTTGTAATATTATAAGCATATTAAATGATGCTTATTAAATACTTTATAGTAGGGCTAATGGGCATGAGTGGGAGAGAAGAGAAGTAGAAATCAGGAGTAAAAGGAATGGAGGAAAAATACCCTCATGGACAAGGCAGCCTGAATCCAGGAGTGTGATTTAACATGGAGCTTTGTTTTCCTATCTCAGGTACAGATAGCTGAGTTCTAGGACTTTTTAAAATACTGTGAATCCCAGTTATTGCCTGACTTAGAGAGGCAGTCTGAATTAGTGCAGAGTCTTTGGAATACCAATAATAATGATAACAACAACAACAACAACTTTCTTAATACATGAGTGCTCCACTGCCAGACTTAAATCCATGAGTTTGGGGACAATGTCTGTTTCCTCAAGCATCATAGCTCTAGCACCTGATATTATAGCTTCAGGACCTGACACATGACAGACATTCTGGAAATAATTATGGAGTAATTAAATGAGATACAGGACAGTTGAATGCGAGACTGAGTTAGTGAGCTAATGTTCAGACTCAAGTCAAAGCTAAGAAGCAGAGGGTCCGTTATCGGATCCTTTGACTAGTTTATCAGTTCACGTCAAGCCCTCACTAAGCACCTGCTAGGTGACACAGAGAATGTGTGGCGGGTGGGGTTGGCGGGGGAAGCCAGCCTGTCCTCTGTTGTATGTCTTCAGTGGCTGTTTAAAATGTAAATAGGTAAATCTTCCACACAGGAAACAACACGAAGAAAACAGCTCAAGAACAAAGGAGTCCTTGATGAAGTAGGCATGGCAAAGAACCTTCTAGAAGTTAAGTACCGTATGTCCTCGTACCAGGTGTTTCAAGTGCTCACTGGAGTATTTGAATTAATGTTCAGCTCAATTCATGTTAAACCCTCTCAGGTTTGCGCCTCTCACTTTGAAGGCTGGAGAGAAGTGGGGCTGAGAAGACCACAGTGCACTTTGGAGTGCGAGGGGAGAGGAAGCCGGGGGAGAAGGGGCTCAGCCGCTGGCTCTAAGGCAGGTCTCCACTGAGGAAGGCTGGCAGTCTCTCCCTGCCTCGCCCTGGTCCTGGCCTAAGGCAGTGGCTAGTGCTCAGGCCAGCTGGCCTGCTTCTCTGTGGCCTCTCCACCAGCTGGCCGTGGCCAGGCAGCTCTGATGAGCCCGGCTGCCTGGTGAGTTTTCCTCTTGGAAAGAATTGGGGGAAGCTGACTGGCCCACAGATAAGGACGCAGATCTGTTACTTGGGCCACAGCTCTTGGCAGGTCCTCCCCAGGATTTCCCTGAGGCTGTCTGAGCATCGTGGGGAGAAGAGAGGTCAGGCGTGGGCGGGTGGAAAACGCTAGAATCTTCCAGGCAACCATGGTGACCGAAGGAAGAAAAAAAAGTGCTCTGGTGGTCAGCCAAGATCTCCACTCTTGGTTAATAATTTGGACGTAGACACTTTTCCATTTGGGGAAAAATGGACCACTATGAATCAGCCTCATGGGCTCGTCTCCTGAGCACCTTGGAAGTTCAAGGAGGCTGTGTGGTAGGCTGGGTGGAGATTTTGAGGAAGATAAAGAGACAGGAAAAGAACCCTGAAAAGCTCCCACTTTTACCCACTGTTTGGAATTCACTGTGGGCAATGTCTGGTTCCACTCTGGGCTCTCTTAATTGGGGATGCTATGGTGCGTAGTGACTGGGGGACAGGGGTGCTGCTAAACTTCCCCCAGTGCCCGGGGCAGCCCCTCCACAGGGCTTATCCAGCCCCTAATATCAGTATCCCTAAGGCTGAGAAGCCCTTCTCCATCTCTGCCATTCCTGTCTCCACCCACCCCGGCTTCTCTTCAAGACCCAGATTCCACTTTGGTTCTGTCGGATTATGGCAGCTTTGAACTTAACAACGTGGTGAGCCACCGGAGGCAACATGTAGAAGATAAAAGAACAATGGCGACCACGGTCTTAGCTCTCGTCTATCGGAGACATTGATAAGCTCATGGTCTATTCTTCTATTTAACCCTCAAAGCAAGTCTATGACTATTATCACTCCCCTACTTTTCTTTTCTCACAGATGAAGAAACTAAGGCTCAGAGAAAAAGTTCTTACTCGGTCAAGGTCCTAGAGTTGTGGAGTTGGGTTTTAAATCCATGTTTGTTCAAAGAGCTCAGCCTGGGTTTTTCATGTATTCCTTGGTAGTTTGTCCTCCTGTCACCTCTCATTTCTTTTCTTTCCTCCCTCCCCGCCCAGGTCAGCATTTCCTGTCTCCTTTCCTCTTATCTTACCTGGAACCACTTCTTGTTCCTCTCCCGACCTTAACCACACTTCAGGGTTGAAGCCACTTCGGCACCTTCTCTGCTTTCTGCAGACTTTGCCACTGATCTTGGCCCTGCTCTCTCCACCAGATGGGCTGCCATGGTTTGAGAGAGGCTTAAAGTCAGAGGAGACCTTTGCAGTCATAGACTGGGAGATTCTGCAGGAGTGCATGGCAGAGTCTGGAGTTTGGGGGGATAAATTGTCCTGGGGCCTCTCCCCAGAATGTACCGAATCAGAATCCGAGAGTGGGGCCTGGGTAAGTGTGAGCTTTGAAAGCTGCAGGAGTGATCGTGCGGCACGTAGCTCTGGCTGAGTAACTAGTTAGCAGATGGGGAAACTGAGGCCCAGAGAGGGGAGGTGAACTGGCCCAGCACTGGGTCTCCCAATGGCCATTTCAGGGCAAGGTCCTTTAACTCCTGTGTTGCTCCCCAAGCTCCTGATGGAGGAGAAGCTAAGTAAATACTTCCTGGATGAGTGATACCCCAAAATTCCTTAAACAAAAACATTCTTGTCATATTTGTCATCTTTCGTCCCCTCCTCCCCTAACCTGTCAAGTTTTGGCCTTTGTTCAGGTAATGATATTAAGTTCATAGCTCATGATCTTCTATGTCATTCTCCCCATTTTCTCCCCAAATTAAAGCAATGCGTTTCTCTCCCTGATACTGAGAAATGTTTGTCTTCAGTCCTTCCTTTCAAAATCGTTCAGATTCCTAAGGCGAATTACAATGCAGTAAAAAGGAACATTCGATGATTGCTGTCGATGTGCCAGAACTCGTGTTGGTTTGGCATGTGTGAGTCGTGATTTCTGAAGTGACACTGTGACACAAGTGTCTTTGTATTGATAAAAATGAGATGCAGACAGGCTAAAATGAGTGGCCTGAAGTCACACTGCTGGTTTAGCACTGATGACAAAGGCTGTGGTTACTGCATATAGGTTCTCTGTGCAATACCATGTTAATGTAATTTAAATAATGTTGACTGACCACAGGGAAACTGTGCATCTGGAATTTCCCCCAAAGGCTCTCATGTTAAAGGCTCAGCCCCCAGCTTGGTGCTACTGGGAGGTGGTGGAACCTTTAAGGGGCGGGGCCTAGTGAGAGCTCATAGGTCATTGGGGGCGTGCCCTCAAAGGTGATCTTGGGATGCTGGTTTCTTCCTATTTCTCTTTTGCCTCCTGGCCATGAGGAAATGCTCACTTCCTCTCTCCCTCCATGAAGTGCTGCCTTACCACAAGGCCCAAATAGCAATGAGTCAAGCAACCACGGACTGAAACCTACAAAACTGTGAGGCAAAACAAATGTTTCCTCTTAAGTTGTTTATCTCAGGTGTTTTGCTAGTAACAGAAAGCTAACACGGTGACCAAGTCTCCCCTGTATTTTGTACCTGGATTCTGACTGTAGATTTAATGTTGATTATAAATGATAATGTTTGCTTGTTTGTCTTTGGCAAAGGATATATGTATCAGCCAGAGTGCAGCCAGGAAGACAGAAATCAGTCTAGGTCTTTCAAACGGGGGCAAGAGAGTACAAGGACTTGGTTACATGGATGAAAGGAAAGCTGAGAAACTAAACAGGAGATGAGCTAACCATAGACTAGCATCAGCTTTTCTACCCAATAGGTGAAGGAATATAAGGACTAGGTGGTGTTTTCAGAGTTCAGAGCCATGGGCAGCAGCCTGAGCCCTGGTAGAGCTTCTGCAGGTGGGAGGGAGGGAGAGAGGTGGCGGGAGGGGAGGACCTGACTTCTCTCTTTACTGTTTGAACTCTAATCTTCAACCCATCCAGAAGCCAGAAGGCCTGGAATATAGGAAACGGAGCTTACCATGTCAGTAGCTAACATTTGAACTGTCTGGGCCTTAATGGCTCCATTTGTAATTAAGGAATCAGACATTTTTTATATCACAGCATCGTTGTCAAGATGACGACATAGAAAGTGAAAGGAGAGTTTCTAATGCAAAAAAGTCCCTCAACAAGTAGAAATGTCACTGTTGTTAAAAAACATCTGTGAAGTTGGTATCTAGAAGGACTGGAGGTTGCAGCGTATCACAGGTAGATAGCAGGTGAAAGTCCAAGTCTCTCTCTCTTTATAGACAAGGTCAAAGATCCTTAAACGAGGGATTCAAGTTTTACTCCAGGAGTGGTTCAGTCTCTTCCCCCAGGTTTCTTGCTACCTCCTCTCCCAACACACACACACACACACACACACACACACACCATACAGCCCCCAACCCAAATGTGCACACTTTCCAATTCCATCCTGGTAGGTGTTGAATTCTATACCCTTTTCTGTACCTAAAAATCTTTCCCTGACACCTTGGCTTGCTCACTTTCCCTCTCTCGGGGCAAGGGTGAGTCTAAATCCAGGTTCGCAGAGGAAGAAACTTGCAGCACTGTAATTCAAGCTCCCATTCTGTCTGCCCCAGAGAGACACAGACAGTCTGACCTCCTGGCGAGGTTACCCGAAGTGCGAGCTTCCCGAGGATGTGTGTGTTCTTGTCCAAGAACAACACTCTCACTCCTGCCCCCAGCCCGTGATAAAGATGGAAATAATTCATTAACGTTTGAGCAGACGTGCTTGGGACAGCTGAAGCAACTGGGGCATTTCAAATCCAACTCAGTTCCCAGAGAAAGTTTCAGCAGGGCTCTTTTTGCAGGTTCCCAGATGAAAAATCACCTTTCAAAGGGAGATTCTCTACCTTTCCCTGGAAGAGATGAGATGCTGCTTCTGAAAGTGGCAGGTCAGGGCAATAAGGCAGAAGGTGCCTATGAACTGAGAGTCCTAGAGATCAAATGGCACATCAGATCACATGGTGGCAAGCTCCACAGATTTGAGACCCAGTCTGCCAATAACCAGCTGAAACTATATCTGAATGCAAATTTAAACCACTGACTCATTTGTTAATCCAAGAAGTACTTAGAGTGTGTACCACGTGCCAACCTATCTCAGGTGCCGGGAATATAACAGTCAACAGAGAGAAAAATCCTGTTTGGGGAGAGACGAATAATACAAAAGATAAGGATTTCATACATTGGGCATTTGGAAGTGCTAAGGAATAAAACTAGAGCAGAGAGGAGGTGGGGAAACCTGACTGTAACTTCAGACATGGTGGCCTCATCGAGAGGGTGACATGACCTGAGGGCCACAGGGTCAAGACACCAATCCTGATTTTCTAGGGAAGGTAGACATCCTCAGGAAGCTCACACCTCACGTAACCTCACGAGGAGGTCAGACTGTCTGTGTCTCTCTGGGGCAGACAGAATGGAAGCTTGAATTATAGCACTGTAAGTTTCTTCCTCTGTGAGCCTGGATTTAGACTTGCCCTAACCCCAAGAAGGAAAGTGGGCACTTCAAGGTGTCAGGGACAGATTTCGGATATAGAAAAGGATATAGAACTCAATGTCTACCAGGATTAAATTCTTTACAACTGCTGGGGACTCATGGAGCATAATGGATCAGTCAACACTGCGACTTTGTCTCTTCCTTTCTTGCCTTTGTGGATGGTACCATTTCCTGGTGTATATACCTAGGGAGTCACAAAGTACCCATCAGTACAAACAGAAAACTTTGATTCACTAAAGACTGGAATTAAAAAGGGTGTGTGTGTTTAAGTTCATTTGGGAAAATCCCTTGAATGTGGAAATTTCTCAAACGGTAAGATGGCAGGGTTGCCTTGGACTTGCAAGTATCAAGCTGCACAATGCCTTTGGACAGATCAATATTGACATTTTCTTCCTTTTAAATTTTCTTCCTGGGACATAAATGGACACTCATTCCTCCTGGACCTACAGGAATCCTAACCCATCTCTAGTTCCATGTTGGGGAAGGACCTGTGGGAATAGAATTGACTCTGCCCCCTTCTCGGCAGAATGTCCTTCCTCTTAGAGGAGCTGTCTCACCCAGGAAGTTATGCCCAAAGGGTAATAGTCCCCATCCAGTATCTGACTTATGAGGAGAACCACAGCCTGATCTAAAGAAGGCTACTCAGTGGTGTGATTTGTGCTTCAGAGCCTCTTGGACAGGTCAAGACTAGAACTCACCTGAGACCACATCTTCATGTGATCCCTTACCCATGTGTTCCTATTTTCCTCTTTAATAGGTTTTCCCTTAAGAGGACTCCCTCAGTAAATGAGGTGCTTTCAAATCTATCTGAAGATCTGCTTGTAGGAAACCCAATCTAATTCATTATCTGTATTAGTTATATTGTTATGTAAAAATAAAATTACCCCCAAACTTAGGAGATGAAAACAACAATAGCTCTTGATTATTTCACACCATTTTTGTGAATCAAAAATCTGGAAGCAACTTTGGGTCTCTTAGAAGGTGGCATTCAAGACCTTGGCTGAGGATCTCAAGGTGTGACCGAGGTTGGAGAATCTGCTTCTGAGTTGGGAGCTGTGGCTGGCCAGAGGCATCGATGCCTTGCCCCATGAGGACCAACCTCCCCCTTGGGTGGCTTGGTGTCTTCATGGAGCAGTAGTTGGCTTCCCGCAGTAGAAGTGATCTAAGAGAAGACCAGGGAGAAGTGCTGTGGCTTTTATGACCTCGCTTCTGAAGGCACATCCTGTCATTTCTGCACAATCTACTGATTCCACAGATCACCTTATTTATGGTTGAAGAGAACCACCAAAGGCCTTCATGTTGGGAAGTGAGATGCTCTGGGGACCCTCTTGGAGCCTGGTTACCATACCACCCAAGGTGGACTTGGTTTGAATTTTGATAGACCTCATGATCTTGAGATATTTGCCCGTTCCTTTTGGCTTCCCATGTGTTTTCCAACAGTAACTGTTTTTCCTCCAAAATAACATCTCGGATGCTAGTCTGGGTGACTCTGAAACTATTGATCTTACCTAGAAAACTTAAAATCATTTCCCATCATTACCAAGAGAAATAGCAGCATCAGGAAGACATTGTGTTTTGATGGCTGCAGATATACGTTGTTCCTGTAAATGTTCTTGTATCAGGGTTTGTGTGTGGGTTGAGAATGTGGTGTATCTATATTAAATATGAAACCTTATTTTCCCCTCAGACTGCTAGGTTCAGGAACATTTGTTTTAGGCAATATTAAGTGACTGGAAAGTAAGTCATGCAGGACCGAGAAGTGGGAAATGTGGGCCAGGAACTGTATTTCTGTTGTAGATATGAGTCCAGTGTATAGAAACAGAGGCATGTTGTTAATTTATTGCAAAACAGATATAACTCATTTCCACATTGCTTTATCATTTTCTTCTCTTTCAAGAATCTAGAGAAAAGGTTTCAGGAAAATCATAAATCTGGCCTGGAGGTAGAGATAGGGTCTCTAGCAGCGCTGTTTGGCATGGGTTCCGGAACCTTCAGCACACAGTGTGTGTGGGGGAGGTGTTGGCTTGCATCATGGGAGGCAATCTCTGATTTCTTCCTGGCCCTTCCCTCATTAGGAAAGTCACTGAAGAGAAGTAGGACATAGGGTTGTGGCATTTGTGTCATTTCAATCTTTTCTCATTTTCTCTACTTTCTGTGAGATCTTGAAGAAATCAATTAACCTATGTCCCTGTTTTTTCATGTTTGAAAGCTGAGTGCCCTCTTCCCAGGGTGGCGTTGAGGAGTCAATGTGCTCCTGCCTGTGCCAACTCAGTAAGTGGGAGCTGCCACCCACATTCCCCATCTTCCATCCTTGCTCCCTTGGTCATTTTCTGTGGACCTGATAACAACTGCTGGGCATCAGGGTAGAGCTCCCCAGACCCTAGGGCATTTTTACTTGAGCCTGGTCCTTCTGTGCTCTAGACCGGCTTGCAGGAATTGGCTGTGCACGCCTCCCAACTCTGAGTTCAGAGATGTCACATCCTAGCTTGGAATCAGGCTCGCTGAGCATATTTACACCATGGCAAGTGGCCCCAGGGTGAGGTATTTACATTTGACCCAATGAAAGAGGGCTCCCATGGAGAGCCCGTTATTAAAGATTTACTAGCACATCTCTTCCCAAGGTGTTTCTTCAGGAAAACCATCTGAATTACTGCCTCTCCTTGCTCTTTTCCCACTTCCAATGCCTCTCAATCTCTTCCCTTCACTCTCTCTCCTGGGCCACTGCAATAACTCCTTACTTTTCCCAGTTTGCCTCTCTCTTCTTCTCCATTCCTTTCCTGTACCTTTATCAGAGGAATATTCTAATAGTGCTGAATCCATTGCACCACTGATTCCTGTTTAGAATCCTTCCATGGTACCTGTGCCTGTGGTGAGGGTCTGCCCTTGATTCATCAGACAAAATGGGATTTTGAATATCCTGCCCTACTTCCCTGCCCCATAGACCCGACATGCATATCGCATGAGGCTCTGTTTGGCAAAAGCACATGCTTTAACATAAGAACAACCAGTTTGAATCCCAGCTCTGCCGCCCTGAAGCTGTTTGAACTTGGGAAACTCACCTCGCCACATTGAGTTGCTCTGAGGCGTTAACACATGCGTAGTTCTGAGAACAGTGACTGGCACACAGTAAGTGCTTAATAGGTGTGAAGTTAGCTGTGGTTGTAGGTTGCCCACATGTAGTCTCCTCTTCAACCCACCCAGGTTCTTTCCTGATCCGTGAGAATGTCACGTGCAACAGTACCTGTTGCTATTTCCCAAATAGGGGATGTCCCACCCTTCCCCACCCCTCTGCAATGTCAACTCACCATGTGTGATCAGAGTCTAGCCGTTCTTCCCTAAGGTCCTACCCGACATTCTCAGGCCTTCTTTCTCTCCTACCTGAGGAAGGAAGGGACACTCCTAGGGTAGGTATGCAGAGATGGGGCACGTTCATTGTGGGTCAGCCCTGAACTGGCGGAGGGACATTGTGGCTCCTGCCTTCTGGAGATTCTGGATTGGTGTTGGAAGATGGCTGCGAGTTCATCACGACACAGAAGAGTAGATGCTGTGATGGGGACAAATGAGGGCCGGGGAGCCCCAGTGGGAATCTAATCCACACTTGTGGCTCGAGGACTTCCCTGAAGAAGTGACAGGAACTGAGGGAACTGAGCATGGGCATCATCCAAAGGGAAATGGGAAGAGGAGTGGTAGGAACTGGATTGTTCCAGAGAGAGAACAAATCACTCAGGATTGCCTAAAGCTTGGAAATGAGAGAGAGGAGCCATGGGTGGTGGGGTAGGGGCCTTTGGCTGGTTTGCCATGGCAGAAATGTGGCCTCGGGATGGAGAGGGGGCAGCCTCCGGCTTCTCTGAAGTTGAGGTTTTGTCTTAAGGACCACAGGCTTGACGAGGGTGGAGGAGGCATGGCTTGACTAGCGTTCCACCCTTAGGGATCACTCCCCCTGTTTGCTTTTGTTACCCAGAGTTATGGTCCTAACTACAAGGTTGCTTTTCTGACTCTCAGTTGCTTCTCTCTCTAGAAGGGTAATAAATTCACGATTTTGCTGAGAACACCATAGAAGATGGTGTGCGGAACAGCATATCCTAAACCCTGAAGCTGTCTACAATTAGAGGGATAATTGTCCATTTTGGATGTAGGGTGTGGCCTCCTGGGTCCTGGAAAAGCTGAGTTCCCACCCTAGCCTTCCCACTACTTGGGAAAGTGTCTTCATGTTGAGATGATGACATCATGATTTCCATTTAATAGATGAGGAGAACGTTGAATGCATATGGCTCTGATGAAGAAATGTTTATAGTGCATGATTTTTTTTTAACATGGAAGAGTGTCTGATGAAGGTTAAATTCCACACACATACACTCCATATATCTGTTCCAATCTGTTGTCCTTACATAGGGGCAGAACATATATCTACATCTTAAAATAACAAACAAGCAACTAGCCAAGAACTGGACACCTAAAAATAAGTTCATGATAATATTAAAATAAATGGTGGAATCATGATTGTCTTTCTTACTCTGACATTGGACCAACTACATCAAAGCCCCTGCCCTCGATTTCCCCACCTTGAAAGCACAGGCACACACGTGTGTGCACACGGCCTACATCACAGCTGCGGTACAGGTCCTGCCATGGTGACTCAGGGCTCTGCCCTTCTATTTTCTCAATATACTTAACTATTCTGAGAGCAAAGAGAGGCCCGGCATGACCTGCATCCCTGGTCCTTTGTTAATCAACAACTTTGGATCTATGGGATCATTTCAGGTAACAATCAGACACACTCTGAGCTTTGAGAGTCAAGCTGGGTTTACAGAAGGAGTTCTTTAGTTTTCAAAATGTCACCCACACTTTCTTAGGACCCAGGAAACTCCTAGAAATGTTAAATCATCCTTTATTGCTAGGGGATTCCCACCGAATTACACATACGATCTGGCACATGGGTTGTAAACTTCATGGTTTTCATTTTCTGGGACCAGATAAGCCTAGAGCACAAGAGATTAATTAAAAGCAACTGATGGGAGTGATTACTCTTCCCACATCTAGTTCCAGGAGAAGCTTAGCATATCAGTCTTTGGTTTGTGCTCAGTGACATAATTTGGAAGCATGATTACCCTCTCCTTATAGGAGAGAAATCATAAAGAAGAAGGGGAAAATTTCAGAGTCACAGATTTCTTCAGTGCTGGAGAACTACAAGGGTCCATAGAAATGCTGGCCAACTAGAGGAATCTGTTTATGAGCTTCCAGCTTTGTGTCAGGCGCAGTACTGTTGAAACTGTAGTTCACACAGGACTGAACTCCATGTTGGAAACCTGGCATTAAGAGTGGGCTAATTAAAAAAAAAAGAGTTGGATCATTTAAAAAGTTCTTCTTAGATTTTTATCAATGACTTAGCATTGCCTCTGCAAAGCCTGCTGTTTATTATGAAGAGGTCGATGACGACCTGTCTGTAGCTTGTAGAGAAAGAGTCTAGAGGCCATGATGGCCTGTGAGTTGGAATGAAAACAGGGTCAGAGGATCAACATGGTGGCACTGTGGCTCAAGATGTTGACTCAAAGACAGTAATGACAGAGGCCAAGAGACCTCTGCTGTGATCCCCAACCCAGCATGGTGAGTTGACATAGGAACTGGGCCTGTCCACCTTCTTCCCATCTCTTTCTCTGCCTCCCTGTGATGAGGATGGAGTCTGTTCTCTGGCTGAAGAGGTGCTCAGTCTCTAGGGGAAGAGGACATCCCTCCCTCAGGACTCTCTTTACACCACACATCATCACTGCCATGCGTCTGAGATCTTCACCAATTCAGGACTGTCGCAAAGCATAGGGGTTACTTTGTATGGAGGGAAAAATGTCAGCCACTAAGTAGGGTGAAAGAGGGGCTTTGGAAAACGGAAGGATGTAAAGAATAGTTCATCAAAGAAGAAATATAACTGGTTGGAAAGCATGGACTCAAGTTCAGCTTCATGAGAAAGCAGAGGATGATATAAGAAAGCTACATGTTGTGTCTATCAGTTGGCAAAGATGATTTTTCTTCAATGAAATTCTCTAAGGCTGGCAAGAATAAAGAGCCACATTCAGGATCACAGGAGTCTCATATGTCAGTTATCCACTTTCCATCTGAAGGAATAGGAAGCAAGATGCTCAGATCAGCAAAGCAATATTAATTAGCAAAAGATGGGAAGATAATCTAAATTACCCATACTAAAGATATAGGGTAGGTGACCATGAGTGGTTAGAAATGATGTAGTTCTCCTAAATGACATATTGAAACTGCATAATGACTAGCAAAACTCTTAGAAGTATTAAATAAAAAAAATTTAGAGAGACTGTATATACACATAATCAAAATTATTTGAGATATACCTAATAAACCATAAGGAAGTCACCCCAATGTGCCGCTAGGGGTTATCCTCAATATTTAACTTATGTTCTGTTTTGCAGTGTTGGGGATTAAACCCAGGGCCTCCAGCATGCTGAGCCAGGGCTCTACCACTGAGCTACATCCCCAGCCCTTATCCTCAATATTCAGTAAGTCAGAGAACAGCTGAGACTTTCATGGAAAGATGCTCACAGACACGAAGAAGCTTTGTGAACAGTGCTCGTGTACAAAATTGAAGGAGCTGCCATCTTTGGTCTCCCAGTGGATTCAGATTTTATTTAGAATTGTTTCTGATGATTCCGATTTCTATTACCAAAGCTCATTTCAAGGTTTTGTAAAATATTTTTAAAAATTTTGTTTAGTTATCAATGGATCTTTATTTATTTATATGTGGTGCTGAGAATCGAACCCAGTGCCTCACACATGCTAGGCAAGCGCTCTACCACTGAGCCACAAACCCAGCCCCATCATTTCAAGATTTTTATAGTGCGAGTGAAAGAAGCTTCTGCTCTGCTGACGAAGTAGCAGGTCTCGGTAAAGAGACGTTGGTTTTAGATTGCATTAACTTAGACCTGCTCCCATCGGGCCCTCTCTCAGCCATAAGTGAGGATTTGAGCCGGGAGAGCCATGCTCTGGAGAAAAATAACACTCCCTGAATGAATCTTCTTTCTCAGAATCACACATCAAAAACTTGAGAACATATCTAGGGGGAAAAAATTGTATTTGACTTAAAAGGAAACCAGGGCCACCGTGTTTTGCTTTCCCCCCGACTCTCTCTCCTCCTCCCCTAGCTGGGAAGGCAGGATCCGTTCTGCTACTTGCTCACAGTATGATCCTGGTCAAGGGAGGGCTCCTCTGTCGGGGCCTCGGGTTTCCCCATCTGTTAAATGTGTTCAACTCTGAACAACTGGAAGATGGAGCCGGCATCAGTTGAGACAAAGAACAAAATTTCCTAAGGGTAAATAAGGAGCCACAAAAAAAAAGTCTGTTGGTGTTTATTTTACTATAGTATATCAACTTCCCACAGAATTTACACAGCAGTAGGATGCAAGGCAATCCGACTTTGGCATGGATGATGGAGGCCTGAGTCTACTCCTGCTTCAGAAACAGAGGACATTTAATGGATTTCCAAGTAGCCCTTCCAGACTTAGCAGCCTCATGTCTGGGGCTTGGATTCCCACTTAGACTCCTCTGACCTTTGCTGCTCTGAGACAGGCATCCGAATCCAAGACTTTCCACAGCATTGGTCGTGGTGCAAGGGAACACCGTTTGAGACCCAAGGCCCTGGTGCTAAGAGAGATGGCAACGTGATGCTGTGACTAAGGATAATATGATGATATGCTCTCTTTTTAATAATCGATGTTAGAGGGTTTTAGTCAGCTTTTTGGCTGCTGTGATCAAAAGACCTGACAAGAGCCATGGAGAAGAGTTTATTTTGGATTATGGTTTCAGAGATTCAGTCCACAGTCAGCTGACTCCATAGTTCTGGGCCCAAGATGAGGCAGCGTGGTGGAAGGGCATGGTAGAGGACCGCATCTGAGGGCCCAGCAGCCAGGAGGAAGAGAGAGAGCTCTGCTCACCAGGGACAAAACGGAAACCCAAAGGCATGCCTCCAGTGACCTACTTCCTCCAGCCACACCCTCCCCACCTACAGTTACTGCCCCGTTAATCCACATCAGTAGTGGATTAATCTTAATCAGTGGATTTATGGTTTGGATCACTGATCTGGTTCAAGCTCTCATAATCCAATCATACCACCTTTCTTATATTGTCTCACACAGAGCTTTTGGGGGACACCTCATATCTAAACATACATAGGGATAAAAGTGCTACTATTCATGTTACTATTAACTGAACTAGTTAAGGGCTTTTAGATGCAAGACACTAAAAACTCTCTGGACAATTGGAAAATAGGATTTATTTATTTTTTTTTAGAACTACAAGGCCTAGCTCGTATGAAAGACGGACAGATGTCAATAAAGACAGGAACCAAGACATTTATGGGATGAGATATCAAGGAGGAATGAAAAGCTTCTTTGAGGTAACATTATTGACATAAGTCGCCTCCATCCCTTCGATTCAGTCTAACTTGTCTAGGGAGAGAGCGAGTAGAGGGTGCTATCTGGAGTTTCAGACTCATTATCCAGGAGAGGGAGCAAATCTTTCTTCTTTTTGACCATATGTATGACCACTTATGAGAAGACATGTGCTCCCATGATATAGATGTCATATTCCTAACCCTCGGCACAAACTTTCAAACTATTACTATGTCTTTTTAACAAGTATAACCTTTGAGGTCCAGAGGGGTTTAGTAATTTGCACAGGTCCACACAGCAGAGTTGCTGAGACTCTAATCTGGGTCTCCCTGCCAGAGAAAGCTGCTCTCCATGGTTCTTGATCCAGCAACACATCCAAAAATCAACGGCACATGTAGAGCCACAAGCCATATTTACTATGCACGGTCTCCTTTCCTGTCCCCTTTCCTCAATTTCTGCATCAGCTGATGGGGAATCATCCTGGCCGTGGACACCCCTGTTCAGACTCTGAGATCTACACTTGCTTCAGACTTGAAACTCAACACTGTTATCATTGCAAGGACCTTGGCTCTTTCACTCCATCTTGACATATATTCTGGCAAGAACTATTACCTGGAGCAAGAACCTAGCCCCCCTCCTTGGTCAACAGGACTCCAGGACCCTGCTGCCTGCCCCTGGGTCCCTGCATGAGGGCACCCATTTGTCTCGGGTCTCCTGAGTGATGTCAGCAACACAGCTTCCTTTGTCTCTCGAGGTCACCCTGTTCCTGATACCAGCCAGCTCTATCCCACCATATCTCTCACCATCTGTCTGTTCCCAGGGCAATCAGGATTCCACGGCCTGACATATTCTGCCATCTTTCTCCCTCGTCTCCTTGTGAATTCAGTCTCCTCACCTCAGGTCCTCAGGGAGTTTGTAATGGGCAGCCCAGAGTTTTCTGGAGTGGGGGAGGGCCCTGTCAATCACTCTGCAGGTGAAAGTTCCCTGGGCAGGCCAGCACCTTGCAGGGTGCTTGGGTGGCTCTCCTCTCTCTGGCCTGGGCTGTTCTTCACCCCTGTCTCTGACACATCTTCCCATGTGCCCCGCACTGGGCCATGATAGATCCTCTTCTGCTGCTCGGATTTTTTTCCCCAAAGGGAAAATGTAATATGCAACTACTCCGCCTGCCCTCCCCACCCTCTGAAATCCTACCCCTGTTTCAGGACCCGGCTCCCTGCCACTTTTCCACAGTGCCTTCCTTCGTCTCTGTGGTCAAAAATCAGGTCTGTCTCTCTTTGGGCTCCTAGTACATTTTCTGCTTTTTTTTTTTTTTTTCGAAGACAAATAGCATCTGCTTTATATCGTGATCTGTGTCTGTCCACTCTGCTGGACCAGCAATTCTCAAGGGGATGTTCTTTGACTTCCCTTGGCAGAGTCACCTGGAGGGTGGGGGAGGCTTATCCAGTCTCACAGCAGGTATGGACACCTGTTTTTGGTGCCGTACAACATTTATTTCTGCTTTTTACAGAAAGAGCATCCTCACTTCCCTGGGGGAGGGGGATTTCCTTTGCTGATTTGCATTCAGCTTCCATGGGACTAGCA
The DNA here is from genome assembly GCF_047511675.1 of Marmota flaviventris. NCBI lineage: Eukaryota > Metazoa > Chordata > Mammalia > Rodentia > Sciuridae > Marmota > Marmota flaviventris. The sequence goes on along the minus strand of NC_092515.1, from coordinate 54,404,757 downwards.
TCCAAGGTGCTCCTTCTCTTCTCAAGGGACAGCCAGGTGACATGTGCTATTCTCTTCCTGGCATTCTGAATTTGGGGTCCCAAAGGGACAGAAAAATTGTTCCCTGAAGATTTGTCTATTACTTCCTCCAACCTAAAACCTCCTTTTCTTTTCTGCCTAAATTTAATTTAAGCAGGGAAATGCCAAATGAACCCATGAATCTCTCCTGTCATGAGAACCTGTGGATTCTCATCTAATAGAAGGAAAGCTGAGTATGGGTGGCAGGGGGTGGGGGAGTCTTGAAAGGGCAGCCACCAGGGCCAGGTTTCCTTGCTTCCAAACTAAGAAAAAAAAGACTTACTGAAACAGAAGATTTTGGGATAAGGACCAAGAGATCTGCATTTTTACAAGAAATTTCCTGGTGGTTTCTTTAAAAATAAACTTTTTTTTTTGGCCTAGTTTTAGACTCACAGAAAAGTTGTGAAGATGCTAGAATTCCCTTCTATCCCACACTCCCTACCCCTTATTAACAGAGTTCCTTATTTCCTGTAATCTAAAGCACCCACGGTGGTATGTTTGACAAAACAAAGAAACTAGCATTGGGACATTCTCATCAACTAAATTCCACACTTGGATTTTACCCGTTTTCCTGTTAATGTCCTCTTTCGGTTCCAGGATCCACTCCAGGGTACCATATTGCATCGGGTCTGCCATCTCCTTGGGTCTGTGACAGTTCTCAGTCTCGTTTTTTTATAACCTGGACAGTCTTAAGGGACATTGGAATGTCCCCATTTCTCCTGGTGATTTTGGCACTGCAGCAGACTCTAAGAAGCTTGAGGACAGGGCTGCGTCTGCCTAGTCCCCATTACACATTACATGCTCAACGCATGCCCAGCACAGAGTAAGAACTCAATAAGCACATGCTGGAATAAACATAGCTGCCCATCTTGCTAGTCCTCACCACCCTGCACTGGGAACCTGGTCTTGCCCATCCTGCATTCCACAGCATGCCTGCCTGACCAGGGCAAACCTGTGCTGGACCTGCCACCACTGGACAGAGCTGAATACATCTGACATGGGTAGGATTTTCAGACAGCAATGATTGCACAATTATGAAGGAAAACCTAGTCATGGCCATGAGGCCACTTTTGGACACCTGTCTTTCAGTTCATTCATGGACGTGTGCTCACGGCCCACTCATGTGAAAAGAAACAGGGGAAGAAGGGGTTGTAGGCGTGTTCTCGCCAGAGCTGGGGAGAGAGACTCTTGCTCTAGGCATGATTGTAAATTTAAAAATATTTCAGATGCTTTGGCGATTCTGCTGCTTCTGGTTCAGTGAACGGGGGGAATGCGTGTGGGGGTTGGCATGCACCTCCTGGGCGGCTGCATTAGGGATGTGCTTCCCACTGCACAGGGGAAACCCTGTGGTACTCAGGCTGCTGCTTCCCTGGGCTGGGTGGTGGCTCAATTCAGACACCAACCAACAATAGGGGTGAGTACGTCTTCCCAATAAGTACCTCCCACACATAAATGCCTAATGCTGATACTACTCTAAAAAAGCCAATCATTTAAGTTCTGCTTTATTAATGAATAGCAAACGATGAAAGATACAGTCTTGAGAGGTCAAGGAGAATGTTCAAGGTCACCAGGCTGAAGGGGCAAGGCTGGGGTGGGAACTTGCATCTCCATGGTGCTCTTTATTCTGCACTTCTGTTTTTACTCTACAGAGACCCCGGAAGCCACCTGCTTTCCTTTTCCATGTAGATATGCACATGTACATTTATCGCTCATTGATTATTTTTACTATTAATAAACAATATTTTTTCCAGCTCACAGATTCACATCCAGCACTATGTAGCGCAGCAGTGACCCTCTGTATCAAAACCCCATGAGCTTATCAGAAATGCCAGCTCCTGGACTCCAGACACCCCGAAACAGATACCTGGGAGTGGGATCAGTGCTTTAGAAACAAGCCCCGCAGCAGATGCGAATTCTTGCTAAAGTCTCAGAACCTGGGCTGCAGGGAGGAACACATGACTTGCAATCGGGGCCTCATCCAGCTTCAGTTTTGGGATTTCTAGCTCGTTAGTCTTGGGCAAATCAAAGCCTCTGCAGTTAAGTGGGGAGTCCTGGCTCCACAGAATGCTGTTTGCATCATCAGAGACGCAAAGGACAGGAGCTTGGTCTCCCTCGGCCATAAGGCTCTCAAAGTTCTAAATACGTGGGAGGCAGAGGTCCACGTCAGGACGTCATGATGTCATGATTCTGTCATGTCTGTTTCTCATCTGGGGGCAGGAAGTTTTGATGGGACTTTACACACCCTGCATAGTACCATGGCCCTGGAGACCTCTGTGCTGAGAGAAGGGGATTGATATGAAGCCAAAATCAGACCCAGGAGGGTGGGCCCTGTTAACGGCACCGGCTCTCAACCCGGTTTCTAAACCTCAGCATCATAGATATTGAGGCCCCATAATTCTTCACTGTGGGGCCCGACTGGGCATGGTGAAAGCTTGGCAGAATCCCTAGCCTTCGTGCAACCCCATGCCGGTAGAATCCTGTGCCCTGGTCACGACAACCAAAGATGTTGTGGGGTGTTGCCGGCTGTCTCCCAGGGGAAGAATGGACCCTGGTTGTGAACTGCTGTATTCCTGGAGGAGATGGAACTGGTTCAAATCCTGGTTCTACCATTTACCTGAACTTGGGCAACCTGTATAACCTCCCCCCCCCCCCCCCCCCCCCGCCAGCCAACATCTGTTTCATTAGCTGTAAAACAGGCAGGTGATATTCTCAGGCCCTACTCTACTAGGTGTTTGTGAGGATTACATGAGAAAGTGCTTATCAAGAGTGTAGCAAGATTTTTTTTTTTGGTTCTGTGTTGTGTGTGCCCACGTGCAAACCTTCACGTTTAGTTTAAGAAATCCTGGAGTATTGTCAGGCTCCCCGAATTTGAAAATAAAAACACACTCCTCCTTTTTGTAGAAATGGATCTTCAAAAAGCTGGCCATTCTTAACCTCAGGTCAGAAGCCATGAACTGAGGGACTTGTTATGGGAAGGGAACTGAACTGGTCTGAGCTGATTCAGAGACGGTTTTACCTAGGACCAGATTGCTGCTGACACCTGATGTTCTATAGATTATAGCTACAGAGACTTGAATGGATCCAGTTAAACCAGACTCTGAAAGATAATGGAACTGTGCCGGTTCGTGCTCCCGAAGCGTCTCTTCCAAGTTGCCCACACATTCTTTCCTGGTCTTTCAGGACCCACCTGCACAGCGGGCTGACATTTTGGGCCCCACTCTGAATGGCTTTTCTTCGGGCCGCAGGCAAAAATCACTCTTCTCGACGTGAACCTGCCAGTTGGACCCACAGATGGAGTTGAGACAGACGAGGTGTTTGGTTTAGCTCTCTTCGGGTCTGGCTGTTTGAACACCGAATCTGTAGACGCCTGATCTTTCAAGAGAAGGGGAGGTTTTTAACATTTGGGACAAATTAACCAGTTTGACAAAAGCAAAACAGTCCTCCTTTTAAGATGGAGTGCTCCTTAAGTGCCTATACAGTTTCCAGCCCAGACCGGACGTTTCTCCTCCCATCTGCTCAGAAGGGGCGTTGGAACCCAACGTGTGTGTGCAGCAGGGTCAGACACCAGGACTCTCCTGTGGCTGGTCTCGGCAGAGCTGAGTGATTAGGCCATGATAAGGATCTCAATCAAGCCTGAACTGGGCCTGAACCTGCAGATATCCGTCTACCGTGCCATTTCTTTGGGTGATTTTGGTGTCCCCTCAAGCCCCCACCCCCTCATTTGAATACTTTCTCTTCCATTGTTTCTCCTTCATAACATGCAGCTTGATACTTTGCTGGCATGGGCCCAGTGTTGAAGAATACCAATCAGTCACCTAAATCCTATTCTTTCCAGAGCCTCCCCTATATTTTCGGGGACTGTGGCATGCTGCCGGGGGTCGGAATGAACATCAGAAGCAATCAAGATGATGAATGTCTGCTGCCCTCAACTTTTAGTAGCTTCCCATAGTGGCAGAATCATCTGCTGGTGACCCTCCCTTTGATTAAATACTTCCAAGGACATGAGGCTCACTACCTTGTAAAATGATATATTCCCTTGTGGGACAATGTCAGTTGGTGTTCTTGACTGTGGTAACTGAGCTGTGTCCTTCCTAACGCTTACACGCATCTGGAACTATTTAACTTATTTGTTCATTCATTGACTATCTGGTCCCCCTCCTCCCCATAGAGGGAGGATTCCTGAAGACAGAGAACTTCTTGATGCTCTCATTGAATGTCAATCAAGGGATGAGTGAGTGAGTTAACTAGTTCACTAACAGCAAGACGGCTCTCAGGGTGGGCACTTGAAGTTCAGATCCATATTTTACTCCTAGCACTTAGCTTGGGGGCTGAGCCTGAGTAAGCATTGTGATGTGGTGGGAAGAATGGGGATTTGGGAGACAGACCTTGTTAAAATTCCACCTTGTTCACTTTGCAGGGGCCCTAGGTAATTAATATTTACGAGGTGTAAATGTTGCCCTCTGTAGAATAAGTTTCACACACAGGATAGTGCCCAACTCACATGTTATAAAGATTAAGAGAGGTTTTCCTAAACTACTTTCTGGTGCCTGGCCCATAGTGGGTGTCCAACTGTACAGTTTTCATTGTATTGATAAGACCAGATGACTCTTACCAGGTGACCAACAAAGACAAATAGCAGGAGAGTGTCTCCCTCCAGCTGTCTTTTCAGAGGTGAGTAGACCAAAATGACCTGTTAATTGGTTCTGGAAAACCATCTTAGTATATCAGGGGGTCTCCAAAAGTGAACCTGCAGATGAGGTGGTATCAAGAGGGCAGGAACCCTGTACTTTGGCCAGGGGCCCCTTTGTTTCATGATAAAGTTTATTTCAAATATGCATTTATTTTCCTTTTCCTCAAACTTGCAGACTGCCTAGATTTTAAAGTTGTTTTTTACCCAAATGTGCCTGGATGCTGGGTGTCATATAAAGGCAACACATTCATATTTCCTTTCTCTCTCTTTCTCTGTCCAGGATTTGTCTGTCACTTCTCTAAATTAAGAACAAATCACAGTCAGTTTAAATCTCCCAATTTAATAAACACCAGATCCTCCAAATGTCAGAGAGTCTAGTCTTTTGCAAGGTCTTTAACTTGTGGCTCATATTTGAGACTAAGGAAAAATGTGGTCAATGATATGAAATACGAGGGGGGTGGTGTAGGAGCAGATGGGTTGCTCACAAGGCCAACCAGTGGTTTGGGGCCCATCTCTGCCATGCATCTGGACTGTGGACAAGCCTTCTGGTCTCTGAGGACCCTGCCTGGAGTCTTGAGTTCTGATCAGGACAGCCCAAACTTCTGCTTTACAGTGAGTGGTTAGCTGTTGAGTAACAGGGAGTTTCTCCACAGAGAAGTTTCCAGAGTAGAAGGCTTTCCAACTCGTAGCAGGATGTCAGTGTTCCAAAGCCCGAGGAAACCTCATCTTTGTCCTCATTTTGCAAAGCCATATGGTAATTTTGACCTTGACTTGTATTGTATCAAACTATGCTTCTTTTTCTGGTTGTTGGTATTGTTCACAGGAAAGTCTTTTAAAGTAGAGAGGTTAGGGAAGAAAAAGCAAGAAGAGCAGGAGTCAGTTCGAGACATACATCTTCCATAAACTTCTTACAGGTTCTAAAAGAAATTACTTCTGGCTCCTGGGCCTCATCCATGGTCTAAGGAAGGTCTCCGATTAGTTGCTTTGAGAATGTGACTTTGCAGCATTGGGAGGCTGCTGGAGTTTACTGTTCTCACATTGGCAAGCTTAAAAATGGTTCCCAGAACATGTCCACGACCAGTCCCTGGGACCTGTGAACATGTGACTTTACATTGCAAAGAGGACCTTGCAGATGTGATTAAATTGAGGATTTTGAGTTGGGGAGGTTAAACTGGATTATGTAGTTGCCCTAGTGTGTTCATGCAACTCCTTATAGGAGTAGGTGGAAGAAGGAGGTACAGTGGAAGTAGTGGGGAGCAGAGGCAATGGTCCTGTGCTACTGACTTTGAAGACAGGGAAGGGGCTGAGAGCCAAGGAACCCAGGCGGCCTAGCAACTGGATGTGATTTGCACATTGGGATTTTTCCAATGAGATTTCATCTACAGAAGGATTTCAGTGGTTAAAAGTGATTGAAAGCAATGGGATGTGGGGGCACATGCCTGTAATCTCAGTGGCTCGGGAGGCTGAGGCTGGAGGATTTCGAGTTCAAAGGCATCAAAGGCAGCCTCAGCAATTTAGAGAAGCCCTAAGCATTTAGTGAGACCCTGTCTCAAAATAGAATATAAAAAGAGCTGGGGACTGTGGCTCAGTGGTTAAGTGCCCTTGGGTTCAATCCCTGGTACCCCCCGCCCAAAATATTGATAATTTTGCTACTGGGGAGTTGGTCCCTGAGCTTAATCTCAGTTTGAAGTGACTGTGACTGAGTCCTTAATATAAAAAGTCAACTTGGGGACAAGGAATGAGGATGCTTACAGTCCACTTGGGGACCAATACAGAATTCTTCAAAGAAGGACATTATGTCCTATCCTCCTCCTCCGTAGCTTCTGTCAGGCCACTTCTATCCTGCCCACTGCAGTATTTCCTAGGCTGGCCCTGTCACAGATGCTGAGTGACTATTTTTGGACTGAATAAATAAATAAATGGCCAGTGACTGTGGTAGGAATGTGAACTGTTTTGGCCATTTTGGAAGATAGTCCAGCAATTCCTTATAAAATTAAACATCACCTTACCGTAGAATCCTGCTATATCCCTCCTTGGTATTTCCCCCGCTGAGTTGAAAACCTTGTGTCTACACAAACACCTGCCCATAAGGCTTATAGGAGCTTCATTCATAACTGAGAAAACAAGGAAGCAACCAAGGTGCCTGTCAGTAGGTGAACAGTTAAACAAACAGTAGTACGTCTAGACGGTGAAATACTATTCATGCTAAAGGGAAATCAGTGTGGAACCCCCAACATTTAATATGTTAAATGCATATTACTAAGTGAAAGATGCCAACTTGAAAAGGCTGTGTACTGGGTAACCCCAACTCTATGACATTCTAGAAAAAGCAAATCTGTAAAGACAGTAAAAAGATCAGGAATTTGCAGGTGTCAGGGGAGGGAGGGATAACTTGGTATCAGAAGTTCAGGGCAGTAGAACTATTCTTATGATACTGCAATGGTGGATGCATGTTTCTACTATTTTTTTTGGGGGGGTATGGGTGATTGAACTCAGGGGTACTCAACCACTGAGCTACATCCCCAGCCATATTTTGTATTTTATTTGGAGACAGGGTCTCACTGAGTTGCTTAGCACCTCACCTTTGCTGAGGCTGGCTTTGAACTCATGATCCTCCGGCCCCAGCCTCCCAAGCAGCTGGGATTACATGTGCACCACAGTGCCTGGCAAAGTTTACATTTTTTAATTTTTATTTTTTTGTGTTGCTGGGGATTGTACTCAGGGCCTTGTGCATGCAAGGCAAGCACTTTACCAACTGAGCTATATCTCCAGCCCCTGGATGCATGTTTCTACACTTTAGTCCAAACCTACAGAGGGCACAACACTAAGAGTGAACCCTGATAGGTCAATCCATCTGTTATAGCAGATGGATTGCTCTGGTGAGGGCTGTTGATGGTGGTGGTGGTGGTGTGTATGCTTGTGGCGGTGGGGGGCAGGACAGGGCAATATGGGAAGTCTCTACTTTCTGTTTAGTTTTGCTGGGAACCTAGAAGTGCTCTATAAATTAGTCTATAAAAATTTTAAAAGGCCACTAATCTACTTGTAATTTTCTAAACAGACTCTGCTTTTTGTGCTACTATGCTTTGCAAAATCTGTTACTTCCCTTCTCTATTCTCTTGCCTTCTCTGAATAGCTCCTATTTATTACCCAAGGCTCCCCTGAGGACTTTGCTGACTCTCCTCCTACACCCCCAACCCAGGCTGTTCCATGTCATCCTGTCCCAGTGCCTCCTGAGCCAGTACCTACCCTGCCACTGATCCACCCTGCACTGTCATTGACATACTTATCCATGTGACCTATTGCACTGCGAGTTCTGGAGGGGATAAAAATATTTTTTATTTGCAATGCTAAGGCCCAACGTGGCTCCTCAACACAGCAGGGCTCCTTAAGTATTTACTGGCTGAATGATTGAGGTTAAAGGACCCAAATGTACTTCGTAGCATCTGTCTGGCTTTACCAAAACTTCCTTTCTTTTTTCTTTTCCCAGCTCCCAAATCTCTTCCACAGTTATTTCCCTCTCATTCCTTTGTTTAGTTCAGTTATATGCATGTCAGATTTCTGTCCCAAGCCAAGGCATTCTCCAAATCCCCAAATCTTGAAAATATGAATGGGGCTCCTTAAAAGAGCCCGTTTCTTAATTGCATTTGGCTGACACTGAAATGAAGAATCTGTGTTATTGACAGGCGTTGGGCTTATGCACTTTCTTTTTAGTCTTCAGGAATTGTGTTTGCACTTGTGAGATGCATCACATCCTTCTGGAATGATGTGGCGTAAACACACACACAGGTAACAAGGGCACTTAAGTATCATCTTTGGGATGAGTGATTGAAGGCAAAATGTGAGCATATAACGTCACAGTCAAATTCCAGGGCTCTGCAGATTCTGATAGAGGGAGGACCCCACCTGTGAAAAGTCATAGGAAGTAGTTCTCTGAACAGACCAGTGGGCATCTCACCAAGGGGACTTCCATCTCATAGCATCTGCTTTATCGTCTTACAGATGCCTATTATTTGCCAAAAGCAGACATTCTACCAGTGCCCATCTTTCCCCTAGTCAATATGTAAATTAAGGTAGAGCAAGAAATAATTACCAGTTGTACTGTCTTGATGTGAGACATTGCTTATTAATTCCCTTACCAGAAGGGGATTTTAATATCTAGACAAGGTCTAAAAGAGAAAGGTCTTTGAGGGAAGAGTTGGGGGAAAGTCCACCAGGCACAGGGAGGATAAGAGGGGAGTTTGGGGTAGCAAAGATTTAGGTGCATTGATTTCCATTAATGGATCCTGTTCTAAAGTTCCAGCATGCTATTGAAAAATGGAAAGTTTGTGTTCCTGTCATTTGGAGGTGTCACAGATTCTGAGAGGCAGAGTGCAAACACATTGACAAATGGCAGGGGTGGTCCTTCTCAGATAGGATGTGGTTTACATTCTGCTGACAGCGTGGAGCTGTGGAAGGAATTGGGGTGTGAAACTTGGAGCACCCCCAGAGGGTGGGGAGACAAGTTCAGTGGGTCCAGACAGCTCAGTGCTGACACCGGAGAGTCAGCAGATGTGTGGGTGTCACCCTGGAGAGCAGAATGGGGCCAGGAGCAGTAGGCCAGAGCATGGATTCCAGGTCCTGGCAAGGAGGGTGACGGATGCCCCTTCTAGAGCTGTGCAGGTGGATATGGAGGACATGGCTCTCGGAGTGAAGTTTGGGTAGAAACTCTGATGGCTCTTCTAAGGATAGCTTCTGATGAGGTGAGCCCTGGAGGCAGTCACGGCTGCATCCTGAGGACAGAACTCAAATTCATTTCCAGAAACTGTGCTTCTCTGGGTCATGCCAGAGGCTTAACAAAATAGGAAGGTGGCCAATCTTGTAGGCCAGGTAAAGTGGACTCTAATCCTGGTTCCTCCAGTTACCTTCTGAAACAGAGGCCCAGAAAGACTGAACAACTTCCTGGGGGAATCAACTTTCCTACTGGAAAGAAGGTCATTGTTGGGCCCAAAGACAAAGTATGAGCACCTCTCGGTGCACAGTAGTTTTAAGTGCCGTCAGTTTCATCCTGTACACGACTCAGAGCATCGTCCGTCTGCCTGAGCATTCGTGTGACCCAAGTGTGACTCACTAAGGAGACAGGGTCACACGACATTTATTTTGATTTGTTACCAGGATAGAAAAACAGGCTTAAACATTTAAAACCTATTTTCAATAGAACAAAGAACTGAAAAAAAAAGTTTTTATTTTTCCTGATAAACTTACTCGATCCTTCTTTAGTTGAAAGCTTCCATATCTGTCCGTCTAGCTGCATAACCACATAATTGTCTGTCTGCCTATCACCTCTCTCTTACCTTATTCCAGAACCAACAGTTGATTATGCTCATTGCTTTAGAAAATGCCTACTTTCTCTCCTGCCTCAAAGGTGTAGCATGAATGTAGCCTCAAAATATCTTTAACTAAATGCTAAGACAATCTTCTCATCATTTTCCCGTCCACTTTTTAACAAAGGTCAAATACTGAAAACTTTTGGTTAGCTGGATTTGGATGCATGACATCAGCTTACACTGGATTCGAGAGCCCCATTTATACACTCTCACTTCCACAAGAAATTAAAACAGGTTTTAGTTCCCAGCATGCAAATATTAAAAATGAATATCATCTTTATTACCTGACTCTTTCTTCCAGGAAAATTTGAGATGGTCCTTTACTTTACTTCCCCTTCTTCCTTCAGTGTCTTCCATTACAAACCCGACTTTCCTCATGACAGCGTTAGAATGTGAGGATTTTCAGCCTCTATTTATGTAACAGTTTCAATTCAACTGGCTTAATATAGAAATTCGTAAATAAATTATTTAAAATAAACTCAGAAAAGGAAGCAACGGCCCCAAGAGTGCACAGAATCTGTCATGTTCAATTGCTTTTGCCTTCCATGTTTCAGAATAAGGCTACTAGAAAGAGAAATAAATGCTAAAGCCATGGCGTCTTTGGTTTCTAGCAAGGCATATGATAGTCATTGTGAAAATCAGAAAAATATGCCTGGATGATAATGCACTGGGCCAAGAAGCTGGTATTCAACGTTAGGTTGATGGGTCACAAGCACCTGGGGATGTTTGGTAAAACCACTGAATTGTATAGCCTTATACATGGGATTAGAATGTCTGATGGGACATTGATACAGGTAGGTCTCTAATCTTCCCTCCATTCCTAAAGATCTATGATCCTGTGAAAATATGTGTTCAATCCAGGTAACAGAATTCTCAGGACAAAAAAAAAAAAAAGTACTTGACCCTCAAAACAACAGTCTTTAGTCTTTTAGGGCTTTATTAGCTTAATTCTGGCCAGTTTTTTTTTTTATAGCTTTCATGAATCTAATTCAAAACACATTGAGAAGCCAAGTCTTTGCTGGGCTTGAGAATGTAACTAATAAAAAAGGCAAATACACCCCGGTTGCCAAACGCTGCAGAAGAGAAGTATATGACACCAGCTCTAATGTGAGAAATTGTAGAGCCTTATTTTTGTTCTCCTTTTGATAGGAAACATAAGTGTGTTTTCATGTTCTTGGAGAAAGGCCCCTGCAATATGTAGCAGTTATTTTGAAAATATCGCAATCAAATGAGGAGAACGTTCATATCATGGCAGTGAACTATGTGCAATCCAGGCAATGCCCCCCCCCCCTTTTTTTTCTGGGGACCTCCATGTAAGAGGATGCTTCTCAAATTTAATGTTTTCTGGCAGCCAGCAAAACCTCAAATCCTGTTGAAAAACCAGAAGCTCACGTCAGGGTCTCTAAGGTGATGTTGAGACGCAGATGGCCACAGGAGAAGAGTCATGAGGGCCAGGATGGGTGGGCCTGGGGGTGAGGAACCTTCTCTTCAACTCCTTCGCCCAGTGCCTCCTTCTCTGCCCCCACATAGGCACAGGTGGGCCAGTGCCCTCGTCCCTAAGACCTGAGTGGAGACCCAACAGACACAGAACCCTCCTGCCCATTCCTTCTGCAGAGAAGATCACTTTGCCAAGTAAGGATTGGCTTCCCTAGTTCACCCTCTAAGACCATTAAACATGCACAGTAGAATTTTGTTTAAAAAAATATATTTCTGCACACTTCAGTGCACTTCACAAAGCTGGTACACAAAAAGTGCATGTGAATCACTTTTCTCTGTTGAACTTCATGGAGTTTTGAGGATACTTCTGGCGACCAGGAGAACCATAAGCAATTTTCCACTCCTCATCTAAACACACGTCTGCTTTCCTTGGCTTCTGGGTGGCTTTGGCATCTCCCATCTGCCACGCCCCTTCTGCAGCAGGGTGTGTTCTGCAGGCTGCTCCTTGCACCTGGGATTCTCTTCTTTCTCTCTTGGCCTGGCCGACCGATGGCCGTGCGTTCCTCAGACCTCAGCTCCACTCTGCCCTCCCCTCTGTTCAGGGCATCCTTCTTTAAGCTCTGTGGATCGTTCTGATCAGCAGTCCTCACTTCAACGACACTGTGATGGGCACAAGGGCTTCTGTCTTGGTCTCTTCTGTCTCCAATGCCTTGGAGAGTATTCAGCATAAGCTCGATAAATAATTGTTGAGTGAATGAATGAGCGAATGAATGGACTTGCCATAGTCTCAACTCTGGTGCTGCCATCAACTGGTTGATGCACACTTCCCTGGACTTTGGTTTTAGTCTATAAACTGGAGTATAAGAATATTGTGCTTCCTACCCCATAGGATATTTACTAGATCCCATGAGATATTGCACGGCATTTGGCATATTGTGGAAAACCAAATTTTGCCAAAATAATTTGGCTGAGTTTTAACATGTTTGATAGCATTTCATGTATGTAATGTTCCTTTCATTTTATATATGAAATATATTTTATATATTTTCATTTTATATTCTCAGGGAACCTCTGATCTTAGGTCATTTCCCTAAAATTTCCCTGCTTGATATCGTCTTCCCAAGTCCTCCATGTCTGCTAGGCATGACCTTATAGTAATGGTAATAACATCTCGCATTTGTATATTTCTTAAAAGTTCTTGGATTACTTTGCATCACTATCTGCACATTCCCATCGATAGTAGAATGGATTTAAAAACTGAAGATGTTCATATAATGAGATATTCTACAGCAATGAGAACAAATGATTAAAGCTACTCACTGCAACATGGTTGAATATAACACGTTGCGTGAAAGAGACAGCATAACTCATTCCTGTGAAGAAAGAGGCGCACGTAATTTTGGTATTAGAATCAGGGTGGTGGAGGAAGGGACTGGACGTGGGCAGAGGGAGCATGTTCTGTTTTATGACCTGGACGCTGGTTACATGGGTACAATCAGTGTGGGAAAATTCACCCAGTTGTGTGCTTCTGAGTGGCACATTGTATTTTACCTCCATGAAAAGTTTAGTAATCGTTTCTCCATCTACGGTTTAATACAATTTCTCCCTCAACCCTGGGGTTTGACAGAGCAAGTATTTTAAATTTCATTTTCGAGAAGCATTTAATTACTTGAAGAGTAAATGCCTTATTGAAACTTGCATACGGAGCGCATGCTGTAGCCGAGATTGAAACCAAGGTATCCTTTGTGTAGGGCTCTTTCTACTAGATCACATCATCTTCAGGAGGTAGCAAGGGACTTTCAATATGCACATCTCCCAGAGGCCCATGTGGCGTGGGGTAAATGCTGGAAACCTTAGGTAACTTCTAAGGGCTCATCTTGGAATGGAGAGGTTTTGCATACACTCCAAAGCCCATCCCTGGCACTGTCCCCCATTTCTGGCTGGAGTAGAGGGATATTTATGATGGTGTACCCACATTAGCTGCTAATAGCTATATTGGGAGATCCAAATAAGTCCCCAAGACAGGCCATGACATCGAGAGCAGATGCTGAGGAGGACACAGGCCAGCAGATGTTAAGCAGCTGGAAAGTCTCTAGCACAGCCAGTCAGGCTCCAGATGAACTGATTTTGTCTGTGGCCTTTGGTTGAGCACCCCACGTGCTAATCCTTGCAATGGGAAGGCAGAGCCTGGCTCGCACCTCATCACCGAGGGTTGAATTGGGGAGCAGAGACTTAGCAAGGCTCTTTCAAGACCCAAGGGGCTTGGTGGTGGATGGGAAGGAAAAGGTTCCAGATGTAAGCTGTGCAGGAGAGGTCTTGAGTTCACAGGAAAACTGGCTACAGGATTCTGTGGGTTCAGAAGTCACATAAAGGGACAAGGAGAGACATGAGAAGCTCACTTCTCAAGGCAGAGCTTAAGATGTTATGTTAGGGTGCAGAGCTCGAACTTCACAGTTCCAGGGCTAGAACCCAGGCTCTCTTCACTTCCAGACCTGTGATTCCTGCTTTAATCTCCCGCTGGGTGACCTTTAAAAGTCATTTCACCTCTCTGACCATGCATATGAAGCTTGTGTACTAGGGCTTGTGGTAATGTCCCTGGCGGAACCTGACATTGCATCCTAGCAACCAAAGCCTGTTTATGGGTAAGGAACAGAAAAACAAGTTGGAGGGATCATAAAAATACGTTCCATTGAAGGAAAAATGAACCTTCAGCACTTTTCTTTGCACAACAATGGACGTGCACGAACCTCAGAATATTTGACAGATTACATCCAAATAGAGTCCTTATTCAAGATAAACGCATAGCGTTCTATTGACTCCCTCTATTCCTGAACCATGATAATTTTTATTTGCTTTAGTATTGTTGGATTTTCTCACTATTTTCTAACATTGCATTGTATCTTGGGACTTGATTTGGACCCATTCTGTGTGTGTGTGTGTGTGTGTGTGTGTGTGTGTGTATGTGTGTATGTGTGTTGGCTTTATTGGAGACCAATATATATATATATATATATATTTTTTTTTTTTTGGAAAATTGAGGTTTCCTGAAATCTGGTTTTATTTTCCCAATAAAAGCACAAAATCCATATTTTGATTTTCTTCTTTATCTTTTGGTTTTTCATGGAAATTAATAAAAAGTTCCCTATGCAGTAGAGAAAACTGAGCCCGTGCCCCTCACAGAAGTTCACTAATCAGAGTTCATATTCCTTTCACACAAATATTCCAACCTGCCAGGTTTTCAATGTATTTTGAACAGCCGGGTGCACATTCGTGGACATCCATCTTCTATTTTGAGTAGGATGCCTTAGCCCTTGTCCTTAAGTCTCACATATCCCAGAGCTTATGTGTTTTACCTCTGGATGGCTTCAATCAGCGTGATCGACATGGAGGCATTGGCTGATGAAAGTGGGTTCTACTCTGGTGGACCTCTGCTTATTTTGGCGCGCGCTCTCTCTCTCTCTTACAATCTCATATTTTATCCAGTGCACGATTTGCTATCAGCTTCAGACACCAGCATCACCCACTAAGAAAAAGAGGGGAGGCCCGTCTCTGACAGTGGTAAATTTAATGGTGCATTAGAAACCCCAACCAACACACACCATCTGCTGCCATCCCAGGGAAGACTTATTTTACGGTTTCAACTTTATGGCCTTAGATTTCAGCATGACATGACTGATGTGGAAGGGAAGTCTATTTGGATGATAAGATGAGGATAATTTGTCCCGGGAAATTATTTGCAATTGTGATAAATAATCCCTGGCACACAATAACAGAAAATCTCAACCCTTGAACTGAATTATATATGTTTGTGTCTCATAAACAAGGTAGAAAATACATTTTTTTAAAAAACCGCTGTGTTTGCAAAGTCCTTTCACTTCCAAGCTGCCCTCGTTAATAATCATAAAGAAGCACATTTCCAAGCTCAGAATCCCATTAATCTCCCTCCACGTGACCTGATTATGCACTTTGGGGAGAATGGATGGGATGCAGTTGCCGTCGTGTGTACTCTACGTTCTGTCTAGTTTTCTTGGTGGATGCCTTGAAAATGCAGAGTCTGGGGGGAATGATGGAGAAACCACTAAGATTTTTTAAAAAATGAGTGTTTCAAAAGAATTGGACTTTTTGTGGTTAATCACTGAAACAATGATGGAATGAAGAGATAGGGCCTTTTCCTTGTTTTCCTATGCTTAGAGAAGGCGAGAAGGGAATAATGTTTCTGTTCTTACTCCTGAGCCTTCCCATCATATCTGGAAAAGTTGATGGGGAGATTTAACAGAACTTTTTGTCTGAAAGCTTTTGCTTATAAATGTTATAGAATTTGGCTTTTCCAAGAGGGGGAGGTTATCCAAGGGTTGGTGGACAGGGGAGTGGCTATATGCAAGAAAGAACGTGAGGCTTCCTCCAGAAGGCCATGCAGATGGAGAGTGGGGAAGAAAATGGTGGAGTGGAGCCAATGAACAGGCAAGGCAGGCCCCTGCCTCCTTCAAGGCTGCCACCAGTGGTGCATGGTGACTCAGTTCCATCTATGGCAGTTGGACACGGAGTTTGGGACCTTGAGATTAGATCTTTGCAGTCAAATGTGTGGTCAGCAGAGAGTCCATGGAAAGGAGTCTTTCTGCCAGGTACTGTTGCATTAGAGTGTTTTCAGATGCCCAGTGCCTAATAGGAGCCAGAGGGACCTAGAGGACGAGCAATGGAAATGGAAGCCACCATGATGGGTCAATAACACAGGCGCCAAACTCTTCTTCTTAGCACTGCATCCCCCTGCGACCCTTCCACCGTGGCCCCTCTGCTTCTATCTTGTTTATTATTTGATGGTGCTGTACAAAATTTTGTCACAGAAAGGGATCTTTTAAATAAAAACCAGACTTTGAAAGCATTGATTGAGCTAATCTGTGTGAGCGCTCAAAATGCGATTCCATATCTGTACTGTGGGGGAACGGATGCAAATCAACGTAAGGAGCCTCAGAAGAGTGCAAAGGGATTGTGGGAGAGACTTGGGGGGGACAGATGGCATTGTCTTGGAAACTCCACAGGTTATCACGGGGACCAAATGAGATTGAGTGCCCAGAGTCACTCAGTATGTAACCCAGCTTGAGTACCTCTGCTCCTTACCTATGGAGCAAACTCATTCATTATGTATTTGTGAAGCATTCACAACTATTGTGTAATCTGTTCTGAGTGACAAAAATCCTGACATTCTAGAATTCCTGTTTCAGGAAATTTAGGGAGAAATGCTTTCAATTTGAATTCTACAATCGGACAGAAAAGAAAGAAAGAGGACTCAGAACACCTTAGGGTTTCTTAGAAGGTGCTCACCTGTGATTTCAACTTGTCTTGAGCTCTCAAGAAACTTAGATGAAATGATGGTATTGCTGAGTGTTATGTTAAATTCTTGCCTTGTGTTATCTTGAACTCAGGAAAACCTCAGGAAGCTACGATAATGTCCATTGCATAGGAAGACAAAGGTCGGACATCTTGCAGGACCTGTGGGATCAGACAGGGCACACATGTTTGGAAGTAGAGCTGAATGGTTGGAAGCTGATGTTTTGGAATCAGGCCTGAGTTTCAATTCTGACTTTGGCACTTCATAGATGGGCCATTTGTGGAAGCAGTCTGAGGTTAGCTGGTGTGTACAATGGAACTTATCATTTACCTCCAGAGGAGAATTATCATGGGAACTGACTTAAGAGTTACTAGACAATGTTGTGGAGCACTTGGAAATGTGTTTGGCACGGTTAGGCCTTTACAAGTGATGTGTTTTCAGTATCAGGAGAGAGGAGAAAGAAATACAGACTGGAGGCCATAGATTCACGTGTGGCTTTGGAGAGGGCAGTGCTATTATGAGACACAGGATTCAGGGTCACAGGCTAGCTCTGGATGTTTTATCTTGTTCATTGCCCATAGTGATGATCTTGCATTTGTCCATGTGTTTTACCCAGGGTCCCTTAATCTGAGCAAATTGATGTTAGAGACTGGATAAATTCTTTCTTGTGGGATTTGCAAAGTGGGAGCTGTTCTGTGCATTATAGGCTATTTAGCTCCATGCATCAGACATGAGTAGCATATTCCTCTCACTTGTGACAAACAAAAGTATCTCCAGTCATTGTCAAGTGTCCCTTGGGCAACAAAACTGGCCCTGGTTGAGAAGCACCGGCCTCACCATTGCTTCTGCTCCTTCTACTGCAACGGTACACGAGGCTCCCCTGTGAGACTCTTGGCCCACACACCCGTGGCTGCTCACAGCTGGAAGGTGCTTGCACGACTCCATCAGGAACATACAATAATTCAACCCAAGACTGTCTTTCTTCCTTAATTCCCAGGGTTGTACAGTGTTTCTTTTCAGTTTTCAACTCTGGGAATTTTTCTATTTCTCCTTCGCCAAATCCACAGCAACCATCAGAAAATGATTAACACTGTCTGTCCATGCCGCGGCTATTGAACAATCACAAGGTATACGTGCCCCCAGCACCATCTGAACTTACTAGATGACCCCAGCTAAAGACAACACAGTTTATATTTTTTACTACAAGAATTTCGTGTGGGGTATTTTTCTTCATTTTGCTTTCTTTCTCAGCTGCTAGGAAAAAACTAGCATTCTTTATCCTCATGTCCTGCCTTTCTTCTCTTTGTATCATTTTAAATAATCATCAGGCATTTCAATGAGAGGCTAGGGAGGTCTTAACAAGATCACCTGGTTTAGATATGTCCGTACGGACGTGGAGTAGTGTCTATCCTGAGGTGGGTGGGGTACCCTCCAGGGTCTAGGTTCCAGGATATTTATTTCTCTTGGTGGGAAGAAGACTGAGATGTAGATTTGGGAGGAGCTGGAGGGCTCTGATACTAATTAAGCACCAAGCTAAGCAGCTCTCACCATTGTTTTATTCAGCCCTCTGAAAGGCATTATGTGAAATGGGAGCCATAGTAACTATGCCTTAGAGAAAGTGAGTAAAGCTTGAGGAATTCACCAGCCCCATATTGCACCAGCAGTATTTGCAGCTGAGAGTCAAAGCTAGGCTCTCTGGTATCAAAGGCTGTACCCTTTGCAGCAACCAACAGGACTTCTACACAGATGGGGACCCATGTATTAGGATTCCATCCAGCCTGCTCACGTTGTCTATGTCCTTGAATCTTAATAGCGTGTACAGACTGTGGTCCACAAGGAGACTCCTCTACAAATGCCAATCAGGAGAACCAGGAAGGAAGTTTGGCTAAAACCCAGAGGACTTGCAAACAACCCAGTGGGCAGATCAAGCCTTGCCTCATCTTGGACCACTTAGTGTGCTCCAGCTCCGGGATTTCCTGATAATGTGGGGGTTGGGAGGCTCAGGGGAAGTGCAGAGGCAGATGGAACATCAAGGGCTTGGAATTCGAATCTAGGTCTGTATGACCCTGGACAATTTATCTCTTAATTTTCTCATCTTTGAAGTGGGAAGTATGATCCCACTTCCTGAGCTGGGAGAGAACCTGGGACAAGGGAAATGTCCCATACATGGTTCTTTGTCTCTTTTTGCTCCACCTGGTTATTACTACCAGACAGCTATGTAGGTTTCTCCAGCCACCTCTTCACACCTGTGGCCTGAACCCCAGCTCTGCAGGCCAGGGATGATGCATTTCTCCCTCACCACATCAGGGTGCTACCAGTTACTATGGATGCTTCCAAGAAGCAAGCTCTTTTCCCATGACGTCACCTACCCTACACATTGTTGCTTTCTGAGTTTGGGGTGGGGGGTGGGGGACCCGTCTCTTCCAAACTCAGCCACTTAATGCTTCTCCAGGTACTCTTCTCTGCTTTGTGCAAACATCTCGTTTTTCTTCTCTTTCTTGGGACTTGAGATAGTAAACTGGATAAACCGGATGTTAACCAGAGCTTTTAATTCTCTTCCTTTCATTTATCCTTACTTGAATGAGCAAACAACCCCATCTTTCTTTTTTTTTTTATGATGACTGGAGACAACGGGGAAGAAACAATATCTGCTGATGCAAACATGGGTAGGCAAGGTCCAACCAGGAAATGTTTCGAACTTATTTTGTTTTCAAACACCGTATATTCTGTTCCTAGGCACCCGGTGCAGAAGCCTGAGGTGAAATAACTTGTCTGGGGTCATACAGCTAGGAACGGGTCCTGACTCCCAAGTCTGTGATCTTGACCTCTATGATATGTGAGCCTGGAGAAGATAGTTCTGTGAAAAGTCTTGCAGGCCCATAAAATCTACTAATTTATTACCAGATGTAAAACTTGATTTAACTGCCTTATTAAAAAATAAAATTGCATGAAACTGAGACCTGCTGGATTATTCTAAGAAAGCATACTTCTTTCTGTGTTTGGGCCAGCTCTGAGAGCTTTTAGCAGGGGAGCAATTAGAATTTGCAGACCACCACCGAAGTTCCCTTTAGCTGTCTGAGTCTCGGGGAGGAAGTGAAGGCCTCATTCTTGATACGTTCCTTTTCTCCAGGCTTGGGAGGGAAACGGAGGACTCCCGTCTCCCTGTCTCCCTCATTCTCAGGCCTGCCCAGTTCTGCACATTCAGAAATAGCACTGCACCCAAGACCGCCTTTCTTCCTGGTCTCCTTCTTCTACTCTGACTGCACAGACCTGGTGAAACAGATTCATGGGTTTGGTCTGTGATTTGATTCACTGATCATTTAAAATTTCAAAGCAAGACTCTGAATAAATTTCATATGAATTAAACATGTATAAATAACTAGAAAACATTTGTTTATTTTAAAAGTGACATGTTCATTGTAAGTGATCAGGAAGAAAATTCAACGGTCCGTAGGAGAATAAAAATTCACCATAGAACAACCAATCACTGTTAAGATTTGGGAGTATTCCCTTTAGCCCAGATCATCTCCCCCCACCCCCCACTGTACTTGTAAATCATACAATTTTGGATGGTATTCTATCGTGCAAACGGGTTTCAATTCTGTTCTTTTTAAAATCTGACTTTTTATCAGTAGTAGTTTCCCCTGTCATTAAATAATCTCTTAAGACACCCCCTTGGATGGCCACCTGAATGGATGAATCCTGATAATTTAAACTATTTCTCTACTTGGTGAGATGTCTAGCTTATTTCCCATGTTTATGTCAAAGTAATAAATATTTTTCCACATATGTTTTCATCTGAGCTTTCTTTCTCCTTTCTTTGTCTGTATAAATATTTTTGTTACAAAGTACAGAGAGATGTAAGTTTAACTTTCTTAGGATAGATAAATTTGGCAAATGCAAAGGACAGGAGTTTTTTTGAAGGATTTTTGTGCATACTATGGAAGCTCTTCCCAGATGATTTGTACCAGTTTGCACCCCTATGAGAAGAGAGTGACAGTAACTGCTCTAGTGTTCTTTTGCCCAAACGGATCATGTCAACCTTTAAAAAACTTAGCTTATTCAAAAAGCAAAAAAGAAAATCTTATTCAGCAATTTGCATTTGCTAAAAATTCCTGGTGAGGATGTACATTTTTTTTTCACTTCATTAAGCACCTTTTATTTATAGTTCTTAAGTGTTATTTGCAGTTTGATTTCATAATGGCCATTTGCATATGTGAAATTTCTACCTTTCTGACGAGTTTTTTTCCATTAAGATTTGGAGGCTTTTCTTCTCAAGGTCTCAAATAGTCCACCAACTGGTCCCTCATAGTGAACTAAAAAAAAAAAAAAAAAAAATCCAGGTCTGGTAGCATATTGGTAAAATTCAGAAGCATAATTTTTGTCTTTGTTTAAAAAATACGGTAAGTGAGATATTATAACTTCTATGGTGAGACTCCCATCCCCCAGGAAATAAATGTGTCTTTTGCTGCCTGTATTTTTGTCTGTTTGGTTTGTGCTCTTGGAGACTTTCCTCAAATTTCCTGAAGACTTTTTCTGAGGCGATAGCCACATTTTCTAACTTCCAAAAGTGTTTCCTTATTCTGTGTTCCCATTTTTTTTTTTTTGGTGCAAGTTTTATGAGTAAGTTTTCAGATCTCTCTGAAACATTAATAAGGATTTACTTTTGGAATCATCTTCTGCTCCCTGCATGATCTCGGTTTCCTTCAAGGTTAATACTTACTCGATTTATCTTCTCTAATTTATATATTGGAGATTCAACTAGATAACGATGGCTACTTAATAAGGTTTTAGAGTTTGTCGTATTGGAGTGGGGTTTGTGGATAATGGGCTTTGCATTTGGGTGATCAGCCAGTGATTAGCTGTACTGGAAAGTGCTGCATACTATGTGGTGACAACGATAAAGTTTTCTTGTATGGGGTGGATGACATCTAGGGATAGCATTTAAATTAATCTATCACTGATACTTTATTTTCAACTCATTTCTTACTCCATCTCTCAATGATACCTGGTATTTACAAACCCCAGTACTCCCTAGGATTCTGCTAAGCCCACACACTTTCTCTGCAGCGGCTCCATCTACACTTCTGGACTGTAGCTTCTTTCAGCCAAGAGCAGATGTCTCTGGTTCCTGGACCTTTGGCCTCAGCATTGATGGTAGCTCCTGGATGCTGAGGACAGTTCCTATGGATTGTCTCACTTTGTACTGACAGTGACTCACCTCGAGGAAGTGCAGAGTGATGTTCGCTTTTTGTCCTGGACTTTCTCATTCTTTGCCTCTGCAAAAGATGCCATCTATCAGGCACCTGTGAGAAGCCTATGAGTTTATGGGCATTCATGTCCCACCTTGGGTACCCTCAACCCAAGGGGAGATGGAAGAGAATGGACTGGTACTTCCCACCATCAGTCCTTGAGTGGGCAGTTCATCCCATTCCACACTCAGAAGATCTGGATGGGATTCAATTTCAACTGCCCTTGGTGGTGACCTTGGTGACCCACTCTTGTTCCTGCCCTTTCAAACTTTAAATCTTTTCTTTTTTTAAGATAGTCTCTGCATTTATTTTTTAAATTATTTTTTTATTTATATATGACACCAGAATGCATTACAATTCATTTGACACACATAGAGCACAGTTTTTCATATCTCTGCATTTCTTAAATTACTTCCAAGTTTAGAATTCATGTTGTTGTTCACCTGATGTAGGTTTTAGATTTGTGTCAGTGTCTGAAGAGGCAACAACGCTGTTTCATTCACTTTGCTTTACCTAGATAATATTTGCTGAATGGAAGAATATACTCTCAGTGCCCTTCAGCCAAAGGCCACAGGTCTGTTGTCAGCAAAGCTGGGCTTACTGACTTGCAGTAACTAGGGAGAATGCTTACCATCTGAAACTGTGGGCTTTCTGAGTAAGAGAGAGTCTGGATGGACTGATGGGAGATTTGTGTTAGGCAATTTTTTGGGAGGGTTCCAAGAGGTGATCTTTACCCTGGATCACCCGCAGGCTGGGTGTCAGGGGAGTTCTATGATGAGGTCTCTAATGATTCCTCTCCGCAAGACAGGTGGAACAAAGCAAAGCTCAAGCTGTGATTGGTAAGGAAGTGACAGTAGCAGTTAATTGTTATTAGCCAGGAAAGGATGATGGTTAGTCTTTTTAATTAGCTATTATTCAGTTTGGGCGTTGTACTTGTTTTTTTTTTTTTTTTAATCTTTGCTGGGCCAGGATGTAGGTATGATCTGATCTTTGTCTCGCTCCATTATGGGTATTTTTTTTTTTTTTTTACCATGGCCTTCATCAATGTTGATGTTCTGAGAAATTGTTCAGCAGGAAAACACCATGGCCAAGCTGAGTACGGGGCTCCCCACCCCAATACTAAGACTTGGCAGACATTGCCTGGCGAGGCCCCAGCCATCAGCATCTACTTTTTCCTCTCTCAACCTTATATAAAGTTCCTTGAAAACTTCACAGTGATGTAAGTCTGTGCAGTTTGGCTGGGGCTGAAGAACATCACTGATGTCAATAGATTTTGGAGCCTATTACATTTGGGTTTTGAACTTTGGTTTGTCACTTGTTAAATGTCTCAATGAGCTTATGTTCTCTTGGACCTTTCCATCCCATGCCAATGTGACAATGATCCTCACAGAAATTTTATGCAACATACTAATTGATATAACAAAATGTTTAAAGAATCTGGAAGACTCTTTGATCTCTGATAGGCCCATACACAATACATACTCTCTTCCCACTTTTTTTCTTTTTCAGTGTTGATAAGAACATTCTTCACAAAAATCACTGTCCATGAGGGACCTACCTGCCCTGGAGTAGCAGTGAATACTCCCCAGACTCGATGCCCTCATGTCTGCCCTACCCCAATCCTCGCCTTTCCTGGTCTTCTTCTCAGTTCTGCTCCCGGGGCTGGCTTTCTTGCTGACACATAGTTGGAATCTCCCACCCCCACATCCACCACCAGCTCGGAATTATACAACAAATGAAATGTTTTGGATCTGTTTTTGTTTTTTTTTCTTTAAAGAGCTGGTAATAATTAATCCTGCTGTATTTGCAACAATGGAAAAATGGACAGAAATTTTAAAAGCTGCAAAAACCCAAACACCATCTAATGTGTTCTCTCAAAATAAGGCAGTTGTCACAATATGTGTTCTATTTAACTTTAAGTGTCAATTTCTCAGGCAAAATTTTGCCGAATGGAAAAAAAAATACAGATGAGTTTAGAAAAAGTGGGTGTGATCCTAAAATCGTATGATGGAATTTATGAATAGAATTCATGCATAAGCCAAATTTATGTTGATATTTTAGTTTGGGTTCCCCTCGACAGAGGTTCTGGGCAGAGACTGCATCAGAAGCAGTTTTCTTGGGGGAGGAAAGAAATACCTGTGGGTGGATGAGACTGGAAAAGAAACACAGTTAATAGAAGAAGGCGGTATTTCCTGGGACTAGCAGATCTTAATCTCTCTGGGAAAGCTGGGACCAGTGCAGAGCAACCCCTCCACGTCACTGTCCTGAGGATGAGGCAGCTGGGTAGTCATGCACCAACAGCCCTCAGTAATCAACAGAGGAATGTCCCTGAGGGGATTTGCACACCTGGTCTGCTGTATGCTAGGTGGCAGGTAAAGTAGGCTTCTCAGCCAGAGTCCCAGAGGACAATCTAGTGAGTGCTGAACTGTTTGTGTCCCCCTCTGACTTTATAGGTTGAAACCTTTCCACCAAAGTGATGCTGGTGGGAAGTAGGCCCTTCATGGAAGTGATTGGTCAGGAGGGTGGAACCCCATCAATGGGATGAGTGAGCCCAGGGGAACTTATTCCCCCTTTCACCATGTGAGAATGTGGTGAGATTTGAGCAGCCTTCCACTGAGAAGGGAGCTCTTGCCAGAACCCTACCAGGCTGCACCTTGACCTTGGACTTCAGCCTCCAGAGCTGTGAGAAGGAAATTTTGGCAGTTTATAAGCCACCGGTCTAAGGTATTTTGTTATAGCAGCCCGAGTTGGTGAAGACAAATGTTACAACTCAAAGCCCTAGAAAAAGAAGATCCAACCAACACCAAAAGTAGTAGAAGATAGGAAATAATTAAAATCAGGGCAGAAATCAATGAAATTGAAACTAAAGAAACAATTCAAAAAATTGACAAAACAAAAAGCTGGTGCTTTGAAAAAATAAATAAAACTGACAGACCCTTAGCCACTCTAAAGAAGGAGGGAGAAAACCCAAATTATTAAAATTTGTGATGACAAAGGAAATATCACGACAGACACTATTGAAATACTGAAGACAATGGAAACTATTTTGAAAACTTATACTGCAGTAAATAGAAAAACCTCAAAGACACCAACAAATTTCTAGAGGCATATGATCAACCCAAACTGAGTCAAGAGGACATACACAATTTAAACAGATCAATTTCAAACAAGGAAATAGAAGATGCCATCAAAAGCCTACCAACCAAGAAAAGACAGGGACTAGACAAATTCACAGCTGAGTTCTACAAGACCTACAAAGAAGAATTAACACCAATACACCTCAAATTATACCATGAAATAGAAAAGGAAGGAACTACTTCCAAACTCATTCTACAAAGCTAGTATCATCCTGATACCAAAACTAGGCAGAGACACATCAAGGAAAGAAAATTTCAGACCAGTATCCCTGATGAACATCGATGCAAAAATTCTCAATAAAATTCTAGCAAATTGCATACAAAAACATATGAAAAATAGTGCACCATGATCAGGTGGGGTTCATCCCAGGGATGCAAGGTTGGTTCAACATATGGAAATCAATAAATATAAATCATCACATCAATAGACTTAAAGATAAGAATTATATGATTATATCAATTGATGCACAGAAAGCATTTGACAAAATACAGCATCCTTGGGCTGGGGTTGTGGCTCAGTTGCAGAGTGCTTGCCTCCCACATGTGAGGCACTGGGTTCAATCCTCAGCACCACATAAAGATAGATAAACAAAATAAAAAGTATTTTTTAAAAATACAGCATCCTTTCATGTTCAAAACATTAGAAAAACTAGGGATAGTAGGAACATACCACCACATTGTAAAAGCTATCTATGCTAAGCCCCAGACCAACATCATTCTAATCAGAGAAAAATTGGAAGCATTCCTTCTAAAAACTGGAATAAGACAGGGATGCCCCCTTTCACTGTTTTTATTCAACATAGTCCTTGAAACTCTAGCTAGAGCAATTAGACAGACAAAAGAAATTAAAGGGATACAAATAGGAAAAGAAGAACTCAAACTGTCACAATTTGCTGATGACCTGATTCTATAAAACTTCAAAACACTCTACCAGAAAACTTCAAGAAATAATAAATGAATTCAGCAAAGTAGCAGTATATAGAATCAATACCCATAAATCAAATGCACTTCTATATATCAGTGATGAATCTTCAAGTAGGTTTCCAAGTTCCAGTTTTAGGGAGGACTGTGGGTGAGCGAGAAAGACACAGGATCTGAAGTCAGACTTCTTCCCAGCTTTCTCGTGGTGGTTGCATTGCTTGATTTATTTGGCTCTTGTTCCCTTCTGCCTTCCAAGTTCATGGCCCATGATCAGATGAGAGATCACCAAACCCATCATGGGGTGAGATTCTTGATAGGCACTCAAGAAAGCATTTTTTTAATATATATTTCTCATTTTTTCTCAATGAAGAAAACTTACTTGGCCTCACTAGCTTTCAGAAATGTATGGAGAGAAAACTAAAAGAGAAAACAGTTTGAAGCAATGATTTTGACCTGTACTGTTTGTGGCTGCACAGTAGCTTGCTCCGTGAGCAATTCAGAGAAGACATCCTGGTGTCTAAATTGATGGATCTTGAAAGGTTGCTGTTGCCACTGTTTCCAGTGACTATGGAGTAGAAATCAATGATCATGTGGGGCCTCCTTTGTTCACTAGTGGCTTCCAGAAAGATTATTGCAATAAAAGATATATTTTTTTCTTCCACTGAATTCTGGTTTGATCAGGTGGCCTCAATGGTAACTTCAAATATATCACCTAGGGAAACTTTCACCTCTGCCTGATCTTTGCACCTGTTTACTGATGGACAGTCCTCTTCCTTTATCTTGCCCTGTCACTAGACTGAGAGGTTATTAAGTCATAGCCACAGATAACTTCTATTACTATCACTACTAATGCATTAGCTGTTCTACCTTTCCTGCTACTGATAGCATAGGACTATGATTGCAATGACTGTCACTAATGTACTATTGCTACTAGTACTAATTCCACATGCCTATGGTGACAGTGACTATTACTGCTGCTGCAAAATGCTACTGTTATTATGTCATGACTACCTTAATGCTGCTATTATTAGCAGCAGTGCTGCTGCTGTTGTGCTTTTACTAACCGTGCTGTGGCTGTCACTACAGCCACCCCAACTGCTTCTGCTGTTTTAGTTGCTCTAATGTCCTCAGCCCCCTGTGTGGCAGGGAGATACCTTGGATAACATATGCAAATTGCTTTTCTGCTGAGAATGTTTATCCTCACAACGACATCAGGAAGCAGGCACCGTTTTTGCTGCATTTTACAGATGAGGGGCCCAGGCTGAGAAGTTAACTTGTGCATGCACCATCAAGCACCAGAATCAGAATTTGATTTTAGATCTGCTTGACAACCATGCTGAGTTCTAGCTACTACCTTCTATGACTCTATTTGAACAGTCTCTTTCACGTCTTCTGTTCTTTGCAGAAGGTCAAGTTGCATGAGCACATGGCGGGAGGGCTGAGGACACGGAGGTCGATGTTGGTGGTTTGACATTTACATCTCACTTACTGAATGAATATGGAAAAACTTCAGAGCTTCAAAGCTCTGAATGTATAACACTCTTCACTCCCTTGGACAAATCTCCCAAACCTGTTCAAACCCCAGGTTTGCAGACTATCATGTTAAAATAAGAGCACCTGACTTTAAGAATTGTTCTGAAGATCAGAAGGATGATCTCTTGAGAAAGCCTTTTGTACTTTATAAGCATTTCAATCATAAGCTATTATTACTCTAATAAATTTTGAGGCCCTGTGTGATTTGATTGAAAAAATGTTCAGTAAAGCTCATCAATAAAAGCAATTCAAGAGCAGTTACAAGAAGCTATCTTATTTTTTCTACTTTGTTGTTCTAAGGTCAATTATCACATGAAATATACTTAGGTGCACGATCATCTGACGTTCCTGGTGGCCATGCGCAGGGTGAGGACAGCTAAATGCAGCAGAAAAAGTGCCACATCTTCATTTCCAGTTCCTAACTCCTCTCATCCTCATTTGACTGGGCTGAGGTTGTCTAGGCTCATCCAGTACCCCAACCCCAGGGCTTCTTCCTGACCTGGACTTTGGATCTTTCCTCGACTTCTTGTGTTAAGGAATTTTCAACCTTCTGGAAGATCAGGGAAGGGTAAGATCCAGAGTCCCTGATGCTTCTGATGCTTCGAATAAACCAATCGTGGCTTGTTGAATGCATGAAGAATTGTCGGGTTATTCCTTTAATAAAGGACTTAATTCCCTCTTTCTTCCACTATTAAACAACCTTATGGTAACTGGTTAAATGCACATCCAGCAGTAGAAGATTATATATTATAGTCATTTATTTCAAGTTCAGATCCTATCTTCCAGGCCATACAAAATTATAGTGAAGAGGTAAAAAAAAATGGCCACTGTATTGTCTTTGATTATCTTCCCCTTCAGGGCGAATATGTCACATGTCATGAATTGCAGGGCTCCTTCACCTAGTCATTCTTTTCCCAAGGTCTGTAGAGGAATTCCAGAACATTCCAATTTCTCTTCCCTTTTTCCTCCATGGCCACTTGAATCATTTAGCTACTTTGTCCCTCTTCTCAGAGACTCCCTCTCAGGTGGGTTGTTGATTATCCTGTTCCTCTTTGCATAGGGCTGGGTTGGGTTGGGTAGTGAGGCCTATGGTTATCTTCATCATGTGCAAGATCCAACCAGAATTCCAAGACGAGACATCATTGAGCATGCCTGTCTCCTTTTTGAGCTGAGCAATCATTTGTTTGCTTCTGTTTTTTTTTCCCTGTGTTTCTTGAACCTTGATTTTGCTTAATGAAAAATCAATATTAGAGCTTGAAGTTTAGTGATTAGCACTATTAGTGATTAGTTACTATTTAATAGCTACTTGCTCCATGAAGAAACAACAGTGTAAATGAAACCTTAGTATCGAAAAGTCAGGATAGTCAGCAGTTCCCATAAAGAGGAGGGTTTGTTTTATTCTATGTTTCCATCCCTGGGGAGGTCATTCCTTAACAAATCATGAGTCATTTCAGGTTTGAGTGATTTTAGATTTTGTTGAATTCAAATCACAATTGAACAAAATGAAGTGATTGCAGCTTTTTAAAAAGTATGGTCAACCTTGTGATTCTTTTTTGGACTGATGGGATTTCTGCTAAATGTGGTCTTTGGTCATATTTGGAGATTTAAATTTAGTTTCTTGATTTATCATCCTTGGCACCAAGCAGAGTTTGGCTACCACCAAAATGCTGTTTATGGAGCTTGAAGGGTAAACTTGTACATAGCAGAGTGAATTGACAATGACCTGATTTGGACAGATGGATCAAGCTATGACTTATACCCAGCACTGAGAACCCTGTCATATCTTCCTGTGTTAGAGGCAGGCCCAGATTTCTCACCATTAACTTTTGTTCCATCTGAGTCTAACCAAGCAGATATTTAAATTCAGAATAGAATTATACATTAAATAATTTGAGCCTCTAACTATTTTACATTAACCTAAAATGAAACTTACCTCCATGTAATTAGGTCATATCAGATATGTTAAGAAAAGCATGTTTTGTACTTCCATCTGTTTGTACTAAGCCCTTATAGCTTAATTTAAAAATATATCATCGTTCAGCTAAGATATACTTATATCCTTAGGTCTGCTGCCTAAAATTAAAATTGCTTATTTTTTTCTTTATTAAATTATTTACTTATTCTAATGTGTTATACATGACGTCAGAATGCAATTAATTTCATATTACACATATAAAGGACAATTTTTCAAGTCACTGGTTGTACACAAAGTATTTCACACCATTGGGTCTTCATTCATGTACTTAGGGTAATGATGTCTAACTCATTCCACCGTCATTCCTGCCCCTCTTGCCCCTCCCTTCCTCTCCCTCCCCTTTGCCCTATCTAAAGTTCCTCCATTCCTCCCATGTTCCCTGATTATCGCCATTATGAGTCAGCATCCTCATATCAAAGAAAACATTTGGCCTTTGGTTTTTTGGGATTGGCTTCCTTTACTTAATATTTTATTCTCCAACTCCATCCATTTACCTGCAAATGCCATAATTTTATTCTCTTTTAATGCTGAGTAATGTTCCATTGTGTATAGACACCACATTTTCTTTATTCATTCGTCTACTGAAGGTCATCTGGGTTGGTTCCACAATTCACCTATTGTGAATTGTGCTGCTATAAGCATCGATGAGGCTGTGTCCCTGTAGTATGCTGTTTTTAAGTCCTTTGGGTATAAATTGAGGAGTGGGATAGCTGGGACAAATGGTGGTTCCAGTCCAAGTTTTCCAAGGAATACTGCTTTTCAGATTGGCTGTACCAATTTTAAGTCCCACCAGGAATATATGAGTGTGACTTGTTCCCCACATCCTCCCCAACACTTATTGTTGTTTGTATTCCTAATAGCTGCCATTCTGACTGGAGTGAAGTGAAATCTTAGTTTTGATTTGCATTTCTCTAATTGCTAGAGATGTCAAACTTTTTTTTTTATGTATTTGTTGATTGATTGTATATCATCTTCTGAGAAGTGTCTGTTCAGTTTCTTGGTCCACTTATTGATTGGATTATTTGTGGGGTTTTTTTGTATTGTTTTTTTGAGTTCTTTATATATCCTAGAGATTAATGCTCTATCTGATGTGCATGTGGCAAAAATTTTCTCCCATTATGTAGGTTCTCTATTTACCTCACTGATTGTGATTGTTTCCTTTGCTAATATGAAGCTTTTAGTTTGAATCCATCCCATTTATTGATTCTTGATTTTATTTCTTGTGCTATAGGGGTCTTATTAAGGAAGTTGGGGCCTAATCTGACATGATGGAGATTTAGGGCCTGCTTTTTCTTCTTTTAGGTGCAGGGTCTCTGGTCTAATTTCTAGGTACATAATCTACTATCAGTTGAGGTTTGTGCATGTTGAGAGATAGGGGCTTAATTTCATTTTGCTGCATATGGATTTCCAGTTCTCCAAGCACCATTTGTTAAAGAGGCTATCTTTTCTTCAATATGTGTTTTTGGTGCCTTTATCTAGTATGAGATAACTATACTTATGTGGGTTTGTCTCTTCTATTCTGTATCATTGGTCTACAAGTCTATTTTGGTGCCAATACCATGCTGTTTTTGTTACTATTGCTCTGTGGTATAGTTTGAGATCTGGTATAGTAATGCCATCTGCTTCTTGCTAAGAATTGCTTTGGCTATTCTGGGTCTCTTATTTTTTCCAGATGAATTTCGTGATTGCCTTTTCTATTTCTATGAGGAATGTCATTGGGATTTTGATTGGAATTTTATTAAGTCTGTATAGTGCTTTGGGTAGTATAGTCATTTTGACAATATTAATTATGTCTATCCAAGAAAAAGGGAGATCTTTCCACCTTCTAAGATCTTCTTTAATTTCTTTCTTTAGTGTTCTGTAGTTTTCATTGTGAAGGTCTTTTGCTAAGTTGATTCCCAAGTTTTTTTTTTTGTTGTTTGTTTGTTTTTTTGAGGATATTGTAAATGGGGTGGTTTTCCTGGTTTCTTTTTCAGAGGATTTGTCACTGATGTACATAAATGCCTTTTATTTATGGGTGTTGATTTTATATCCTGCTACTTTGCTGAATTCATTTATTGGTTCTAGAAGTTTTCTGATGGAATTTTTGGGTCCTCTAGCTATAGAATCATGTTATCAGCAAATAGTAATAGTTTAAGTTCTTCTTTTTCTATCTATATCCCTTTAAATTAGCATAGATAGCTCTTACAGTGTTGAGATATGCTCCTGTTATCCCTAGTTTTTCTAGAGTTTTGAACATGAAGGGTGCTGTATTTTGTTGAATCCTTTTTCTGCATCTATTGAGAGGATCATATGATTTTTATCTTTAAGTCTATTGATGTGATGATTTACATTTATTGATTTATATATGTTGAACCAATATTGCATCCCTTTGATGAACCACACTTTTTAATATGGTTTTGTATTGGATTTGCCAGAATTTTATTGAAAATTTTTGCATCTATGTTAATTAGAGATATTGGTCTGAAATTTTTTTCTTTGATGTTTCTTTGTCTGGTTTTGGGATCAGCGTGATACTGGCCTCATAAAATGAATTTGAAAGTATTCTCTCTTTTTCTATTTCATGGAATAATTGGAGGAGTATGGGCTTCTTTGTTCAGCTTTTGTTTGGAAGATTTATCCAGTGGTGAAAGAGGTGTGTCAAAGTCACTCAGAATTATTGTGTTGTCGTCTATTTGACTTTTGAACTTGAGAAGAGTTTGTTTGATGAATGTAGATGCTCCATTGTTTGGGGCATATATATTTATAATTATAATGTCTTGTTGATGTATGGTTCCCTTAAGCAGTATGAAATGTCCTTCTTATCCCTTTGATTAGCTTTGGTCTGAGGTCTACTCTATTTGATATGAGGATGGAAACCCCTGCTTGTTTCCACAGAGTGGTATGTTTTTTCCCAGCCTTTCACCTTCAGTCTGTGGATATCTTTTCCTATGATATGAGTCTCTTGAAGGCAGCATATTTTTTTTTTTTTAAATTCAATCTGCCAGTCTATTCTTTTGATTGGTGAGTTTAGGCCATTAACATTCAGGGTTATTATTGAGATATGACTTGCATTCCTGGCCATTTTTTTTTTTTTGATAATTTAACTTGACTTGGTTTCTCCTTTAATTGGGTTTTCCTTTAGTATAATACCTCTCTTTGCTGATTTTCATTGTTATTTTTCATTTCCTCCTCATAGAATACTTTGCTGAAGATGCTTTCTAGTTGTAAATTCTTTTAACTTTTGTTTATCATGGAAGGTTTTTATTTCATCTTCAAATCTGAAGCATAATTTTGCTGGATATAACATTCTTGGTTGGCATCCATTTTCTTTTAGAGCTGCATGAGTGGGCACTCAGGGGTCCCACTTAGGTGCTGATGCCGGTGGTCCTGCATGGGAGCAGTTGTTGGGGTTGTCCTCTAATAACTCACAGAGTGACAGTATTACCATTACCAGAATCCCAGGTCATGGAGTTACACAGAAAGCAGCCTCCCTGTAGCCCACCATCTTGGATCCTGTAGAGAAAGTAAAGAGGATATATGGACACCTGTAGAGTAATGACTAATAAAAAAATATCTAGCAAAAAATGTTTCTTGAAAGTGTCAAAATCCCTTCCTTATTCCTAAATGTTGAGATCTGGGAGATTCCAGCTTTGAAAAGAAGGATATCAAGTTGAGACCTGAAGAAATGTGTATAAAACAACTCACAAAAATTTCTATTGAGTTTTTTTTCTCCATCAAAATTAGTTTCATAAAGAAGCTGAACTTTATGTGGGGTGCTAATGTAGCCCTTCAGCATGATTGCATGATTTTTAGGGCCTACAGGCAAAACTGGTAGAGTATTGTTGCGGTGTTTCCCAGGGCTGTTGATGGACATTCCACCCTGAGAACAGCTTAGCGCCTGTCTTCCATCCTCTCAGATTTTTTAGCTTCTGCTCCCAGCAAACAAAATAGCTAAGTGTGTCCAGCACGCAGCTGCTCTACGATGCTTCTTATTTTCATTCTTGGTGCTTTACTCACCAGCTCTTTGCCCCTGAATTATAGCCCTACCTCTCTGTCAAGCTGCAAATCACAGATGGAATAGTTAAAAGAGCACAAAGTTGATACAAGACCTTTCTCTCCCTTAGTTACCAATTTGTCTTGCACTTTATTAGAGGACCCATCACAAGAATCACTCCAAGTTGCTGCCGAGGCTCGGGGGAGTTGCTATAGGCTCATTTGCCAAGAAATGGACCTGAGAAATAAGTGTCAAGCTATGACTTGGCTCTGCTGGGGATTTAAGGTGTGTGTTGGGGGCTTTCTCAGGGTCTTGCATATTTCAGGAGGTAAGCATTTGGTTTCCAGTTATGATGGGAATCAAGAGGTGCTTAGGGTCTCAGCAGCCTTCTAGCCAAGTCATGGTTTTCTTAAACAGAGGTTTCCCAGGTTCTGATTACACATGACCAAGTGTGAGAGCTCTTTATCTCCCAGTGAGAACAGTGTTGGCTAGTCCTTGCTATTCATAATTACAGTAATAATGAAAGAATAAGCAATATTTATTGAGTGTCCTTTTAAATCTGTCAGACCTATTTTAAGCATTTTGCTTTTTATACACCAAGAAAAATACTAATAGCTTCTCTATTTTACAGAGAAAGAAACTGAAAGCTCATAGATCTCGATGTGCTTACCCGAGGTCATGCAGGATTAGATTTCTAAACCTAGTTTCTTCTTTACGGTGCATATTTCCCTGCTTAAGCCCAATTTCCCTACCTTTATACTCTGCTATCATTCTCCATGTCTGTACTGGGGCACTTGGAGTGAGCCCATCCTTCTCTTTCCCTACTTGCCTACTGCAGTAGTCTATGTGTTTGTGTCCCTTCAAATCATAAGTTGAGATCCTAACTCCCAAGGTGATAGGATTAGGAGGTGGAGGCTTTGGGGAAGGTGACTGGTTCATAAGTTGGTGACCATATGGATGTGATTGGTGCCCTTTCAAAAGAGGCTTCAGAAAGCTGCCTTGCTCTCCTCACCTCTACCAGTGAGGACACCTAGAGAAGGTACCGTCTATGAACCTGGAAATGAGCCCTCACTTGACACCAAATCTGCTAGTGCTTTAACCCAGACTTCCAAGCCTCCAGCATTTCTGGGAAAAAAAATCCAGAAATAAGTTTCTGTTGTTTATAAGGTCCCCAGTCTATGGCATTTTATTTCAGCAACACTAATGAGCTAAGACACATTCATTCAGAAGCATTAATAGAACATGCCCAAGCTCCAACTCCTTTATATGAGTGTATGATTTAATCCCTAAAGATGTTCTGTGAACTAGGTATCTATACTTACGTGTTACAGAAACAACTTGAAGTACTTGCTGTGATCCCATTCCTGCTTGGAGATGACCGATGGCTCTTCTGACCCCAGCTTCAGTTAATCTGAGGGAAGGACCACTCTTGGCACATGAGCACACATCCATTTTCCATATCCCCGTTTGTTAAGCACTCTATTTACTGTCTGGACAACATGTGATGAAACTTTGGCTCGTCATCTAGAGTTGATTAATAGTTTTCATGCACTTTGTCTAATATTCATTTGGCGCTTAATACAAAGATGTGCTTTTGGCAAGGACTGCGTGTTGGTGACATGGGCAACACCTGATCGTAGATCACGTTATGGTTTAGAAAGAACTGCTGTGTCAGATCCTTGTATTTAGAGGAGTGCAAATCAGGTCACGTAGAGGTGTCTTTGATGGGGAAGGGGTGCAAATAGAAATGCTGGAGTCGGCTTTCTACCTCTGTCTCCTCCTCATCACTCTGGGAAGTTTGTTTTGAACATTGCTGTTGAATTGCTCACGCCCCGCCAGCCCTCCTCTCTAGCAGTGAAGTATTGGTACAAGTTTCAGGTTGGCATTCAGAGGTTGTAAGTCATTTTTCCTACTGCTTTTCTTGGATTCCCCCAGAAGGCCAAGTGAGAGGAATTTCCCCTGAATACATAATTTACAGTCCTCTCACAGATGATGGATTTACAGTTTGGTGGGTAAAAAAGAAGCACTCATCCTAGCTACCATTAGTTTGTTAGTTTCATGTTGGAAAAAAGCAGGCGTATTTAAAACGATCTGAAGCTTATGTTTAGCCTAGTGCTGAATTTCAGGAATTACAAATTATTTGTATTATAATTGCAATATTGAATTAATAAATTGCTAACATTTTAAATATTTTCATAACTCTTTACTGTTTTAAAGAGAAACTATTCAAACACGAAGAGTCTATTGTAGATCTTCTTTTCATGGGACATAGTAATAAAAAAAATCCTGAGACTGCTTTGATTATAAAGTTTAAAATCTAGTTATACAACAGTTTAGATGATTTATCCCTGCATATGGCGGATAATTTATCATTTGATATTCAAAAATATTAAGGAAAAAAATTAGCTGAAAAGGGAATGTCTGTACGTATTTCTATTTATTTCCTACACAAAATGGGGAATAGCTCAGAAAAACATGAGAACTTTTCCCATCCCACCCTGAAGGCCCGGTTGATTGAGGATGATAGCTCATCCCAGATAGTGCTCAATTATCTTGTGTTGGTGTGAAAAGCAATCAATATAACTTTCTTTCTTCTTGGCTAGTGTTTCTCCCCTCAGTACTACTAACATGATGGGCCACCTAATTCTTTGTTGTAGGAGGTTGTCCCTTGCACTGCAGGACATTCAATAGTATCCCTAGCCTCCACACACTAGATGACAGCAGCACCCCCCCACACACACTGAGTTGTGACAGCTCAAATGTCCTTAAATGTTGACATATGTCCTCACAGGGCCCAAATCACCCTTGATTGACGACCATTGGTCTAAGCTATTGTTTCATCACCTTTCAGCATCCAGAACCCTGCCATTTGGAATTGCCAGTAAGCTGGATTTCAATGAGTAGGGCCCATGAGTTCATTTTCTGTCTTAGGCAGTGGCTGAAGGGAGTGGTACAGTGTGGTACAGTGCAAGCACTTCTGTCTTGGGAGGGGCAGTCCTGCATTTTACTTGCAAAGTCTCTACTAGTTTTCCTGATTTTTCTTCTTTATAACCATAGATGATAATCACTGCCCTGATATGCCTGGCTTAGAGTTCACTGTAAAATTTGGAATAAAATCATGTATGTGAAGGGTCTTTGCAAACTCTTAAGGCATTGCACCCAGGATCTTCTGTCCAGCAATGTAAGAAGTTGTTAAAGCAAAAGCAAAGCCACATAGAAATTCTTTAAAGGTCAAATTAATCCTATAGTTTTGACGTAGCTCAGAAAACAGGCATATCTGTGTGGAGGCTTGACTTGATGAACACTTAACTGGAAGGATTGCTTTGGAAATTAGCAAAAAAATAATTGGTGAAGGCTGGTTTTGACAGTTCCCTTCAGGAGGTTGACACACAGTTTTATATGTTTCAAAGTGAGAAAATTTGGTGTGTGTGGGGGGTCAACACCAGAATGTGTTCCCAGAACTGAAGAATGCATCTGCAGTGTGACACAGGAACTCTGATTCAGCACCTTGTGAACTCTATTGTGAGTAGATTAAGCCATCAATCATTTGATTTGGCTAGTTTCTGTGTGTGTGTGTGTGGGGGGGGTGAGTTTCATCAAAATGGCCAACTTTTGTAGAGAGATCACTTTCATTTTCTAGATTAGGAAATAGATTTTTGGAAAAGCCAACTTGAAGTTAGCATTCACAATAGGGATGTGTTACAATGACTTCTTGCTCCAAATTTGGTCTTGATCCATACTCCTAAAAGAATTAATGGGCTTTATTTATTTATTTTGTACTGGGGGTTGTAGGCACTCAAATACTGAGTCACATCCCCAGTCCTATTTTGTATTTTATTTAGAGTCAGGGGTCTCTTAGCACCCTGCTGTTGCTGAGGCTGGCTTTGAACTTGTAATCCTCCTGCTTCAGCCTCCAGAGCCCCTGAGATGATAGGTGTGTGCCATCGCACCTGGTGCTTTATTGTTCATGTTTCATTCTTTTTGTGTGTGCATGTTTTTTGACTCTGGGGATTGTTCCTGAAATACTCTTTTCCTTATATAAATCGTCTAAATTCCTACTCCTTCTTCCAAGCCAACCTTGAATGTCACCTCCTGAGAGAGGTCCTTTCCTAAGTACCTGTGTTCATTTCTATTTATGACATCCTGAGTCCTATTGTGAATCTGAAGTCATGAAGCTCTCACAAAGGTGATCAGCAAAGAGTGAGGAGTCATGAATAGAGAGGAGAAGCTCAACAACTTTTGTTCAATCAATTTGACCAAATTGAAGTACACGGGTTGAAGCTAATTGGTGCACAGAAACACCTAACGACTTTGAAAGAGTTTAAGAAGTTGGCTCAGAGAAGGCATGTAATTTTCACGTTCCTGTACCTTTAAGAGAACTAGCCAACTAAACCCAAAGCAAGGAGGATGCTATCATTAACTCTGATTAGAGAATTTATTTTCAGTTCTTTGTAGAAGGATAGATAATTGTAATGTTTGTAGTGAACAAATTACTTATTATCTCTTTGAGGCATTCCCATTCAAAGAGGCAGGGGCT
This sequence comes from Marmota flaviventris, assembly GCF_047511675.1. Lineage (NCBI taxonomy): Eukaryota > Metazoa > Chordata > Mammalia > Rodentia > Sciuridae > Marmota > Marmota flaviventris. Next base: position 54,366,553 of record NC_092515.1, on the reverse strand, counting down.
CTTTGATCATGGGGACACACACACACACACACACACACACACACAGGCGATCATGTATTAGTTTTACATATGAAAGCCTCGAGTTCCTTTAATCCTTATGGGACAGCAAGATTTATCAGTGGAAAACAGATCTGAACTCTCCTGACCTCACCTTGACACAGAAATCCTTAATTCGGGTATAACGACAGGATGGAAAGAGCAAACGCTTTTAACTAACGTCAACATACTCTGGCACTCTTTGTAATTAATCAGGGCAGAAAATTTGCAGACAAGAGAGTAACATAGGCTGCTGCAAGTCATATTCCTGTCTAATCAGCAATAGCACACACTTTTTCTTCACTCCACTTGGCGTTTGAAAAGGACCATCATTTGAAAATGACAACTGCTATTGTTAGGATTCATTGGAAACTTGGTCAGTCTCTGAAGACCCAGTGTTTATTGTTGCAGGCAAGGAATGGTAATGTGCTTTGGTTTCAATTAGTTATCCCAAATAATTCCCCCCTAGAAACCACTAAATCCAGCCCTCTGACTGTGACAAAGCCTGTCTCTATTAAATCTATGCATTATTTTATAACTAGTCGGTGGAAAAGCATGGAACATGATGGCTAAACATAAATGAAAAATACAAATCAAAGAGTTGGAGTGCAAAAGTGAATGATTTTATTAGCGCAGCGTAAAGGAGGTGACTTCATATTCCCAGCACGTGGGACAACAGTCCCCATTGTAGTGAGAAGCAGTCTTGCTATTGCTCAAATGGTCTGGATACTTTCACATCTCCATCATGAACTGGTAAGCACGGCGGAGGCAACGTCTTCGAATGAAAGTGGCTGGCGTTTTAAAGGGAATAGGAACATGTGAGAATAAATCTCATATTTTTCATAGGGGATTTATTTTTAAATAGCTTCATTATACAAAACGGGAAAAAGAATGAAACATGGTAGAAAGTCTCCAACTCAAGAGGCCCAGATGTTGACATGGAAGAAGGTATTTGACCATTCTGAGTCTCGTTTGTAAAAATGGGGACCCAAATGCTTACTCTGTAGGTGTGCTGGGGGTTCAGTGAAATCGTACCATCAGGAGTCAGAATATAGAAGGTACTTAATAAACGCTAGTGGCTATTATGTCTTTATAACTGTAGAGGCTCACTCTAAGAGGTAGTAGCTGTCAGAATTGTAATTAGTACATGGGTTAGGAATGTTAGGAAATGGTATTGCAAAACTAAATGTCTTGAAAAACATTGCTGTAGAAAGTGCTGATATTTCAAATATTTGACAACCGACTGGGACCTGGGCACCAACCAGAATGGTCTACAAAGGCCACATCCCTTGGGTTTGAGAGTGGGGGCTGCTGTGCCAAGCTCTCAGCTGGGTCTCACAGAGGCGTCATTTGGTGCTCTGAGGTAGCTGGAGGCTCTGAGGGCAGGGCCAGGACTGGGGAGAAGTAGTTATGTATCAAGACACTGGATATCCGGTATGTATGGAAGTATTTCAATACTTGAATAACAAGGACCGTGACACTAGTGCCTGTCAACCCCATCTGTAGAGAAACTGGTGGTGAAAATACTGCTACCCAGGTCCTGCGACATGTGCTGGGTTAGTGTTGGACCCACAGAGCTGCACCTTGATGAAGGGCAAGGCCTCAGCTTCATTTACCTGGGACGATCCATGCAACACAAGGCCAGGCCAGGACTGAGATGTGGCTCCATGTGATCTGCCTTGCTCTCAAGTGAAGCCAGACCTCTCTGGGGCTACGCTTCCTGAATCTGTGTGGAGTCTTACAATTCAGGAGCTCAAATGGCCCTGCTTGCTTGTGGAGTACCACTGTTAGGAATCAGTCCTTCATGCACAGGTGTTATGGCATCGGCTGAAGGATGTTGAAGGGGACCCCAAAACATGGGCCACATGGGACTGGGCACCACATGAAAAAAAAATACATGGTGTATTGACATATACTGTGAAGTCTTTGGGTTCAGCAATCACTTCGATATCTTTCAGAGCTAAGTCAAAATATAATTCAGATTCTTTAAAAAAATAATTGAATTGACAAATATAAATATAAGTATGCTCATAAATTGGAAAACTTGATTGTGGAACTCTCCCCTATGTACATCTCCTCAAATTGACCTCTAGAATCAATGCCATGCCAATCAAAATCTGAGAAGGACTTCTTTTCTGTTTCTTCTTCTCTCTCTCTTGAGAAACTAACAAATCAACTGTAGAATTTTATGATATGAAAATAGAAAGTACTCATAATGAACAAAGTGATTTTGAAAAAGACGTTTGCTGATTTCCATCACATTGTTCCACTGTATCAAGAGCCCGTGAAGTGCTAGGTGGTGGAGACAATATATCAGTGTAAGGTTCAGAGATTTATAGATCCATCCAATGGAATTCTGAATCCAGAAGTTGATCCATACAACTACAAGAATTAGGGGAAAGCAATGGAGAAAAGATGACCTTTTTAAAAAGCAGTGAGAATCCATGTTTGTTTTGTATCCAAAAAGATAAAACCGCTGATGTCACACCATATCCAAAAATTAATTGAAATCTTAGACCTAAAGGTAAGACCTAAAGCTAGAAGATAAAACAGAAAATCTCTGTGACTTGGGGATAAGTAAAGATTTATTAGGTAAGGGATTAATATCACAAAAATAATGATTTTTAAATATTAATTGAACTTGATTAGAATTAAAAATGTTTGCTCTTTGAAAGGTACCACTCAGATGATAAAAACATGCGGCTTCAGACTTGGCAAAAAAAAAAAATTATCATATGTTTATTGAGCAAAGGACTAGAGCAGAATATTTAGAAATCCTTATAACTCAATAAGAATAAGATGAATGATCTAATTTAAATGGGTGAAATATTTGCATAGACACTTTATAAAAGAAGACATATGCATGGTTAATAAGCATGTGAAAAGCTGCTCAATGTTACTAATCATCAGAAAAAATGCAATTTAAAACCACAATGAAGCCAGACTACTGTCCCACTGAATGTCTGACATTAAAAAGACTGCCAGTGTCAAGTGTGGCAGAGAGAGGCAGCCCTGGAGCACTTGGCTGATGCTACAACCAATTTTGAAAATTGTTTGGTAATTTCTTGAAAAGTTAAACATGTACTTACTATATAAGTTAGCGATCCCACTCCTAGGTATTTTACCCAAGTGGATGTTCACTCGAAGAAGTTTACACAATATACATAGCATCTTTTCCCTATAGTGCTCCAAAATGGAAATAATTCACCAACAGATGGACAGATAGACAAAGTGTGGAATGTTCATATAATGGAATATGATGAAGACAGAAAAGAAAAGAATAAAATATTGAGCCATATTATATTTAGCTCAAAAACCATGCTAAATAAAAGGAACCTGTTTAGAAAGGGTGAATTTATAGAGAAAAAGAATTCAACTAGTGATTCTCTGAAGCTGGGGGTTAGCAATTGATAGTACAGAAAATGAGGAAGCTTTTTAGGGTGATGGAAATGTTCTATATCACAGCTATAGAGATGCTTAGCTGCATGGATAAATTCTTCGAACTGTTTTTTTTTTTTTTTTGGTACTGGGGTTTGAACCCAGAGATGCTTAACCACAGAGACATCCCCAGTCCTTTTGTATATATGCGTATGTGTGTGTGTGTGTGTGTGTGTGTGTGTGTGTGTAATTTAGAGACAGGATCTTGTAGAGTTGCTTTAGGACCTCACTAAGTTGGCTAAGGCTGGCTTTTGAACTTGTGATCCTCCTGCCTCAGCCTCCACAGCCGCTGGGATTACAAGTGTGCACTACTGAACCTAGCTCAAACTGCTTTTTATTATACATAAATGATATCTGAAAAAATACTGAGTGATGGACACAGCACTTGACACTTGTAAGAGGAAGCAATACATATGTTATATAGTGAGTGCCTGGAAAAATACCAGCTGAACATTCCTAATCCAAGCACGCCAAAAGCTTTAGTACTTGGAGCATTTGAGATTTTCAGATTAGGGATGCTCAGCTGTGTAAAGTCCAGGCAAATATTCCAAAATCTGAAAAAAAACCACAAAAATCAAAATCTGAAGCACTTGATCCCAAGCACTTTGGATAAGGGACACAACCTACGATAGACTCTCCACCTTTCTTTCCTTCCCTTATTTCTGCCTCCCCTCCCTCCCTCCTTCTCTTCCTTTCTTCCTCTATTCTACCTCTACTATTTTTTTTGACAATTCTGTACTATTTCCCACTCAACATCTCACCAGCACTGATCTTTGCTAACGTGCGAATGGCCGTCGTATGTCAACGTGTGGTTGCTTTTAGGGTCTCCCAGTGAGGAACTCTTGAGATGGGCTGTCCATGGCCTTTGTGAGGGATTGGACCCTGGGGACAGAATTTTTTCTATACGTTAGACTTTGAAAGAAAGCTGTTATTAATTAGCCCAATGTATTCTTGGCTGGAGAAATGTTGTAACCATTTATTTAGTAGAAAAACAAACATAAATCTCCAGATAGGCACTTGGTATTAATCAGACAAGTGGAATTTCGAGCTTTATTTCTCATGTTTAGTCTTGGTTGCTGCGGGAGGCAGGGCAGCCCTTGTGGCGAGAACATCACCTTTTCAGCCCAGCAGACCCCAGTTTGAGTAATAACTCCACTTGTTAGCTATGTGACATGGAGCTCCTAACCTTAAATTCTTCCTGTGGTTTGATGTTTGGAAATGAGGCATTAAACAGAGATATGACCTAGACGGAAAGAGGTTCCCACTCTGAAATAAACACAGAAGCGTCAGCCTCCTGGGTAAACCAGAAACTCCGGCTGGGGCTCTCATTAGCCAGGGAATATATGGCTATGCTAGTGGAATCGTACTGAAAGCTGCTTTTATTTTATTTCCTATTCTTTAGTGGGTATAGGACTTAAGGCTCAATCGAAAGTGAATTGTAGGCTAGGTAACTATCTGTCTAGTTGGTATGAGCTCTCATTATCTGAAATGGTGGTCAGAATTCAAAAATCCACTGCATTCAAGAAGTACCACCTTGTTCTTTGAAATGTGTCTTTGCATGTACTCTGTTGGGTGATCCCAAAGGCTCAGTTAAGGATACCACTCACCTGTGTTTTAAAGGGCAGGGAACAGAAGTGTAGCTATATTAAGTTCAAGATTCATAGCTGGTGAATGGAAAAAGGGTGGCCCAAAGTTCCTGTCTTTGATATGGTCTTTTTCAGTGAGTAATACTGTTGGTCCCCAGCACAATAAGACATTTCTGGCCATCCCTTGTTTTTATCTTTGCAGTTGATTGTGGCCCTTTGGCTGGGGTTAGACATTTACAGATCTAGGTCATGTGTTAGTCCTCAGGTCAGCTTGGCTTGCAGATGTGGAGACATCTTTGTGGATAGCACACATCATGGAGTCAGCCTGGCTTATTGGAAAGTGTGTGCTGTATGGTCATGGACTGATCCAAGCTGGAATCTCTCTTAGGATGCTATCCATTGGGATCATATTTTGCAAGCTTTTCATTTTTGAATCTCTGTTTGCTGATCATTCAAGATGAGTTCCTATGAGAGTTGAAATATGTGCACAATTCTTGGCCTGTAATCATGGCCAACAAATGATTCACTTTCTCCAGTTTTCTCCTCATCCATGTTCAGCTCAGCTTCATGTTATAAAGGAGGAATAGTCAACAGAAGGGGCAATAGAGTTGAGAAGAACCAAGAGGAAGAGACACCTGCTCCTGTCTTCTCCTTTAGTGTTTCGCAAGAAATCTTTGCAGTTCCTTATGGTTAATTGTTAACCACTGTTGATGATTTTGAGAATTTCTTTTTTAAACTCAAGAAGATCTTTTTTATTCTCTAAGCAGAGGTTGAGGAAAAATTAGACCACTAATTTATTTTCAGCTCCTGATCCAAACACGGCCTTTGTTCATTCTGCTTTGTCTGCAGAAAGAGCTTGCTCTTCTAGTCACATGAAGTTTAACATTTAACTATTGTTTTCTCTCCAGGGAAGGCAGAATTCCTGCGGTGGCTGGGATGTGAGTGTTAGTTATCTTATGGGCTAGAAGGAGCTTTAGAGATTGTGCAGAATAATCCTTCCATTCTGCAGGTAAAAGGAAATGTCTTTTTCAAGTTCACCCAAGGGGAACCCAGCATCAACTTTCAGTTCTCCTGAAACTTCCCCCATGGACAAGTTCATTATAGCACCTAAGGATGAATAGAAATCCCAGTGGTGATCCTTCCGGCATCATTCCATAAATCTTCTTGGTGACTTTGTTAAAATGGGAATTGATCCCCAAGAAATTGATCCCTAAGAAATGACTTAGAAGAAGTTCAGAGGTAAAGATTTTACTTCAAGGAGTAATTTTTATGCACATGGACTTGCTACAGGGAAGTCCATGCATGGACTTGTAAGGGGATTGTAAACCCTGGAATTCAATGTAAAACTGCCTGGGAGTTTTGGATGAGAGGTTTGGATAGATTTTAGAGTCCCCAGAGTCAGCCAGATACAACCACCCTTCAAAGGCTGCCTCAGAAACAGAGGGATGATGTTCTTGACTGTCCTTGTTTGTTTGTTTGTTTTTTCCAGGTAGGCTCATACTCTTTTATGTGTGGTCATTGGTGGAGGAGGGGGACAGAGAAATTCCAATGACCCACTTCTTTCTCTCAAACTCGGTTGCTCGGGATCCCAGAATAGGACTAAACTTGGAAAAGTGGCCTTAGGGAAACACCCTTGCATTTCCGGTTTTCCATTGTGTATTCAAGTGCAGCATGCAGGTGGAAGACTTTGGCCTTAGAACTTGATGAGGAAAGCCCACGTGAAAGGTTAATATAAAATACTTGCATATTAACACATGATGACCAAGTATTTTTGTTTCCTGCTTTACTTCAAAAATTAGTAGGCAATTGTTAAATTGTGTACTCGGCTTCTTATCGGTCAGTGTGGTTACAGAAGGCACAGGAGGTGCAGAATACCTCAAATAGATCTCAAGGGGAAAGATGGTACCATTTATTGATACTTTTAGCTTGGCCTAGTTAGCAGAAAGGCAGAAAAATTGTGCCAACCAGTAGTCTCTCCAGTTCTTGCTTTAGGGTGTGGACTTATACAACTTTGGAGCTGCTCAAAGTCATTTTTTGGAGAATGTAGATGAATCTGGGGGGATCTTCTGACCTCCCCATTCATACCCATACTGATGTTTGGGCATGTTAGTCCTGAGAGTTAGGGACCAGGACACTGCTCCTTGGTAAAAGGAAATGTGTTGTTCCTTTCCAGGCTCATGGCTCTCCTGATGTCGTCCCAGGCGGCATAACAATACCATTTCTTCTCTGACCTACTCCTTCTTTGTTCCTCTCTCTCTTCCTTCTTAAGAGAATGTTTCCAGGATAACATTACAATGCAAATGATTTGTTATTTGTGTGATGACTTAAAACACTTAGCCTGGTATAATATGAGACCTGTACGTGTGTGTACCCTAGGGGTCTGACTTCCAGATCTGCTACTATCTTCTTCCTAGGCCAATATATTCCCAACTTTTCTTGCTCTTTCCAAACACAACATAATATACTTTGGGAATAATCAGTCCTCAGATATTTTGGGCACCTGATAATTTTATCGATAGTGACTAGAGCTGTGGAAAATAAGGATGAGCAAGACTTTTTAATGCTACTGTCGAAATGGCAATTTCATTCCCTGTCCCCCCACCCACCGCTTACTGAGTACCCACAAGGGACAGGGTACTGGGGATATGAGGAAAACCCCACAAGACTTGCCCTCAGCCCCGTGGCTGTTATGTTTACACCTTACATAACAGCTGGATTGGATAGATTAGGTGTGTCAAGACTGAAATGTAATTAACATTTCTTATATGAAAGTTTAAAATGGAAGGAAAGGACAGTCTGCTCACCTGCAGGTCACCGTGAGGAACCCCAGTGCCAGGGAGGCACAGTTGAGGAACACTCTTCCTCAGGAAGGATGAGCTCCGAGGGTCTGCCAAGATCAGATACGGCCTCATAAATCTGTACTTTGAGTTATCCAGCCATGCCACCCCTGCCCTCCTAACTGGCATGCCCATTTCCTACCCCCATGCCTGTCAGGAGTCCTGGTCTCCATTTGCTGGCTGGGCTGGGTGTCTGTCTTCATGCAGGCTTCTAGAAAGAACCAGGCATTGTGTGTGGTTTATCCCAGGTCCTGTATAAAATGCAGCTCACTTGTTAATTCCTCTTTATGATTTTGATCATAGGACATGCTAACACATGCATCAACTCTACCATGAGAGCAATTCTTATTGCCACAGTTGAGAACATGAACTTCACAGCCACATGCTTACCAAGGAAATAAGATTCTTTTCATCTTGTTAAACCATGGGGGAGTGGGGAATCGGGTGACATTAGGGGATGATGTGAGAAGGAGGTCAAAAGAGAGAATTGAAACATCCAAGAAGCCCCCTGGCCCAAAGGATGTGCTCTGAAAACCACAACCAGGCACATTCTTGATTGCCTGGATTCTGCCTGCTTCCCACCTGTCTCCTGGTCTCTTCTCCTTGCTGTCTCATCCTCCTCCATTCTGAACAGAGGGAGCATTTCTTTCTCAGTACTAGGACTTTGTACCTGCCTTACCTTTGACTGTACCTCTGTTCTTTCCAGATACTCTTTGGCTAACTCCAAATTGTTCTTTATTAATTTTTATGCATATCTTTTCTTAGCAAGGTTTCTGGAACCTTCTAGATAGAATAAATATGCCTCCTTAGGGTTCTCATAACCTTTTGTTTCTACCCTTATGTAAAACTTATTCAACTCACTTAAGGCAATTGATTATTTTTTTCCTTTGCAATTCAGTAAAGGAGACTCTGTCCTCAGTATAAAATTCAGGAAGTTCTTGTTGGGTAAGATTTTAAAAGATATCTTGGGATGTCAAGTCAGAACCCTGCTTTATAGCTGTATGATCTTAGGTAAGTTACTTAAAAATATCTCCAAATCTTCCTTATTTTAAAAATGACGATGGTGCCACCTTACTTGTAAGACTGTTGTAAAGATTAAAAGATAATAGAAATAACATACTTGATAGAAGTTATTCACAAATATTAGCGATCATTTTTATGCACAACAATTTTAAAGGTAGTGTATCTCATTGTCTACAAGGAAAGAAAACAAGATATTAAAATGTGGCCATTCTGAGAGCTAACTAAAAGTCTCATAAAATTAATTCCCACTTATTGAGTGTCTATACATAATGTGCCTTACCAACAGTATCTCATTAATTCTCACAGTTGCCTTGCAAGATAGGAGTTAATATCATTCTATGCATAAGAAAATAGTCTCAAGGAGAGTATAGAAAAATTTGGAGGACTGAGATTTAAGTCCATGTTTTCTAGTTTACTATTTTACAATCAGGTGGCTTTTGCTACCCCTGTCCCAAGGGGCCTGTGGCAATATCTACAGGCATTTTTAATTATCACAAATTGTGAAACTAGCATGTGGGTAGAGACCAGGGAGGCTGCTAATCATCTTCCAAAATGAAGATTGGCCCTCACAATAAAATTATCCGACTCAAACTGCTAACATGCTCGTGCATGGAAGTATGGTGGCCCAGGGAATGGTCATGTTCATTCAGGAACTGGGCCCTGGTGAGAATGGCTTGGCAGCTATTCAAGATGTGTTCTAGGTAGCATTGCCCAAGGACACATAGAGCACCTGAACACTGTCTGGTCTAGTTTCACTGTATATGAGCTTCTTTTCTTTCATCCTGAAGATAACATGATATTTCAGTCATCTGCTTTTGATCACATGGAGTTATGTTAGAAGCCATTTCAGAAAGTCCTCTATACCAATAAACCCAAATAAGATCTGTACCCTATAAAAAGTGATGGAATAAAAAAAAAGACCGTTGTTTTAGTCAGCTTTTATTGCTACTGTAACTAAAAGACCTGCCAAAAGGAGGCGAAGGCCACATGAACCCCAGATATGGCATGGAAATAGCCTGAGAGGACAGAGGCAGTGACTGGAATATGAAGTCACAAGAGGATACCAAGGAGGGCCTTGACCACCAGCAGTGAGGGGTGGGGCTCTACCACCACCTTGATTTTAGACTTCTAGCCTCCAGAACGGAGAAGGAATCCATTTCTATTGTTTTCAGCCTCCTCCAAGTTTGTGGCAGGTTATTAAGGCAGTCCTAATAAACAAATGCAATAACTCACGACTTCAACAGATCACCATCTGTCCACTCTTCCAGAAGGCCTCCATGAGTGATTCTTCCCCAAAGTGGGTTTGACAGCAGTGAGACACCTTGAAGAATGGGCAGCCACACCATCCTAGTAGCTACATGAGCAGCGGCCAGGCCCATATCTGCAGGCCGACCTCGGTAGCATGAACTGAGGAGTTAGTTATATCTCTTGGCCTGATGAAAGCCATTCTCACTCCCGAGCCTTACTGGAGCCATGTCTTCCTTTGTTCCAAAGGAACCAGTGACCTGGGTCATTCTCAGGGCTTTCTATCTCCTGCAGTTGGAAAAAGGGAAAATGGGGTTATACAGACTGCATCCTCTCTGTGGGGAGGCTTGGATTACCCCAACATGGACTTCAGATAATCAAGGAAAAAAAAATAAAGTTCCATTTGCCCCAGAGAGCTGCTTTGCTTGAACAAGTGTTCCTCATTAACTAAAGCGGGGTGTTTTTTTATTTCCCCTTTTCACCCTGAGTGGCAATTGCTTATTCTGACTAGCAAAAAGTTCTTGGTTTCAAGAAACTGTTTTAAAGAATTGAAAGGGAATGTGTTTAAAGAATAGTGATAAATCTCCTGGTGGCAGAAGACAGATGATAAAATCTCCCAGGAGTGGTCAAGATGGGCATGGGTTCAGACCCACTGGGGTACCAGCTCTGTGATCTGCGTGAGTTATCTACGTTCCTGAGAGCACTGATTCCTCATGGGTGGAGTTATTGTCAATTTTCAATGAAAAATTTGAAATATCCATTGTTATCCTTAAGTCAAATATTATTACTTCACCTTGGTGCCCTCCTTGCATGGAAGTATGGTGGCCCAGGGAATGGTCATGTTCATTCAGGAACTGGGGCCTGAGAATGGCTTGGGAGCTATTCAAGATATGTTTCAGGTAGCATTGCCCAAGGACACATAGAGCACCTGAACACTCTCTGGTATGACATAGGAGGACATCTGGACTTGTTTGATGCCAGAAGATAAGAAGGGAGATATCCATCTGGATTTCTCTGTACATTTCCTGCTTACCCAGGAAGGCTTCTGTAGTGTGACTTGAGTTTCTACCTTACTTGCAAGCTCACAGTTGGTGTTCCAAAGTTTTATGGATATTGGCAGAAGACATGAGACTCCTGGGTCAGAAACAAAAGACTTTATTACTTCTCAAATAGCAAGTTACATGAACTTCGCATTAGTGTCAGCTGTCCTTGCCTGTGTCCCACAGGGCAATGCAAGGCAGTATGTATGTCACAGGTGAGGAACCAAAGATTCAGGGAACCTGAAGTTTTCATTTTGAACAATAAGCATGACTTCCCATTTCTCCAAAGGAAGACACTCTTTCTTTTTAAAACTTGCGTTATTTGCTTATTTTATTAACATTATTGATGGTATATATCAATAAGGTTCAGTGTTGTATTTCAATACATGAACCCCATGTGCTCTGACCAAATCCAGTATCCCTTTATCTACTCCCCCCCCCACAACTCCCTAATATTTGGTAATTTCTCTTCTATCAGTTAACTTTTTAAACTTCCATATATGAGAAAGAACATGTGATACCTATCTTTTTGTGCCTGGATTATTTCACTAAAGAAAATGTATTCCAGTTCCATCCATTGAGCTGCAAATGATAGGATTTCATTTTTCCTTGTGGCTGAGAAATATTCATTTACATATACCACATTTTCTTCATCCATTCATCAAACGATGGGCATCTAGGTTGACTCTGTAACTTAGCTATTGTGAATACCGCCACAATAAATACAGGTGTGAAATATCTCTGTAGTTTGCTGATTTCATTTCTTTTGGATGCATACCCAGACGTGAGGTAGCTGGATCATTTCATCTATTTTTAGTTCTCCGAGGAACCTCCACACCATTCTCCTTAATGGTTCTACTAATTTACATTCCCACCAACTGTGCATGGAGTTCCTTTTGGGAGATATTATTTCTACCTTCCAAGCCTGTTTGTTATACACCCTTAAAGACAGAGTACACAACAAAGGTAGCCCATGCCCTGCTCTTGAGATGTGCAGTAATGGGTAAGACTCATGGAAAATCCTCTCCACAGTACTATCAATTTCTGTTTGTTGTTAAAATTATAGAGGACTAGGAGTAGTTTAGAAAACATCCCATGCCACCCTTCTCTCTTCCCCTTTTTGCAACTCCCTTCTTGCTTTTAATCGAGAGATAGGACTGAGGTGGAAAGAACACAGCCCTTGGAACTTGGTGTACCTGGGGTTGCTCATAGTACAACCTTGATCTGCTTCTAATTCATTATGAAATCTTGGAAAAGTGACTTAGCATCCCTGAATCTCAAGTTTTTCTATCTATGAAATGGGGATAGGAATGTCTGCCTCACATTGTGAAAATAAGTTTTGTGCACAATACATGGTTAAAGAATAGTGCCTCTGTTTATAATGGTCATGTGATTGTGTTCTTGCATGGGTAAGTCAAGAATGGAGCATGGATGTTATTTTGAGTGTCCACGTCTCCATAGAAAGCTTACCAGAAGAGAGGCTAGCCTGGGGATGAGAGACGAATTTTGAGCAAAGCTGCACAAACAGAGACCTGCTTTTCTCAAGCTTCCCTACAGATTTCTTGAGGAAGGAGGGTCCCATTTGATCCTGGTGGTGGCTCATGAGCAGGTCATCTTCTGCTAAGCATTTTCTTTGACTTTTATATGGAACTCATGTCCTGTGACCCACATATATGCCTTCATGCTTTCCATTTTTGCCTCTGTTAATGCAGATAAGCTATAGTTCCCTGTCCACACCTCCCCCACCTCCTTCCCAGCAGACCTTTGGCTTTCTTCACTCCCCCTTGACCAGTCTCTGGGGGAGTGAAGTCGGACTTACTCTTCCATGCTCAGATTTCAGAATACAGGTGGCTGAGTTCTTCCCAGAGCCTCACTTCTGCTTTGCTAATTTCTAGTGCTTTTGGTTTCTCAGGCACAGAGAACAAACCATAGCCCTGACTCCTGACGGGGTCCAGAGTGAGGAAGAGATGGAAGGATGAGGATTACCAGGGCTCTTATTCCACGTGAGTTCTAACAAGGAGAGGACCTGTATCAGATCTGTTTCCTTAGGTTTCTTACTACTGTCCAGGTCGGTGGCTGCACTTGGAGAAAATGATGCAGCTTTTTTGCTGAAATCTCTTTTCTAACATTTAGCTGTTAGTTCCAGAGTGTCAGGTTTCATTTTATGATGACTTCTGAGTACTTGCAGTGATGAAGAAAGAAAAGGTCAGTTCATTCAAGCAAAATAATCATTTATCTTGAATATATATACACCATCTATCCATTTTCATATCTGTCCAATCATACTCTATCTACTTACCCATCGACCTCTCTGTCCCTCCATTCATCCTCTATTTATCCTGTCTCTCTTAGCCTGTTTTCTGTTGCTGTAACAGAAAATAGTCTAAGATAGTTGTTGAGGCTGTTTGTTTTATAAATAAAAGATGTTTATTTAATTCACAGTTTGTTAGGTTAAAGAACATGATGCCAGAATTCTGGAGAGAGTTCCCAATTGTGCCATAGCATGGAGGAGAAGAGGAAAGGGAACAAGATGCAAGCAGAAAAGCATGAAATAGCCACACTGTATAACAACCCACCTTACCAGAATTCATTCACTCCAGGAGGCCAGAATTAATCCCTTTTAAGGGCAATGCCCCCATGACCTAATATCTCCCATTGGGTCCTACCTCTTAAAGGCTTCATGACTTGTACACCACACTGGCACCAAATTCCCAGCACATGAACCTTTGGTGGACACAGGTAAACCACATCCAAACATTGTTCATTTGTTTTATCTATCTATCTATCTATCTATCTATCTATCCATCCATCCATCCATCCATGAACCATGTCATCTCTGTATTAAGCATTCTGTTTTGGATGATCTAAATGGTATTGATTAAAATGGTGGCATTGAGGATGAAAGTCTTTATACTCTGTTTGCTTGTTTGCTTTTATTTCTGATGAGGTCCATCTGTGTGGTCCAAAGTTTTATGGGCATTAATTAATTTCCAGCTTCTAAAAAAAGAAAAAAAACTTCTGGAATTTTCCCTGCTCTGCCACACATGTGGAGTATCTGTTCTGTGGGCTTCAGAGCTGTACTGACAAACCTTCATTTTCTGGCCATCCAGGGTTTAGAGTTAGGATATTATTAAAAGTCTTATCCAGAACATTTTTATGAACTAGTAGCTGAGCTCTTTTTTTTTCCTGGGCACTGGGGATGGAACTCAGGGGTACTGAGCCATATCCCAGCCCTATTTTGTATTTTTGTTTAGAGACAGGGTCTCATTGAGTTGCTTAGTGCCTTGATTTTGCTTAGGCTGGTTTTGAACTGGTAATCCTCCTGCCTCAGCCTCCTGAGGCACTGGGATTATGGGTGTGCATCACCACGCCCAGCAAAGCTGAGCCTTTCTACCCCCCAAAATAGTTTATTTATTTATTTTTGTTGTTTAAGAAAAACATCCAGAGGAGCTTTGAGGCCAGGGCGTTTCTCTACTCTCTTGTTAATGAATGCAGTGTAGAGTCCCACTACCATGTTCTCATGAGGAGGAAATGTCAAGAAAGGGAAGCAGGTGCTGGATGAGAGAGAGAGCTTCACCAATACATAGGGGATCCATTGCAAGAGGAGGAACAGGAAAACCAGAGGCCATGGCAGAGACCCTGAGTGTTCATGGCTTTGTCAAACAATGCCAGGCAGTGGGTTCTGGGACACAGGGCATGGCTGAAACTTGACTGCTGGGCAGAGTGGACGAGCAGCTATTGGGCTTCAGCTTCCTTCAGTCTTCTCGTCAGTGGCTATGGAATAGTCCTAGGTCTGGGTGGACTCAAGCGGTCTCCATTACAGAGGAGTGCGAGGACCAGAGACACCTTCAGGGTCTATCCTGAGGCTCTGCAAGACTGTGAACTACGTACATGTGCTCATTCTTCTTCTCTGGACCATAAGAAACAGATTTTTTTTTTGCCACAAATATAGAAACAATATGACTTGTTGATGACTCATCCAAGCGATTTATTTCTATAAAAATTTCCATGTGAAAAATTGAGGAGTGTTTGTTTAGGCATTTTCTCTAATCCTGTGTGATGGACAGCCACAGTAACACTTGCTGAATGGATGAAGGAATGAGTAATAAAGGAGAATCTGTCACAAGAATTGATCTTCAGTCTGACACTCCTTAATCACCTGGGTTGTCTTCTGAGGAAGAGAGACAGTCCCCTCTTTTCTCTTTAGTTATCTAGGGTCCTTGATTCGACTTCCCACCCGTCTCCATCCTTCCCCCCATTCCTTCTTACTGAAACTTGTCCTCAAAAAAGGTACAGTTATCGGTCACTTGTGTCTTGATGTGATTGCAAGTGACTGATTCTGCAGCGTCAGGTGCCCTGAGTTTCTTTCTCGCTGGGAAACAAAAGGCTTTATTCCTGAGCACGGAGGGAGACAGTATGGGAAGGGGTGACCTCCAACCTACAGTCAGATAGGAACTGAGGCCTCTTCCTGTTTTCCCTGAAATTTACACCTTCTCTGTCTGCCTCTAGCTACTTCTTTGAATCTAAGTTTTCTCATTTGTGATATGCACCAGCGACCTCAACCTCAGATGGCTTTAGGGAATAAAATGGAAAAACAAATGTGTCTGTAGAAAAAGTGCCTGGTATAGTTCTGGGCATCACCAAGCACTCAAGAATGTGGCTCTTGTTCATGTTGTTTCATTATCACTGTTAATGTCATGGACAGGATTAAAAAGACAGAAATCATCACATAATGTCCAAAAATATTACGTATTATTTTGAAGACACGCCTTTTCTTTTCTTTTTTTTTTTTTGAGAGAGAGAGAGAGAGAATTTTTTTTAATATTTATTTTTTAGTTTTCGGCGGACATAACATCTTTGTTTGTGTGTGGTGCTGAGGATCGAACCCGGGCCGCACGCATGCCAGGCGAGCGCGCTACCGCTTGAGCCACATCCCCGGCCCAAGACACGCCTTTTCTACAGTGAAAGGTACCAGAGATGGCATATAAAACATCATATGTAAGATCGTGTGTTAAAGATCGCAGAGATCCTTGGTCACAGGTGATGGAGTGAGGCGGTGGCAGCCTGCGTGTCCTGTGCTGAGCAAGCGATCCCAACCTGACAGTGAAGCGCACATTCTGAGACTCTGCCTTCCACAGGAGAAGCCAGGATTCTCCTCCCTGATTTCACATTGAAACTTAAGTCCCTTTGAAGACGGATGTGCCCAATTCAGACTGGGGTTCAAAGACCAGAGTAAACTCTGAAGAGTCAGGGGGAGCCTAGGTTTTTAATTTCTGGGTAGGTAAGTTGGAACTTCTCACCAATTACGGGATGGCCAAGCACCACAAATGTTCCTGTGAGATTCAGGCAGCTGGGGGTTCAGGGGCATGGACAGGAGCTGAAGGGAAAGATCCAGGAGCAGCCCAGGAGGCTGAGGGAAGGGGCTTCCTGCTCCCTGAAGGTATTGTTCTCTCAAATGCTCTTCTACTGGGAAACCACTGGTGTCGGCCTTGGATGGGGAAACAGCAATGAAGATGTATTCTGCCACCAAGGAGTTCTTGGTTTAATAAGAGTGTCCCATTCACCATCACAACGTGTGCATGAGCTGCTCAAGTTAGGTAAAAGCTTATGGAAACCATGCATAGAGTTGCGTGAGGTCCTAGGGATTTGGGACAGTTCTTCCTAAAAGGGCTTGGATTTCCCATTGGGTGTGGGCAGCAATTTATTTCTATAAAAATTCATTTCTTCCACAACCTGATCTTGGAGGTAACATCCCACTGCCTTTGCCCCTTTGAATATGATTCATTGAGTACTTGCCTTCTACCCCTGGGCAAAGGCAGTGGGATGTTACCTCCAAGATCAGGTTGTGGAAGACTCTGCTTTCCATCTTACAGCCTCTCTCTTTCTGTGGCCTGTCTTGCCTTCTCTCTCTGATGAAGCATCCTTCCTTAATGGAAATTGTGAGTTGCCCTAATGGCCAACCCACAAGGCAAAGAACTGAGGAGCATCTCTGTCTGACAACCACATAAGAACTGAGGATCGACCCTCCATCCAATCATCTTCCAGGAACTGAATTCTGCCATCAAGCACAAGGCTTGGAAGCCCGTGCTTCTCCAGTGGAAATTTCAGATGAGATCCCAGCCTTGGCTGGCACCTTGATTGTGGCCTTGTGAGAGACCCTGAAGCAGCAGGCCCAGCCAAGCTGTGTTTGGATTCTTGATCCACAGAAACTGATAGTTAGTAATTGTGTGTTGTACAGCGATGGATAACTAATACATTGGTGTTACGAGATCTGTTGGGGAAGAAAGGAAAATGTAGGTTAGAGAAGCCCCAGTGGAATCTAGTCAGGCCAACTGCTTCTTGAACTTTGGGTCTGGCAAGTTATAGGGTGTGGCCCTTCTGTGATGTTGGCACTGTCAAGCTGCAGACCCCTGAGGCTTTGGGACACATGGAAAAGACGCTTGTAGAAGGAATCACTGAATCCAAATCTCTGCTCCAATGCTCACAGTCCTTAATAGAAACATTCTAGGGAATCTTCTGGGATCATAATAAAATGAAGTAACCTCCTTATGTTTCAGCAAATATTTTAAAGAACAACTGCTGGAGTGTCAGAGCAAGGACTTGGCAGGCCAGAGAGAAGACAGCGTTTAGGAGAACATCATAGAGCTCATTCAGAAAATCTCTGGTTTCCACTCAATAATTTTTGGGGTCTGAGAAGTCTAAAGATAAATGATGCAATTAGCAGGGGTCATTTCTCTTTCTGTTCTCTTCTGCCTCTGACATTCAGCCAGAGGGGATCATGGAGGACTCCACTTGCTTTATCATATGCATTGGGCTTTAAAGGAACCAAAGCCTACTGAATGCCAAAGATTTCTTCTCGATTCTTCCTTCATGCACTTCTGAACTTCCAAGACCATATGGGGATTCTTTCTACCAATTCTGTTTAGCTGATATTTTAACATTTTTAATCAGATTTATTCAGAGTTGTAGACTTTGAATTTTGCTCCAGGTGAAGCATTTGGATTTGGAGGTGTGCTTCCCGGGGCCCTGCAAATGCTGAGGAGGTTTCTGCCAAGCTGCACACTCTGAGTGGCTGTTTTACGTATTGAGTTCTGGGCAAGATTACATTTGAAAGACACAAAAAGAGGTAGAGTGAAAACAATAATGAAACATTTAGTGTTCTCCAAGCCACTGTTGTTAATTAAACATCTGCAACCATGTCAGTCATCTAAACCACAACCTATTGTACTCATTTTGGGGGGTATTTAAAATGTACTTATTAATATGATTCATTGAGTACTTGCCTTCTACCAGGTACCTGGTTGGATTTATTTCTATCAACAGTGTGTCATTCATTCAATACAGAGTGTTCTTGGTCTCTAGTAGAGAATAAATGGGGTCCCCAGTAAAGGCACCTGGGACATCTTGTTCCTTGCGCTTGAGGATGTAAGACAAAGCAGAACAAGACACAGTGATTGCCATGAATGTGGTGTCACAGTGCCACTCTTCCAGGAACTTTCCCATTACCTGTAATAATGATAAGCACTCCTTTTGCTTTCAAAAAAAAAAAAATCCTGATTTAGAAGACATGATTCACCCTAGGCAAGACAGGCCAAAAATCCTATGGGATGTAAAAATGTATCATTTGGTAAAAACAGGTCACATTTTCTGCGTCTACTTAACATAAAAGTGATTATCAAAATTTATCTAGTTAATTTATGTCTTGATAGTTTAGATTTATTCTGGGGATTTATGATACCATAAATCGTTGGAAATTTTCAAATTTTCTTGACCATTGTGTGAAAATTTGTCTTATTTTATGCAGGATCAAGGAAAAACCAGTGTTAGTTGACTCATTCTTTCCTCTCTGACAGTTTCCCAGTTGCCATGGACAATGTTCGTCCATTGCAAAGTGTAAATATCTGCTTTCCTACGTGGATATGATGACTATTGTGAATTTCTGGGGAGGGAACCTGCCACCCACACTGCTCTTTCTTTTGCTTTTCATTCCTCCAAGGAATGATTGTGAATCAGAGAATCACTGTATGGAAATCAGAGCTGAAATAGCCTATAAATCACACTTGTCATCGTTTCTCCCAACCGTGGTTGATTTATGATATATCCTAATGTCTCACTGCCCTGGCCACACCATTCTCGTGATATGAAATCACGTACACACACCATCGGGGACTACTTAAAGACTACACAAAGAGAGGAAATAAAAACACAACAAAACAAAAGAGTCAAAAGTTGGAGAATGCCGAGATAGGTATGGGATATAAATACATCTGTGGAAAATCTGGGGCTGCAAGCGATGAATGTTCACATTATGGAAAGCAACAGGGATGATCATCGGGTCCACCCTGGAGAATGTTGAGAGCAGGCAAATGCTGAAATAATTGAACTCCTGTCTCTAGATGCAGAGATGCTCCCATGACCTCATCCTTAGGCACTATGCACTGGTTATTTCCAGGCAGAGGAATGGCCAAAGTCAGCTGCCATTAAAAAACCGGGTGAAGGTTCCCATGCAAGGGGCAGCAGAATGTTCTGGGGAAGGAGAAAAGGGAAGACGGTGGTGAAGGGGGAAAGGCAGGAGGAAGTCAGGCTGAGGGTTATTTTTTCATTGTTATCCAAGCTAGACATTGGAGATCTGGGAAGAAATTTGGTGCCCTGCCCCATATCCATGTCCACCCAAATTTAAATTGCAGTTGAGATTCAACTGCCAGTACCTCATTACCCCGAGAAAGTACTTCCTCTCATAAGTCAACCCTTCAGCTTGTTCTGGGTGGAATGTCCTTCATTAAAACTGTCTCTTAAGTCCTATGTATTTCAGATAACCCTGGGGTTGTTTTCTAAAATATTTCAACAAAGACAGATAGTCAATGATGAAGTCAGAGGAGAAGTCAATGTGAAGCTGAATTGTCCTCTTGGGCTGCCGTAGATTTTCTCTCTTTCCAGGGCACATCCAGAATCAACTAAGACCCATCATGCAGGGGGAATAGGAAGAGCCAGAGCGGGGCCGAGACCCCAGTTGTGCCCGCTTTGCCTGGGTAGCCCCGTGGCTCCCAGCAGCCTGTGTTTCCAATTGGGAATAATTTCCTTAGGGATGGCTCTTGGGCAATGGTTCCACACTTGTGGGTCCTCTCCTGTCACATGTCCTTCCACTTAATTAGTTTCATTATGTCTGATTCCTTGTCATCACTTTGGGAATTAAGCACAATCTCTGGGCCAGACAGACCTGAGTTCAAGTCCTAACTCCGTCTGACTGTACGATGTTGACCAAGGTGTGGGGAGTTTCTGAGTCTCAATTCTCTCACCCACAGAAGGGAAGATAAAAGCAACTGGATTTTTAAAGTGCTTATGAAGACTGAATAGATGTGAAGCAGCCTGGTGTATTGCCTGACACAGAGTAGGCACTTAGCATGATATGGCATGATATTAGGGTTCTCCAGAAGAATGAAAACAATACGTTGATCAATTGTTTGATTGATTTTTTAAAGAAATTGGCTCAGAGAGTTGTGGAGGCTGGGTGAATCCAAAAACTCCAGAGTAGGCCATTGAGCTAAAGATCCAGGAAAGAGTCAAAGGCCCACTGTTGACAGACTTCCTTCTTTCTCTGGAAGTCAATCTTTGTTCTTTTAAGACTTTCAACTGGTTGAATCAGGCCCACTAGCATTATGAAGAGTAACCTGCTTATTCAAAATCCGTGAATTTATCCACAAACACCTTCACAGAAATATCCAGAATCACGTTTCACCAAGTATCTGAGCAACATGACCCAGTTAAGTTGAAATACAATATTATCCATCACAGCGTATGTTTATTTCAAGTAGGGAGCTACATAATTCTTTACATGCATCAAATAATCATATGCCTCAAATAATTAAAGGCAGTGCAGACCTGCTAACACTTTTTGAGTAGTCAGAGACTTTATGTGGATAAAAAGTTTAATAACTTTGGTTGGTCCCTCCAGACCCCACATTTTGTATCTTCTAAAATGTACTCCACTCTGATGGTCCAGGCCAAATCTGGAGTCAAGAGCAGAACTCCTCTCTCTGGCTGACCTGAAGCAAATATTTTTTGGAACATAAATCGGAACCGAAACCAAAAACCATACCTGATGCATGTGTAGGCAGAGCCAGAAGCTGGAGAGAAAGGAAATCTCTGCATCTTGCCCTTTGCCTTTTGAGACACTAGGTTTGGTTTCCCCACTTGCCTCTGTCAGATTATAGTGCCTGTCAATCATGCATGGCTTTGATGGCACCCTAAAGCTGCCTCCCCAGAAGAAAAAGTAGAGAAGATGCTCTGCTTCCCAGGGTCTCTCGCCCTGGTGACTTGTCACTTTATTCTTGAGATTAAAACTGATGTGAGATGAGACAAGATCCAGTCAGCAGGTAGGTCCTTAGATATGTTAGGGTGAGACAGTTGTTCCAATGGACCACAATTTCCACGGATTCCTCTGTATAAATTCCCTGAAGATGCTCACATCCAAAAAGGTTTTCTGAGGTGTGTTTCTACTCTTCCAACCTTTTCTCCCCTCTGTGGTCAGCATAAATGTGAAGTGGAGGCTCCCTTTCCTCAATCCTACTGGACCTCTTATGTATCTGCCATTTTCCTGAAATACCTTTCTTTCTCCTTCTAGGCTCCCTGTTCATCTGCTGAAATTTAGTTTGAATGAAACTCCTCCCAGGATGCCCTGCCTGGAATTTAATTACTTTCTCCTCTGTATTTACACAGAAGCTATATGTCTATTATAGTGTCTAGCAAATTACTGTAATCATTTTATAACCCCTATTGCACCCAGAGTAGCACAGACTACAGCCAAGAAGTCCCTCAAGAGATTATAGGATAGACGGATGGATGGGGAGATGGGTAGTTAGGCAGGTGGGTGGGTACATGGAGGGAAGGATCCCTCAGAAAGATCTCAGAGGTGTTCCAGTCAAAGTTTTTGTGCTGACTCTACCGCCAACTTGCTGTGTGACAAAGAACAATTTGCTTACTCTCTCTAGTTCTCCTCATGCATCAAAACAAGGATGACTTACAGCTGATAATCCAGTCATTTCCTGTTCAAATAATCTGCAGGCCCAGCATTTTGCTGGGTTTCTTGGTGGCAGGCAGATCCCAAGTGAAGATGTATCACTATTGCAGTGTCAACATCTACTGCAAGCCCAGGTCACGTTGTTACAACAGCTAGGACTCTAGAGAAATCTGTGTATCGTATCCTGCTGATTGACTGATCCACTGGGATGAGAATAGAAATGCTAACCTCTCAGAGATGCTTTTTTCCCTCCAGAATTTCTAAACATTCTGTGAAGGCAGCTTAGTGGTGTCCTCAAGACCACATGTATACCTTTGTAACTCCAACAGACAGCATAGTATGAGAGACAAGAGAGGAAGCCTAAACTCGTGAATCAAACGCCATAAGGCAAGGCACAGAAAGCGAGTCATGAAAACCGTCAACACCCAATACTGAAAAAGACCTCAGCTTCACTGAGGTCAGTAGCTTCACCCTGGATCTTAGGCATCGTTTCCTAGTGGGCATTCCATGACCTCTTGGTTTCTCTCTGAGATGTTTAGCTCACTCAATGCCAAGGTGGTCTGGCATGGTCTTAGAATGCAAAGGGACCTTTGTCAAATTCTACTCCAAATTCTATGAACCTAGAGCCTTCTGGGCTCAAGGACAGAGACAGTGGTGATGTGTCATGTGTGCCAGCGTTTAGGAGAATTCTTGGGGCAGTCAGGTGGCGTGTTTTCTATTCCTGAGTCAGTCATATGCTAACTGCATGGCTCTGGGTAAGATACAAGCTTCTCTCAATCCTGGTTTATTTTTTATTGCAAAATGGGGGTAATTATAGTAACACAACTAGGAGTCTTACTGTAGCATGGTTATGAGTTAATCCACCCAAAATGCTGAGCCCAATGATTGCTAGAGACTAATAGCATTTCCTGAGCATTTTCTACATGTAGAAGCATATCAACTGTATATTCCCAAGGCCCTCATTTTCCTCTCAAGTAGCACAGAGACAGGACAGACACCAAAGCATGTCCTTGGAGCCACTGAATGCATGACTACCAGAGAAAGGGGCCTGGGTTTGGAATCCGAGTAATTGGTTCCCAGTCTCAGTCTACCACTTCAGCTAGCTGGTCCATTTACCTGTCTGTAAATGAGAAGTTGTTATCACATCAACATGATTCTCTTAAGACACATTCATGCCTCCATCCCTTGAAATGTCAAAGTAGATTGAACTGTCTGAATGGCATTCCATCTAAGCCATGAAATAATTTAAAAATCTTCGTAACTGTATTTTCCCTGGGAAAGTCTGACAGGCACCTACCTCTTTTACTCTCTCCCTAACACACAGGCCACCCCCAGAGAAAAGGTCATTGTTCTAGGTGTTCTCTGCCTTTTGTCTCTTAGTCCCAGTGTTACCTCGCTCTGCTGGTGAAAAGCAATCAGTGGAAGTCATTACTCAAAAATTATCAAGGACATTTGTTATCTGTCAAAAAATAACCCAGAAAATTGCGCTGAGAGGTCCAGGGGTATAATGTTTCAAAAATTCTCTTAGTAGTAGATGTAAAAACTAAGTGAAAGTTAACAGGAGTGAAAGTTAAAGCATGGTGGAGCAGCATCAATGTTCATAACCTTAAATATTTGTGCACACACTGGACTACAGTGTATTCACATTATCCGCCCCACAAAGAATTGGAAAATCATTAAACCCACAAAGATTCCATTTGTCCATAGTGCCTGCGCTCATTTTCCCGGCTCCACCCATTCATCAATGGCTCTGTCTTTGTCTTATCAGTTTCTGTTTTATAGGACTGTCCTCAGACTGGATGCAAAAGGGAGATCTGTAGATACCTGGACAGTAGGGTTAGGTGCCCCTCAGGCTGCATCTCTGCCCCACTTTTCCCTGGCTCCTGCCCCCAGAGGCTGCAAAAGGAAACAATAGCTCTCAGCCCCTGCCAAGCCGTGTCTTCTGAGATGCAGCTGAATAATCAATTACTGGGTGAGTGTATCTGAATTTCCCTGGCCGCCTTCCACGTGCCTTCAGAACATCAAAGTCCACGGACCCGGCTGCTCGCCTCCTCACAGCCCTGCCACTCAACCTGAGCCTCCCAGGCAGCTCCCGCCCTCGCCAGCCTCTCCTGGCTTCATCTGTCCTGCCCACAGGGTGTCTGGAAAAAAAGACTATTGTTCCCTTAAAAAAGGACCTGCTGGAAAGGAGAGAGCGCAGACAGCAACACCTGGCCGCTTGTGACCTGGGGCAAGGACCAGGAGCCAGGAGCCAGGAGCCAGGAGCCAGGAGATGGGTTCTTTAAACAACTTTTATTTTCATTTTGGTACATTAAGTGGCTCTGTTAAAATAAACCAAATAGATCCCAAGTCTGAGGACCTACCAGTAGACCCCAAATGGCCTCTGCTTCCCCTGCACCCAGAAGCCACAGTTGGGAGTGGATCTGTGCTTCTGGTTGCCTGTGGGTTTTGCTCTAAGAAAAGTCAAACTATCAAGACATTCCACAGGGGCCTCTGGCCAACAGCGAGGGCAAGCTGGGAAACAGCTTAAGGAAGAGAAAAATTCTCGTCTGTGAAGATGTCCAGTGCTTTTGAGTGTTGGTGTGGATATTTATGTCACTTTGGGGAAAAAGATGGCACCGGCAGACTGGCTGATATGGAGGTGGTTGGCGGGCAGATCAGACAGCAGGTTGCGAGGATTCCCCTTAGAAACAAATATGGCTTATATAAGAGGTGGGTGCCCAGACTCAAGCCCTGGGAAGGCAGCATTTCTCTAACAGTTTTCATTCTGTGCCTTGCTGAAGGTGAGGACTCCATTCCATTGGTGTGGCACAAACGGGTTCGCAATTCTCAACGTCAAGTGACTCTGAGAGGGGAGGCAGAGTCAGGGTTCCCATCAGTAAAATGGGAACTGCCGTTGTACCCCTCACAGACATCTGCAGAGGAGACAAAGTGAGAAAAGTACTACCTGCCAGGTAGTGGGATTTTATTGTTTTCAGTCTGGGCATCAAGACAAGGTGATGAAACCCCCCAAGTACTTAGAAAACTCTTCAGAGGGAGCTTTGCCTTCTGAGTGTCTCATGACAGCTCATGGGTATAAGGCTTCTTTTGTGGGAGAAAAACATTCTAAAATTAGATCATGAGAGTGGCTGAGCAACCCTGCAAATATACAGGCAATATCCAATTGTACTTAAATGATTGAACTCTGTGCTTTGTGAATGATAGATCAATAAAGCTGTTAGAAGAAAAGAATGTGTAAAATAAGTGTTTTTTGTTTTGTATTTTTTTTAAAAAAAAAAACAAGAACAAAAAACACTCAGATCTTGGTGTGGGGATGGACCCATTGAGTTGGCCCCCATCCTAAAGCTTGAAGTCTTGCAGGTAGCCACATATTTGCTGATGAGTCAAATAAACAGAGTTGGCTATAGAATTAATAGAAGTAGGATTTGTGGCAGAGGGTAGTCATCACCCCATGAGATGCCTGTTTACTTGGAGCAGGCATAATCCCCCTAGAGATGATGCTTGTGACATCCCTGCAGCCACGTGTGGTCCTGTGACCCAGTTCTGACCAATGGATATGAGGGTGGGGCGGGCTGGGTCAAGGGCGATAGGCTTTCTGTTAAACTTCAGAGATGGTGCTGACCTGGACTAGGGGTTTTGTAGGGCAGAGTTCAGTGGGCCCCTCTGAGTGGGTTTTATGAGCAAACTTGATGAATTGAATGTGGGGGCAGTGACTTCTGGCTTCTGGCCTGGACGAATGAGTGAATGAGTGGTGGGTCCCCTGACTTGAGATGGGAAGGAAGAAAGGAGGCGAGGCGTTGAGGAGGGGAGAAGAGTTAGCTTTCCATAAAGTGTGACTTTCTGACTCGCATTTTGGAAAATGGGTTTAATTTCCAGTGAAGCGACATGGGAATAAACATACATAGCAATAAATTAAGTATAAACAGGGACTTCTGACCTCAGTTCTGTACTCTTTCTCAGAAAACTATGCAGAAGTAAAATGATCCTTCACCAGGTGGGAACAGGGACTGGGCTGGTTGGCCCAGATTCCTCAAACGTCTCCACTTCTGCTGGTCCCACGTGGATACAGATTTGCATTTCTAGGAATGACAATCCATCCTCCTGTTGCTACCCTGGAATGAGCCTTGTATTCTACACATTTCTAAATCCACTTATTATGTCTTGTGGCTGCTCATAGATTCCACTGGAATTTCTATATAAATAACCATGTGGGTGGATTAAGACATTTTACTTCTTTCTCTCCAAAATGGATGCCTTTAATTTCTGTTTGTCATTGTTGTTATTGTTGCTTATTTTGTCTTTGATCGGACCCTCCCGGACCTCTGGGACGATGCTCAGTATACATGGTGGAAGTTGCCATATGCTTTGTTTCTTATACCAAGGAAAAAGTATTCAGTCTCTTACCATTAAGTTTGGTGTGATCTGGAAGATTTCTCAAAAGAGTTCTTTATCAAGTTTCAGAAATTACTTTCTATTTTATTTTGTTAAGATTTTTTTTCAGGATTATATGTTGATATTTTTTTTTCCAAACACATGTTCTACATCTGTTGAGATAATCATGTGGTTTCTTTGTTTTAGTTTTAATATTGTGAATTGTGCTGATTTTCATCCCTGGACTGCGTTTCTTGGGTAAATCCCACTTGACTTAACATCCTTCACATACATTTTTAGACACAGTGATTCTAAATAGGTGTTAACAAATTGAACTCATGTTCTCAAGAAATATTGGCCTGGATTTGTCTTGTCTTGTACTATTGTATGGAA
Source organism: Marmota flaviventris (assembly GCF_047511675.1). Taxonomy (NCBI): domain Eukaryota; kingdom Metazoa; phylum Chordata; class Mammalia; order Rodentia; family Sciuridae; genus Marmota; species Marmota flaviventris. Next base: position 54,339,567 of record NC_092515.1, on the reverse strand, counting down.
TAAGAATAAGACTGGTCTCAGAGTTGGGAAGTCTTTCTTCCTCTTTGACTTACTATAAGGGTTTATGTAGAATTAGTATTACTTATTCTTCAAGAGTTTGATAGAATTGACCAATGAAACTATGAATTATGGGTATAGAGACTTTTTTTACAAGGTATTTAACTAAAAATTTAATTTCGTTTAAGACATAGGATTATTCAGATTATCTGTTATCTTCTCAAATGAGGCTTAATCATTTGTATCTTTCAAAGAATTTGTCAGTTTGATCCAAATTCTCAAATTTATAGTTTCAAGGTGGTTAGTAATATCTTATTATCATCTAAGGATCTGCACAATCTGTAGTGATTTTACTTCTCCTACTCTTGGTAAGTGTGTTATGGTGTTTTTCTTGATCAATCTAGTTTATCTTCTCAAAGATCTTTCACTTATTTTCTAAATTGTTTTCTGTTTCTATTTCGCTGTTTCTCACTTTTTTCTTTCTGGTACTGGGGATTGAATCTAGGGCCTCACATATGCTAGGAAGGTGCTCTACCAGCAAGCTACTTATATAGCCAATTTTAGTTTATTTTAAGACAGGGTCTGACTTAGTTGCTGAGCTTGACCTTGAACTTGCTATCCTGAGTACCTGGGATTACAGGTGTGTGACAACATACCCAGCCCTTCTCTTTGATTTTATTGTGTCATTTATGCTTCTTAGTTTTATTACTTTAAAAGTTCATCCTTCTTTTTCTAATTTCTCATGGTGGAGGCATTGGTGGCCATTGATCTGGAACTCTTTAGGGACTCATATAGGTACTCAGTGCTATAAAATGTCCCTAAGTGCTGCTTTCACAGCATTTCACAGAATTTCAAATATTGCGTTTTCATATTCGCTTAGCTCAAAATGGTAATTTCCCCTTCAGTTTCTTTGTTGGCTAAAGATTTACTTTGAAGTGTGCCATTTAGCTTCCAAGTAGTTTCCAGATATCTTTCTGTTATTGGTTGTAATTTAATTCCATTGTGATCATAAAACAGACTTTCATTTCTAATTTAGTTCCATTGTATGCAGAGGATGTACTTTGAATGACCTGTTTCACCCATAATAGAGTCTATAGTGATACATGTTCTGTGTGCTCTTGAAAAGAATTGTGTTCTGCTCTTGGTGGTGAGGGCCATACACATCAATTAGGTAGAATTAGTTAATGGTATTGTCATATCTTCCATGCTTTCACAGATATTCTGTGTTTATTGTATAAATTATTGAGAGAGATCAATTGAAATTTCCCATAATAATTTTAGATTTATCTATTTCTCCTTATAGTTCTATGAATTTTTGATTCATATATTTTGATACTTTCTTATTAGATGCATAAACATTTAGGATTATGTATTCTTGATGAATTGGCTTCCTTTCCCTGGTAATTTTCTGTGGCCTGTATATATTCTGATATTAATATAGCTATTCTGGCTTGATTTAGACTGGTATTAACATGGCATATATATTTGCCTATCTTTATATTTATATTAAATGTGTCTTCCCACAGGTAGCATAGAGTTAGATCTCATTTTTATATGATCTCACAATCCCTGTCTTTTCATTGGGGTATTTAGACCATTTACATTTAATAGATTATCGATATTGTTAGGTTTAAAGCTTATCTTCTTGTTGTTTGTTTTCTCTTTGTTCTATCTGTTCTTTGTTCCTCTTTCCTCTTTTTCTGCTTTGTTTTAGATTAATTGTGTGGTTTTTAAGGCTTTTATTGTCATCTCCTTTCATGGTTTATTAATGCTAAGTTTGTATATTCAGTGGTTGTGCTTAGGACACATTAGTCAGGGTTCTCTAGAGGAACAGAATCAACAGGAAGTATGATTATGTAAAGGGTATTTATTAGATTGGCTTACACAAACAGAAGCTGGATAGTCCACAATAGTCTGCAGGCTGGAGAGCTGGAGGAACCAGTAGTTGCAGAATCCAAGATGCTGACACCTCCAAAGAAGAGGAATCAATGATGCTACCCCAGTCTGAGACTGAAGGCTTCTGCAAACTCCCTGGAGAATCACTGGCAGAGTCCACTTTGGAAGAGTGAAGGATCAAGAGTCTGATGTCCTCAGGCAATAGCAGCAGCAATCATGAACCTGTTCAAGAAGAATTGAGCTTACTTCTGCTGCTCCTTCCTTGTTCTTCCAACTTTGATTCCATCCAGACCTCCAGCCTACTGTTTGGTGCTTCCCATAATTAGAGGGGGTCTCCAGTTAACTATCCCACAGGCCAATCTTTCCTAGACACACCCTCACAGACACACCCAGAAGCCTCTTAATTGTAAGCATCTCTTAATCCAATCAAGTTGACAGTTCAAATTGACCATTACAAGTATATTCCTATAACTTATCACCGTCTACCTTCAAATGATACTATACTACTTTACCTAAAAACAATAGTCTATTTCCATTTTTTCCTCTCAGCCTTTATGCTGTCATTGACATACAAATGAATGCCAATCTAAACATACTATAATCCTGATCTCTGTGTATATTACGTTACCATTTCTAGTGCTCCTTATTTTAAATGTAGATCCATATTTCCATCTGATACCATTTTCTTTCTTCTTGAAGGATTTTCTTAAACACTTTTGTGTTTTGTATGTGCTGACGGTGATGAATTATTTCTGCTTTGAGAATGTATCTAAGTTTCCTATCTTTTTCCTTTTGTCTTTATTTTATGGTGCTAAAGATGGAAGCATTTTAGGCAAGCACTCCACCTCTGAGTGACATCTCTGGCTGAAAATGTATTTCTCCAATCTTCACTTCTTGAAACACATTTCACTAGATAGGACATTCTAGTTGATTGCTTTTCCCCCTTTAAGTTCTTTAACGACATTGTTCTTCAGTCTTCTCACTTGTGTTGTTTCTAATGAGAGATCTGCTTTTAGCTTTTCTGTATAATATCATGTCTTTTGGAAGCTTTTTAGATTTTTTATCATGTCTCTGGAAGCTTTTTAGATTTTTTTTCCCTTTGTCACTGGTTGTAAGTAGATTTTCATTATGATTTGATAATTGTGAGCAGATTTTAGTTGTTATGTGACTTTGTATTATTTTCTTGCCATCTCTTATCTAGGTAGACGTTGAATTTCTTGGATCTGTAGATATGTAATTTGCATTAAACTTATCAAAACCATTGGCCACTATTTCTTCAGGTCTTCTTTCTGTCTCCAGGTGCCTTTTCCTCTGGCACCCAGTTACATATATATCACACTGCTTTGGGTTGTCCTTAATTTTTTTTTGTCTCTGAGTTTTGTTTTGAATAGTTTCTATTGCTATAGTTCCAAGTAGACTGTTGTTTTCTTCTGAAATATCTAATCTGGAAACAATCTTCAGTGTATTTTTCATCTCAGACACTGTAAATTTCAGCTCTCAATGTTCAGTGTTATTGTTTTTCTTTTAATATTTTATGTCTTTTTGAATCACAGCATCTTGTCCAAACTTAACGATTGAACACCTGGAACATGGGGATAATGACTATTTTGATATTCTTGTTGCTAATTCTAACATCTGTCTGCTTACAATGGATGGTCACTTATAATGCATTGATTATTCCCAGTTTGGGTCATGTTTGCTGGTTTTATTGAATGCATGCTTGATAATGTTTGCTAGCCATTGTGAATTTGTCATGGAATAGATATTTTTAAATTCCTCTAAATATCCTTAAGATTTTTCAGGAATGCAGTGAAGTTACTTGGAAATCATTTGATTACTTGGGGGTCTCTGTATTTATGATTTAAGCAGGTCTGAAGTAGCCTGGGATCAATTATTGCTTATAACTGAGGCAAGATCTTCCTGAGGGATCTACCAAGTGTCCTATGAAGTATGAGTTATATCTAGGAAAAGGGAATTAATCCTGTTCCTGTGAGAGTACCAGATAACAAGGAGATGAACAGAGTTCAGTCATTTATAATCTCCAGGTCCAATAGCACCTGAACCCAGAACCTGGACTTCCCCATTGTGTGACTGTCATTTGCATATGGCTCCTGTGTAGCTAACAAATCTGATCCACTGGTGTCTAAAACAAATCCCCTCCCTGCACCATGGACCGCAACCCCTTTCAAAGAGGTAAGCTGGAGCCGTTGTGATGCTGTGGTGACCACTTTCCCCCCTCTCAGGAATCACCATCTTATGTAGTTTGATGTACAAAGTCTTGAACACCATTTTCCCATGTCTCTTTTTGTTTGTTAGGTTTGTTTCAGGCAGGAGGACCAATCTGGGTGATCTGTCTTGTCTGGAAGCAGAAGGTACTCCTCTCAACACCTCATTTAATCTATCCGTCTCTGCAGTAGTCAACCCTGTCCCACTTTACTTTGTCAATGTTTTTCTGATTTCCTCTGCTTCATGATCCCTTGACTTAAAATTCTCTAGGAGGGGTTAGGAGATAGACAGAGTTTAGGGTTGAAAACAGGAAGCACAGCGTACTCTTTGGAACCACTGTAGGCTAGTTCCCAGTTCCTTTGAGACGTAAAAACTAAGGGTGGAAATGTGAACATATGGTTCAGATGGGGGACCACACCAATAAGACATTTTTTCCTTCTTAGCAGTCATGGTGACACATTGGAAGCCTCATTAAGGATCTTCTAGCTCCCTGGGTCTCAAAATGGAAACAAACTCTTGACTGGGCAGGATATATAGTCATGAGTTACAAAACACAATAAAATTTAAGAAATATGGAAGAGACTGTAATTCTGGGATGCACGCCCCCACAAGAAATTCTGACACCTAGATACCTATTCTTCAATGGAGAATCATATTGACAATCATATAGTTCTAAGGGACAATTGTGGATTAAAGTCTGGGCTCTACCATTCACCAGCTGAGTGATCTTAGGAAATCATCTAACCTCATCTGAACCTCCCCTCTTTGGTAAAATAGGATGGGGTTGATGATTTGCCAAGACTGTTTGATAAGATTAGACTCATTCTCTGAGTTAAAGTGCACTGCTGTTCTTTTTTGTTCCAACAGCCCTGTTTCTCCTCTGGATATGCTCCACTCTATTCACGGTGGGGCAACAGAGACACGTTGGGTGTACACTGTAGACCCTGTCAATCATCAGAACAACATTTCTCCAGAAATGACAATTGGTTCTGATTTCAGTTCCATACCTCAAGCTGGGTGTTGTTTCAAGTTCTTCTCCAGGAACTAATTCAGGTAGCGCTGAAAGAAAGAGGTTTTGTTCTTTGGGACACAGAAGAGGAAAGCATGAGCCAGGATTTTCTGGGATCATGCAAGTCATGCAGAAGACACTTGTGTACAGAACAGATGAGTCAGACAAGCACCATAGAAACACAGCCAAGAATCAGAGTGGACCAGGGATGAAGGTAAAGCATCAGAAACAAGGAGATGACAGAGTTCAGTCATTTATAATCTCCAGGTCCAATAGCACCTGAACCCAGTACCTGGACTTCCCCGTTATGTGACTGTCATTTACATATGGCTCCTGTATAGCCAACAAATCGATCCACTGGTGTCTTAAAATAAACCAAGATGCTTTTCCTTCTTATTGACACCAACATGCTTAATTGTACAGAATTCCCAGTTACCCTGATTAGAAAAGAAAGCAAATGAAAAAAAGAAAGAAAGAAAGGGCAAGCCCCACAGGTACAAATTTGGGCCAATGCAACCTTTGCAAGTTTTGATGTCTGAACGTATACTCCAGCCATGATTCAATGGCATGGGTGCCATTATAACTGGACAGATTCTTGTTTGGAAAGTAATTTTCCTATTTTTTTTTTTCGTTTGAAATTTTTGTTGTTGTCAAGAATTTAGAAGACCTTCCACCATCAGTGGGATCCAAACCAAGAAACCAAAGGACACAGAACCCTCTGGTGTTCCTTAGAATGGCCTTCAGCTTTTGCCGGCAGGGGGGCCTAGACAGTTCTCGGGGATGGCTGCAGGGAGCGTGGTAGGGCCTGCGTGTTTAGACAGGGTGGGGCTGGGAAGCACTCGCAGAGGCCCACCCTGGGTCTGGGCTGTGGGAACCATAAACCCAGGGCAGCCTCCGAGGTTGTAGGAAGGAGCAGACCCTCCTTGAGCTCTTTGAGAGAATGGAACGGCAGGCTCTCCAGTGGCTCTGGGGCTGGTGTCATCTCATCCCCGAGGTCATTGTCACACACGTCTTTCTCACACACCAGATGGTCCCTGTCTTGGAGTTGGCAAGCTGAGGTTGCTCTTGTCCCAGTTGGCCTGGGCTTACAGGCCAGAGCTGGCGGATGAAGTACATTTGAAACTGGGGGAGAGGGGAAGCTGCTTGGGCAGCTTCAGTGGACAGGTGGAGAACAGGGAGCTAGGGGGTCCTGTGCGGGCTCGCCCACTTGCTAGATCTGTGCATTTGGGCAAATTCCATTGCCTCTCTGAGCCCCAACAGTTTCATCTAAAAAATAAGCAGCTACAGTTTAAGGAGCCCTTAGAGAATAAGGGCTGATTAAAATAAGCTATGGCTCTGAAAATGAAGGTGGTATCAAAGGGGCCATGACTCTAGTTCCTATAGAATTTTTCAAAGATCCAAATTTGTCCCTGCCTGTTCTTTACCTTCAAGAGTAAAGGTGCAAAAAATAGGTTATACAGACACATAAGCCCTGACAGAAGCATCAGAATTCCCCAGCACATTCCCAGAGGAATGTGTGCACCAACATCTCCTTGATACTCATCTTTAAGTCAACTCACTCTTTTCCCAAATTAGAAATAGATAAAAAGGAATCTTTGCATCATGTTTTTTTTTTCACAATAAGAATTCTAAAACATCATGTTGTTTTCATCGTGCTTTTAAAAATCACCTTCTAATTAGATACCTTTGCCTGCCAAAGGCTCTTGCCCGAAGCCTGTTCTCCCCTAATGCTTGCTAATCTCCCTTTTAAACAGATGTGGAAGACACTCTGGGGCTGAGCCAAAGCACAGCTTCCCCTTGATATGATCAGCAGGCGAGAAAGGGAGGCCCTTTCCAATCACATTCAGTTCTTGAGATTTCCATTTTCTTTTGTTCATGCGCTTCTGAAAATGATCTGTTGGAAGTTGGTTCACATTTTCTGTAGCAGCAGATAGGAAATGCAGCCTCTCTCCTGCCCAGCCAGAAGTCTCATAAGACGGTTTTCTCCACGATAGACTGAAATCAGTCCTGCCCACTGGGGAAGTTTCTTTGCAAGGGCCAGGACCCTGTAACTTTACCACTGTTTGCTTTGGAGTGAGCTTTAAAGGTGTCCTCTGTAAACAGGAGTTTCTCTCTAGCTATCCTGGTCCTGGCCTATTCTTTCTGGAGTGTGGCAGGGCACAGCCTCAGCAACTGGGACCAGTCATATGACACAGGCTGTCCCTCTCCTGCTCTGGAAAGCTGCACTTCTCGGGAACTGGCAACGTTTATATTCATACACACACATCCCTGAACAAGTCTACAGAACAGAAAAGAAAGAAAACTCCTATCAATAAAACAGGCGCAACAGAATTAAAAGGCAGAGGAGCTCAGTAGGAAAAAAAATCTGTTTTTCTTTTTAAAAAGCAAAGTGGAAGATGGAGTGTGTTGGTGGGCACTGAGAAGGAGGCTGGGGTGAACTGCTGAGACAGCTGCTGATCCTATATGAGTTGCGTACCAACAGTGACGTGGGGACCTGGGTCCTCAGGAATGCAGCAGAGGCTGTGGCTGATCGCAGACCAGGTGTCATCCAGCAGATCCAAGAGCTTAGGCTCCCGGTGAACGGTAGGGCTCCTGGTGACAGGGACGTGTGGTCCTCACTGTCAGGTTGTTGGTGCATTTCACCAGGGAGGAAACCGGGGCTGAACGGACCCCCTGAACCTGTGAGTGACTGCGCTCACCGTCTCCGTTCCCCTTCACTGTGATCAAATGAAACAGGTCAAATGACCCCACATTTACAACCAAGAGCCTCAGGCTCGGGACAGCAAGATGCCTGCAGTTGCAGACCTAGTGTTCCCCGGGGACAGCAGAGGCAGTCACCGTCTTCAGGGTCAGCGCTCCTCCATCCGATTTCCTAAAATCTGCACTCCCTACTTGCCCTCAGAATGAGCCCACCTCCCCTACGCCCTGGTTGCCCTTCATCCTCTAAAACACATGCCTTGGTTCTGGGGGAAAATCCAACGGCAGCATTTTCAATACAGAAATCATAGGTTTTGAAGACATTTATATCTTACACAGACTTACACACACACACACACACACACACACACACACACACACACACACCGTTCCTAAGACTGGATGTGTTTGGAGGAGAAGAGTTTACTAGGTTTCCTTGAATATATTTGGCATTTTTCTTGTCATGGATACTCAAAGATATACATGGTATTTTGAAGATTTTTGAGCTTACAAAGCAAAAGGCCTTTTTATTTTCTGGAGAATGCCCACTAAAGAGGGAAAAGGAGTTCACTCTGATTGGACAAATTGCCTAGGGAGCTTGATGTTCTAAAGGAATTTAAATGGCTACGATTGCTCACGATGCCTTACCAAAGTTGGGCTACCCTGGTCACATTCACTATTTCATCCTTTAATACATTTTAACTGAGAATGTACTGTGGGCCACATTTTATGCTAGAGATACCAGTGAGCATCCTGAAGAAAACACAAGCTGTGCTGGGGGCTTTGGCAGGGAGCTCAGCCCAGTCTAGGATCCAGAGAAGGGTTTTCTCAAGGCAGATTTTTTGAGGGTTGCTTCTAAGGAAGTCTCTGCAGGGCCAAGAGTTCCTAGTGTGGAGACATTTTCATTGTTATGATAGAATTTCTCTAGGGATATATGATTTCCTTCACTGAACCAAAGCTTTTTGAGAAAAAAACCAACAACAACACCCTCTCTACTCCATTCATTTTCAGATCTCCTTGGTCCTGGCACACACAGGGTGATGAACTCATTGTTGGGATGATATGATGACTTTCTAGTTCTATGAATGAACCATCTGTTCATTCCCTTAACACAAGCAGGACTCAGAAATCATGTTGCTGCATCCCCAAACCACATTAGAGATCCAATCCATGTAGAACAAACAAAACCTCTTAAACATAGCATCACTTTTATCAGTGACTGATAAATGGAAGTTCTATCTGAGAAAAGATGAAATGCTGATATTATAAATCATTCATTCATTTAAAATTTTAAAGATGTTTTTGTGTATATGTATGAATTATATATATATATATATACACACACACAGAGATATGTAATATATATTTCACCTGAATGTTACCATGCTATCCATTTTTAAGTGTACAATTCAGTGACACTAATTACATTCACAATTTCTAAACCTTTTTTTTTTTTTATCACCCAAACAGGAACTTTGTAACCATTAAGCAATGCCTCCCTATTACTCCATATCTTTCTCCTCTACATGTATTTTCTGTCTCCATGGATTTGCCTTCCTGTTAGTGGAGTCATACAATATCATCCTTTTGTGTCTGACTTATTTCTCTCAGCACAATGTTTCGAAGGTCCTTCACATGATGGTGGGTATCATGGCGCCCACCTTTCTTGTGACCAGGTAATGTGCCATCATGCATTTTGGTTATCCATGCATCTGTTGACGGGCGCCTGGGTGGTTTCCGTCCTCTGATTGCGGTGCATAATGTTACTATCAACAGTAGAACAGAGGTGTCTGTTCTAGTCCCTTGTTTCCGTTCTTTTGGGCATATGCTATGTCAGTCAACTTTTTATTGCTGTGACTAAAATACCCAACAAGAACAAGTTAGAGGAGGAGAAGTTAGTGTATCTGGGCTCACAGTTTCAGAGGTCTCAGTCCATGGTCGGCCTGCTCCATGGCTCTGGGCCTGATATGAGGCAGAACATCATGGCGGAAGGACGTGGTAGAAGAAAGAAACTCACTTCATGACAGACAGGAAGCAGACAGATACCAAGGACAAATGTAAACCTTGAAGCCATGCTCCCAGTGACCTACTTTTTCCAGCCATACCTCACCTGCTTACAGTTACCACCCAGCTAGTAGATTAAAATTGTTAACCCATCAAATGGATTAATCCTCTGATTAGGTTAAAGTGTCTGTAATCTACTCATTTTTTCCTCTGCACTTTCCTGCATTAACACAGGATCTTCTGGGGGAACACCTCTTTCACAGACCATAATAGATATTGGAGCAGAATTTCTGGGTCATGTGATAATTCTGTGTTTAACTAGGGGGAATTGCCAGGCTGTTTCCATAGGAGCTGGACCAGTTGACATTCCCACTGGCAATGTTCAAATATTCTAGTGTCTCTGCATCTTACCAGTGCTTGTTATTTTCCATTGTTCTGAGAACAGCCATTCTGGTGGGTGAGAACTGATATCTCATCATGGTTTTGATTTGCATTTCCCTAATGAGTGATGAGAGCCAGCATCTCTCTGTGTGTCTGTTGGCTATTTGAATATCTTGTTTGGAGAGATGTCTATTCAAGTCCTTTACCCCTATTTTAATTGGGCTGTTTGTCTTTTTGTAGTTGAGTTGTAGTTCTCTCTATATTCTGAATATTAAACCCACACACACAATTTGAAATATTTTCTTCCATTCCGTAGCATGACTTTTTTTTTTCTTGATGATACCCCTTGACATCCAACAATTATTAATATCGATGAATATGCTTCATCTGATTTTTCTTCTTCTTGATACATGTGCTGTGGAGGTCATACCTAAGGGTCCATTGCTGAGCCACATTCATTAAATTTGCTTTGAGCAAATACTCTTTGCTTCTCCTAAGCCTTACAACATGCCAGGTACTAATGATAAATAAGAAAAACAGCTGCTGTCCCTAGGAAGGTTTTATTCTTGTGGAAGGAGACAAAAAAATAAGTTAGATGATATAAGTTAGATAGTAATAAGTTCTATGATGAAAAACAAATATTAGATCATAATAACAACTAAATATCAGAATATAATGGGATAGAGAGTGATGTAAATGGTCAGGGAAGCCCCTAATAAGAGGTGATTTGCACAGTTACCCAAGTGATGCAAGGAACCAGTTATTTAATGATCTGAGAGGAGATTGAATCTCACTGCATGGAGGCCACAGGCTGCCACCCAACCACTGGATCAGAGTGACAGTCGTGGTTTGCACCCAGGTCTCCCAAATTCCCTTTGAAACAGGTTGCATTATGTGTTTCAGGGTTAATCAGTAGAGTGGAGGACTCGAGAGTCTAACCCCAGTGGGGAGGTAGGGGAGGGGTAAGAGGGAAAGAAAGGTTGTGATTTGTATTTCTTTATCAAATGTATGGAATCTTTGGCAGCCATGAGGAGGTAATCGAATGACATATTAATTTGACCAGTATTTTGACAAGCTGCTCTGGAATGTAGGCTCCCAGAATTACTCAAGATCAATAAACAATGGCTCTCTCAGGGTAAGGCCGCAGGCACCCTGATCAGCTACCCGGGAAAGGAACGCAGCACAGGCGTTCCATTCTCCAGACCCGGGTCTGGCTACAGTGGGATTTGTGGGTGGCAGAGGAGATGAGATGCAAACACTTGGCCTTTGGTGGACATGCCTGATAAATATCAGAGTGACAAATTGTCTTCATCATTCCTAGTGCTACTATGGCAAAACTCAGAGGTGGCTCAGTGTACAAGTCACATTCCTCACTTGCAAGATTATGGGGAACCAAGCCCAGTTCCCAGAGTCTTTCTGGACCCCAGACTCTTCTTCTTGGGAAAGTACCACCCAAAAGCAAACACACCCCAAACACACTGCACTCTCCCACAGAACAACTCCCAAACAGTTGCATTTCTCAGCACAATCTCAGCTTTTAAAAAACAACAAGTAAGAGAAGACCCTTCTCTAGGGAGAAGAGTTTATTTCTGATTCCCCAGGAATTAGCCTTATTTGGCACTCTTTTCTAACTTGAGCAGCAGAAAAATTGTCTCTTTGGGACTTTGATTAAGTCTTAATCACTATGAACTCCACCACCCCTTCCTGCCCCAAGCAGGGCGCTTCAAACCTCAGACTCATGCTCCAGCCCCTGAATGTTTGTGCCAACCTGGGTATTTTCCATTCTCAGCCTCCTATTTCTGTGGGGTTTTATTTTATTTTGTTTTGTTCAAGATTTCCATTGTGATTCTTCAGCAATTATGTGTCTCTAAGTATAAAGGTCCCATCTTTTTCATCTGGCCTCTGTCGTAGCACCCATCACGGTTGTCACAGAGGATTTGAAGAATCCATTTATGGCCTATCTTTGGTGGATTTTGAAAGCTGCCCCTAATTTTGCAAAGCTGAAGTCCACCGTGGCTGCCGGATGCATCACTGTGACATTCAGCATCACCAAGAGCTCTCTGACCGATGCTCCCGGCAGATCACAGAGAAATTATTCCAGCTTAACCTGCTACCTCCCAAATTCTATTTGCACCATTTCAAAAGGAGAGGGATCAAAATAAACAGATGGTTTTTCTTTTAATTAATCATGGAGGAAAGTGATATAACAAATGCCACCATTTGTATACTGTGTAAATATCCACAAGCCACAGATGAAGGCTTGATGAGATAAATTAAAAAGAAAGAAAGAGAGACAGTTCTTGGAAACAATCAAAAATGTGAGCAGAGATCCTACAGAATGGGAGAAAATCTTTACTACCTGTACCTCAGATAGAGAATTAATCTCCACATTATTCAAAGAACTCAAAAAACTTTACAACAAAATAATAAATAACCCAATCACTAAATGGGCAAAGGAACTGAATAGGCACTTCATAGAAGAAGAAATATGAACAGTCAAAAAATGTTTGAGGTAGGAAAGATGGTGGAATGAGATGGACATCATTACCCTAAGTATATGTATGAAGACACAAATGGTGTGACTCTACTTTGTGTACAACCAGAGACATGAAAAATTGTGCTGTCTGTGGGTACTGTGAATTGAAATGCATTCTGCTGTCATATATAACAAATTAGAATAAATAAATAAATTTAAAAATTTTTAAAAAGTAAACATGTTCAAGTAGAGAAATGCAAATTAAAAATACACTGAGGTTCCGTCTCACTCCAGTCAAAATGGCAGTTATGAAGAATACAAGTAACAATAAATGTTGGCAAGGATATGGGGGAAAAGGCATACTCATACATAGTTGGTAGGACTGCAAACTGGTGTAACAACTATGGAAAGCAGTATGGAGATTCCTTAGAAAACTTGGAATGAACCACCATTTGACCCAGTTATCCCACTCCTCAGTTTATACCCAAAGAACTTAAAAACAGCATACTACAGTAACATAGCCACATCCATGTTTATAGCAGCTCAACTCACAACAGCCAAGCTATGAAAACAACCTAGTGTCCTTCAACAGGTGAATGGATAAAGAAAATGTCACACACACACACACACACACAGAACATTACTCAGCCATAAAGAAGAATGAAATAATGGCATTTTCTGGTAAATGGATGGACCTGGAGAATATCATGCTATGTGAAATAAGCCAATCCAAAAAAAAAAAAAAAACAACTAAAGGCCGTATGTTCTTTCTGACATGTGAATGCTAACCCAAAACAAGGGAGGGTGGAGAGAGGAAGAATAGACGTCCACTGGGTTAGACAATCAAGAACAAAGGTAAGGGAGGTGGGAGGAGGATAGGAGAGATGGTAGAATTAATTGGATATAACTTTCCTCACCTTGTATTTGACAGGGTATCTCTACATCATGTACAACCACAAGAATGGGATCCTAAATAGAATAAGTTATACTCTATGTATGTAAAATTTCCCAAAATACATCCTATCATGTTTAACTGAAAAAAAAGAGAGAAAGAACAGGTGTAAAATTACTTATATGTGTCTCTAAGTATAAAAGTCCCATCTTATTCATCTGCCCTCTGTCGTAGCACCCATCACGATTGTCACAGAGGGTTTGAAGAATCCATTTATGGCCTATCTTTGATGGATTTTGAAAGCTGCCCCTAATTTTGCAAAGCTGAATACTGCCTATGTATGTAAGGCAGTATAAAAAAAAATCAGATATAGTGTTAGCAACATATTTGTCCATGAGAGAAAGAGCATATAGATTATCCTGAATGTAAATGATAATATATAGTAAGAGAAATGAAAATATTCATTCACTTTGACCTGGTTCTCTGCCTAGGGAAACTAATGTGCAGGAGATAATTCAAATACATAAAAAACAATCATTTACTAATATAGTTAAAATTTTTCTCCTATTTATACAAAAACTAAAAGTCATATTTATTAGACTTTCAATGTTTTCAGGTCTATATTATGATCCACTCAGCTGATATATCCAACTTAGCTTAAATCTCATCAGTAGAATATGTAGTAGCACAACTTAGGAAATATTTCCAGCCTACTTTAAAAATAGAAATGTCCACAATTTTAAGTAGCTAATATATGAGCACATATGAACAAAAGGTGAGTTTTTAGTTGTTATGCTGAGGTTACTGTCTTAAAGAAGCTGGTAAGACATGTCATGATTAAAGAAAAGTTCCTAAAATACTTTTTTTTTCCATTTATAATATAGTAAATAAATTAGAAATGATATAAGGAAGAAGAGTACAAAGAGCAAGGACCTCTAAGAGTGAGGGACGGTCCCGCCACGTCTCTTTCTCTTCCCTTCCTAAGCTGGGGCAAAGCCATGTGCTCTGTCTTCTCACGGTGAAGAGAAGATCAAATAGATTTCTGAAGAGCAGAAACTGCTCCCCTGGAAAGGGAAGAAGATAATGATCGAGTGCGTAAAAGCAGAACCCTTCCTTCAGGGCTTTTGGAAACAATTCTGGGGCCTGACGATTCATTAGAGTAATTTTCTGTGGCCTTTGAATTTTACAGGAGAACAGGGGGGCTACCTCGAGTAGGGACACCTCAGTGTCCTTCACTGGAGTATACCTACTTAAGTCAGCTTGGGCAACCAAAGAGGTGACTTGATCTTTCTAAGGAAGGTGATCTCTAGGGAACCTTGCGTTAAACACTGCACTGATTGTAGATGAGTATTGATTCTCACGTGGTGTGTGTTTTCACATCAGGACTGTATATCCTACAACCACGGTTTTTACTAGGAGGCAGGTAGACCAGGGGCCAAATGCTTCTTGCTTTCTGAGCAGCATTGGATGGTTTCCCCGAAGGCCGTGTGTGCAGGAGCATGACGTGGGGACTGGGTGGCAGGACCGCTGGACACAGTCATAAACAGCTGAGGGGCTCCAGACAGTCAGGGCTGATGAATGACCCCTTGTTGGCGCGGTGGGAGGTCTGCAGCAGGGTGACATGGGGATCGCTCTCTGGCCCTCTCCAGTTTGTGTGTGTGTTTTATCAGTTTCTTGGGTTAAAAGTATGCTTATCACATTTTCAGCTGCCACAGAAATGGGGAGGGATTGTTAATGCACGGAGAACAGAATGCTCAACAGGCAGGAACAAGGGACCGAGAAACCAGAAAACAGACTTCAATAGGGAGAGAAACTAGTTTGATTTTGGGAGCAAATAGTTGAATAATTTTAGCACAGGAGACATGGGACTTGGTTAAGAAGCAGGGAAAAGAGATCTGATATATATTTTTTATCCATTTCCAGGAGGAATGGGGATCATGGGAATGATAGGGACGTTTTTTAAAAATCAGAGGGCCCGATGTGTCATAGGGCCTGACAGTCCCACCTTGCTTGGTCTATATCTGCAGTTCTGTGTCTGAAAGGGACTCCCATATTTCAAGAGGTTCAAAAGCATCAGAAGAAGCTCAATAAAACCACGAAAGAGAAAAAAGTAGCCAACATGGAGTAGGTATTTATTCTGTGCCTGGCACTCTGCTATCTGGAAACTTGGTATTTGTTCTCATGAGCCCAGTGGCATGGGTACCGGACTCATCAGGAAGTAGATGAGGAGACTGAGGCTTGAGGAACGTGCCCAAATATCTTTGGCCAGCATAGGGTCAAATGAGGGTTGAGCCCAGGACTGTAAGCTGCCCAGGCCCGAGCTCTACCTTCTCTTCCAGAGAAACCATCCAAGCATATTATGGATGCAAGAATTGTCTTCATCTATGTCAGACATTATCACACAGAAGAGGACACAGACTTCACTGGGTCTCCAGGTACACTAACTAAGGTCTTTGGTGTAATTTCATGGCTCAACCCTTTTCTGCTTAATTTAAGGAAGAAATTGTAATGAGCAGTCGTCCCACAGTGCAAAGATCTGCATACACACATTTTAGATTTCTTTTACTGGGACTGTGGGAGCAGAGAATAGACATCATCTGACATGGATATGTGGAAAAGAATCTTTACTCCCGCTACTATAGAGAGAGAGGTCGAACTCAAAGTCCTGTACCATCCCTTGCAACAGTAAAAATTGTGAGTCTGTGAGCCAAGCCCACAAGAATCGCACTGCATTCAGAAAGGGCTGGTCTGCCAAATTCACTGCTTCAGTGTTCTTGAGTTTCTGCTCTTTAATCCCACCTAACATTCCAGATTGCTGGGTTTAAATTCTCAGCATTACAACTCGCTAACTCTGTGGCCGTAGGTGAGCTACATGATGACCCTCCAACAAAGTGCAAAGTGGGGGTGAGAGTGGTTGTGCAAACGCCAAAGGGAAATGTTTATTAAAGAAATACTGAGCACCCCCAAGACCAGAGCAGAACGACAGTATCTGTTAATGACTGATGGTGACAGTGTTGTGACGATAGTTAGGATAAAACGAATGACTGGAGACATTTGTCAGGGCTTTGTGTTTCTTTCTTCTTCTTTTCAAAATGCTTCAGGCAAGGATTCCAGGCTGTTCAGTGAAGGAGTCTTGGACAGCACAGGATTTCTGAGGACCTGCCATTCCTATACTTGCCTGCATAGTTCACCCTAGGGTCCAGGCAGCTTCTGGCAGGATGCCAGTGTTTCCGGGGACAAGGACACAGGTGCCGAGTGTCATTTGGTTTCACTTGGTTCCGGAGACAATGCCTTTCCTGCATAACTTTTTTTGTCCCTGTGCTGATTTTATTCCTAAACGTCATTAAGTCTTTGACAGTTGTGCATGAGGTATGTTCATCTTAACACACCCCATTCAACTTATTGGAAAACGGGAGTCCTCCACCACTCTGTGTGTAGCAGACACCTGCACCCATCCACACAGTCCCCAAAAAGAGCCTGGCTGAGAACTACCTGCAGATCTTTAATTTCATACTCTCTCATAAATATGCTCAACACTGCTGCTTTAGGAAAGGTGGATCTAGAGATCAGCAAGTGACTGGGACATTCTCCCACAGGCAGTAGGTGGCACTTCAGGGTTCTGACCCCGCTTTCTAAAACAGCTTGTTCTTATCCTAATTCCAGGTTGCCTTGAGGCTGTACAAACCAACCTTCTGAACTGTGGCACAAAAGATCTATGCAAAAGACTATGAACCCAAAACCGAATTAATCAATATTGGCCATCAGAGCAGTCACATTTAAGGGGAAACACATCTTAGGAAACTCTGTACAGACATATACAACGAAAACCTCTACCATCCAAGAATGTGTCAGAATTCTTTGTTTTAAAATGGAAGACAAAGCAAACAGCACTCCTACATTTTAAAGAGGCAGTTTAGACATTCTGATATTTGGTGTCTGGAATAAAATGATAGCTCCTCAATTTCTAGCTAGTTTAGTCTTTTTCTACCACCAACTCGTGGGAGAAGTTCAAAACACTGCGATTCAGGAGAAGAAAACGTTTGTCTTTTTCCATAATGCTTCCATTTTTGGGAGTTGTTTATTTAATAATCAGAATCAGACATTTTTTTGCAGGCTTGGCAAGTGGCTACCAGTTTGAGATCCATTCTGATTTGATTAATTGGACCACAGAGAAGACACGGGAACATGACTGGAGAGATGGTTCTGGTTGTTTTTGAAACTAAACATTTGTGCTTTGCTGCGTTTTTTTTTTTTTTTCCTGTACACAGTGTTACATGTTTTTAAATTTGTTGTTGAATTGATAGCATTTCATGTTTCTTTTTTTGATGCTTTTCCTTCCTCTGGGGAGCTGCCTGATTTTGGATTCAGACCTCACAGGGCATGCAGCGTGCAGACCTGGGGGACATGACTCCGGTAGGTGCTTCGTATGGCTGACCAGCCCTTCCATATGTCACACGATGGCAGGTGGTCAGGTTAAACACACCAGAGTTTCCCAGGCAACCCGTCTTGCCCGATGGGGATTCCTCGGGAAGTTGAAAAAAGATGTTGGAGATGAAGTTGTTGGAGCCACTCGGTCTCCAGCCATTGTTTGCTTTCTTTTGTCTTCCTCCCCTCATTCCCCGCCATTCTGACCTGAGGCTCCAACGTGGGAAACGCATTCCATTTCTGGCACTCCAGAAGGTTCTTGGGGGCACACGGAATTTTTAAAAATTTCACATCAGATAAAAAATATTTTAATTTGTGAAGTATATCGAGTTCCAGAAATATAAGTAAAAAAGGTTAGGTGGTACCCAGATTTGGCCAAACAAAATCAACCCCCTTACACACAAAAAAAATTAAGGTTGGCATAAAAATTTGGACTCAGTTTCTAAAAAAATCTAACATTCTGATTTTTCTATTTATATTGTTTTCCTTGTTTCTTTAGAACAACTATGGTAATGATATCTAACGAATTCATGTAATTGATTAATTAATTAATTACATACATTAATTAATTAATCTACCTATGTAACAATTTAATCTTCCTTGACTACTTGGTTCAGGTGAAGAAAGCTTCCACTGGGGTCAGATAAGCCTTTTTTATTCCTAGTAAACTTGCAATTCATTCTAGTTGCTGTTTATTCTTCTCATGATCATTGTGTTTCTGAGATGCTACTTACTAGTTGCACATACCTTCTTATTTCACAGTGTTAACACATTGAGATGAAGGTGCTGGGAATGATGGTGTGTGACATCTTTGTAGTGAGCTTTCCGAGTGCTGCTAACCATGATGTCATTCATTAGGATTTTCCCTTTGTTATCTATGAGATTTCAGACTGTGACTTTTTCCAGGACAAAGCCAACTCACGGTTGTTGGCTGGGGACTCCTTTGGAGATAATCCTAGAATCAGTTTTTAGAATGTGGCATTTATGACAAGCTTCTCTTGGGCTCTCTGAAGACCAAGCAAAGAGAAAGGGGAATTCCTTGAATTGATCCTGAGACTGTACTTATTCCTATCCAAAGATGCAATAGTGCCATGAGTCATTTTTTTAAGTTTGCTTTTGAGTAAGAACCCTGGCGTTTGTCATTACACTTTCAGTCATGAAGTGGATAGAACACCCAATAAAACATGGGGACAACTGGTCTTCAGTCACTCCCGTGACCATTTCACTTTTAATCCATGCAGGTCTCTGATGCTAATTAAAATGGATGCTAACACAAGAGAAGGCTGGCTGGCCTGATGGACCCAGGGTCTGCAATGAGAGGTCCCCAGGTCCCTGCTTGCTTTTGCTGGCTGTGCAGAAGCCAGCTTTGGGTTAATCCCAATCTTCTGGAAACAAGTTCACTGGTCCTTCATTTTGGTGTCTCTTATAACTCCTGGTGTTCGCCTTTTAGTTTTGTTGTAGAAATGCATACGACATGTGGAGAGTTCTGAAAGAGACGGGCTTTCCAAAGTAACACCGACTTTTAAAACTGATGAGGGTGAGAAGGGTCAGATGGAGCCGTTGTCATATACACTCCTGATAGATGAAACAGAGGGGGACTCAGGGGCGCGCTTACGTCCCTGGAGAATAAAAACATAACAGCAGTCGTCTAATGTGTCATTTTAAAAGAATCTTGCCACGTTTGACTCTTGCCTTGCTGCTTCTACTCCTTCAGTGAGACAGAGCTCAAAAGGAAGGCCTGGGGTTGTCAGATGAAGTTCAAAACTCCAGGCACGCTCCTGTCTTCCACTTCAGACGCACTCCTACAACTTGGATTTCAGAAGAATGTGAGGAGGGTGATTGGTATCATTCATTCATTAAATGACTCATTCATTCTGAGCTCTCATAAGCAATATGACGCAGCACAGGAAGGTTGCTGAAGGTTTGCTGTGGGACAAGTGTCACATCGTTGAATCCTCACAGTACATGTGTGAGATCTGGGCCACTGTGGTCCCATTTTATAGATGGGGAAACAGGTTGGAAGGATGACACCGTGTTCAGATGACCGTGTTCAGAAATGGGGTTTGACATCAATATTCTGTTCTCTCTTACCCCCCTCCCATCCTTTCCCTTCCTTTTCTTCGTTGTTCCTGATGCTTTACAAACTTCCGTTGCCTCTGGCTGCACGCGGGTCTCCTGCACTGGGGCTGCTGCTGGATGGATCTCGAGACGCATCATCTTCTCATTCTTGACTCCGCAGGCTCCAACCTCAAGACTTAAAGTGTGGGTTACGCCACATCGTGGTACCTTCAGCCCAGAGCTTTCTCTGACTCCTTATCCCAGGTTACACCCAGGAGCCTCGCGGGAAGCTGAAAACCAGCAACTCTTGGGGCCTCATCACTCACCCTGCCCCAAACCTGATGCTTTTCAGAGATGGTATCTCACTGAAGAGCGCGCATTCCTCTAGGGAGGTGAGCGGACTCCTCCTGAACTCCCTGCCTGCCTCATTTCCGCAGCCTCTTCGCAACCTCTCTAAGCCCCGCCCATCCTCTCTAAACCCCGCCCATCCTCTCTAAGCCCCGCCCATCCTCTAAGCCCCCGCCCATCACCTCTTAGCCCCGCCCATCACGTCTAAGCTCCTCCCACCTCTTGAGCGTCCGCCTCCCCTGCCTCATCCTTCCCTTGCTCCTCACCTGTGGCCAGGACACCTGCAGTCCTCCAGCAGTACTTCCACCCTGCGTTGTCCCCACCTGTTTCCCACCCACCAACCAGAATGGGGTTCCTCCAAAGGCCAGCCTGCTCCTGTTGCTCCTGCCCCGTGGTCAGGCCCTTCCCTGGATGCGCACGGTCCTTGTCATAAAAGACTGTTTTTTGTTATGTGCTGGCGATTGAACCCAGGGCCTAGCATATGCTAGACAGGCATCTACCCTTGAGTACACCCCAGCAGTAAGCTCAGACTTCCTAACAGGACTCCAAGGATCTGCTACTTGTGCTATGTCATCATTGTAAGTCCTCTGGTCTTTGTGCTTGGGCCACTGGGATCTTCAGCCAGTTCCTTGAATGAGCCACCTATGTCCCTATGTGTTCTTTTCTTTACCTGAAAAGCCACCTCCAACTCCAGACTTCACCATCATAATTTCTTTTTTTTTTAATATTTATTTTTTAGTTAGATACAATATCATCTTTATTTTATTTATTTTTATGTGGTGCTGAGGATCGAACCCAGGGCCTCACACAAGCTAGGTGAGCACTCTATTGCTGAGCCACAACCCCAGCCCTTCACCATCATAATTTCTAAGCTTCCTTTATATCTCAACTCAGGTGTCATTCCCTCAATGAAGATTGACTTCCATATCAGGTCAGGTCTGTGGGTGTGATGTTGCTAGGAGACTTTGTATATGAAAACAGGCAGGAGATCCCTAGGTTAGGGTAGTGGGGTAGGAGATCAAGGGGCAGGGAGGGGAAGGGGAAGAACTGGGGTATAAAATTGACCATCTTATGCAATATGCATGTATGAATATATCACAATGAATCCTGCTTTTATGTAACATTAGAATATACCCTTGAAAAAATATGAAAATAAATAGAAGGAAGATCAGAAGAGTAGAGGAAAAGGATTAGGGAAACAGGAGGAGAGGGAAAGGAGAGGTGCTAAGGAATGAAATGGAACCAATTATGTACATGTCTGACTATGTCAGTGACTGCCGTGATTATGTATAATTAAAATGCACCAATAAAAGCACAAAACTTTGTATATTTCATTCAAAGCATTTTAAATAACCAGTGCTTATATACTTATCTGTTTACATATTTGATGAGTATTGGTTCTTTTGAGAGGTAAGTTCATAAGAACATCTCTTTTTCTTTACCATCACAACTTCCTACACCTAGTATACAGCCCAGCACATAGCAGTAATTCAGTAAGTATCTGGACACAATACTATGACAAGGCACAATAGGATCATTACATAATTGAGCAAATGGTTTTGTATTCTAGTTTATTAATGGGGAGAAAAATACAGTCTTTGTCCCTAACACAGGGATTCTCAAACTTTGGTGGTGATGAGAATCACTTTCCAAGCTTATTAAAAGAGAGGGCTGAGTCTCATTCCCACAGTTCCTGGTTCATTGCGTGATGGTGTGTCGAACATTTGCATTTCTAATGAGTTTCTGGGTGCTGCTGCTGCTGCTGCTGCTGCTGGTCTGGGGACTGCACTTCAAGACCTACTGCATTAGCCCATTACATTTTGGGGAGACGGTTCTTAGACTCTGTGTTCCGCGCATCCCTGAGAAGTCGCTGCTTCCGAAGTGCTCTGCACAGCCTTGGATGTCGTGGGAGATGAGGAGTTTTGTGCTTTCCTAGCAGACCTGGGGGAAGCTTCAGTACTGTGCCTGGTATTGCTCAGGGATTCAGTTTACAACGGCCCTTTGCTGACTAGCAAGAGTCTCCGGGTTCTCAAGGGGAACAAGTGTCTGCAACTGATAATAAAACAGGGAGGGAGGTTGGGGAGGCTTAGGTTTCCAACATCTTTCATTGAGGAATTAATTTTAAAGAGTCCCACAACAATAAAGCACCAACTGAGCCCAGACACCGTCATTCAGGACGCATTCACCCTCTGAAACTGGCACCGTGCCAGCCTGGAGCCAGGTGCCTCTCTTGGATCTGAGTCAAGTGCCCTGCGGCCACCTACAGAGCACTCAGGTAGGATCCTGAAAGCCCCTCACCTCCGCCTGCTATGCCTGATGACTATTTCAGATCCCATCTGAAGACCGCCAGCCTGATGGACCAGGTCCAGCAGCTCAGACTGGGCCTTCACCTTCTCTGCTCGGCTGGGAGGAGGATGGGAGGACCATTGGATCAGGGAGGACTATCGGAGCACTCCCTTGGCTTGGAGCTCACCTAGAGAGGCATGTTGACACACGGTTTAGGGTGTACTGCTTGTTATCCCAGGGTTGGTGGCTGCAGAAAGACACAGGAGGGTTGGACCTGCAAAGCTGAGACACAGGTTTGAATATGAAGCCAAACAAACTAACAGGACATTTTTAGGGGGAAGCGGGTGGAGTCGGAGATCACCTGCACACAGCGAGGTGCGTTCAGAACCTTGAAGCTAATACCACAAAGTGATGCTCAAGGGCAGCTCAGAGTGCTGGCTGGGACGTGCTGTTTGTCCAAAGGGCGGGTGTTTGAGGACATGTACGCCTGGTTGGCTCCAAGGCAGAGGAGTCGTGCCGGTTTTATTGAACATTTAAAAGTTCTCAGTGGGAGCCCTGAGAACATGCCTCGCTGACTCCCAGCTGCAGGAAGGGCAGCTGAGCCAGCCCATGGCTGTGCACGGAGCTCCGCCCTGGCATCTCTGCCCGAGCCACCTGTAGCGGGCTGATCCTAACCAGTGGGCATGTGCACCAGGTACTCAGTCATCACTGGGGACTAATTTGGCCTTCTAGACCCTACAGCCATGGCCCCTGTTTGGATTTTCTCTCTTCTCTTTCACCTCAAGTGACAATCTAGCATCGCTAAAGCCATAAACTGGAGCAAAGGTCATTCTTGGGATTTCCAGCTGAAAGCCTATTCTATTGGTGGAATCATTAAATACAAAACATGAGGTAGAATAAATCCTCTCTGTAACAGACCTCTGATGTGGATACTGTGACTCACAATTGGTTTTTAGCTGGTAGGCAATTGAATGTGGTGGTTATAAATATGGAAACATAACTCCGATGCTGTGTTGCCTTGAGAAAGTTACTTAGTCTCTCTGAACTTTGAATCTATCATTTGTTTAAAAAGGAAGGGTGATGAGGAGGAGATGAAAGCCTTGGAGAGCTGACATGAAGATTATATGAGAGGATGCTGCACATGTGAAGGAGTTAATATATGACTCTAGGCCCATTTGTGTTCGTTGGGTGTTTACTCTGATTCTGACAAAAGCAGTCAGGAAGCAGGACATGCAGTCTCCAGTCTTTGCACAAGGTACTCGGCACCGACGGTAATTAAGAAATATTTGCTGAGTGGACGGCCTTTCACATTCAGGTTTCTCCGCGTCAGCACTCTGGACATTTTGGACTGAACAACTCTGGCTCATGGGGGTTCTCTCCTGGCCAGTGTGCAAGTGATGTGGAGCAGCATCCTTGACCTCTGCCCACAGGATGCCAATAGCAGCCCCCAGGCCAGCATGGTG
Organism: Marmota flaviventris; assembly: GCF_047511675.1. Taxonomy (NCBI): domain Eukaryota; kingdom Metazoa; phylum Chordata; class Mammalia; order Rodentia; family Sciuridae; genus Marmota; species Marmota flaviventris. The sequence continues at coordinate 54,315,409 of NC_092515.1, read as the reverse complement.
ACCAAATGTGCCTCCTGCCAGTGCCCTACGTCCCCTGGATGGAGGACGAGCCCAGTGAAGAACCACCATCAACAGTAGAGAAAACGTGGCCCCTGGATTGCAGGTCTTGAGGGGCAGCAGGGCAGGCTTCCCGTTGGCTTTAATTCATGGTTTGGTTTTCTACGTTTCATTGCAAAGTAAAATCCTGCATGTTCAGGGCACATAGGGGAAGGATGTGAATCCGGGCTGGAGGAATCGAGCACTCCTACAATCGGGGCAGGTGGGACCCACCTTCCATGACAGCCTTTGTGAACGGACCATCGGGTCACTCAGCCCGCAACGAGAGGCCCGGCCCAGTGTCACTTCCACTCCATGGCAGAGAACAGGCATCCCAGTCACTTCCACTCCATGGCGGAGAACAGGCATCCCAGTCACTTCCACTCCATGGCGGAGAACAGGCATCCCAGAACTTATATTTTAGAAACTGACCACAATATTTGTTTGTTCTTGTTTGAAGCCTAAACTTAGGGAGTTTGTCTCTTCCAAGTTGCTTTTTCACTTGTGGAAACTGGGGGAGCCAGAAGAGGACCCGAGACCCATTTGGTCAGTTATTCTGCTCTGCTGATGAGGGAAAAGAGGATGAAACCACCTTTTATTTCCTCAGAGCAGATTAATGAGTCATTGGGCGTGCTCAGACAGGCTGCCGGATTGTTCTGCACAAAATGTAAGAGGAAAGAGGAGGGAGTCTTCAGGGACGTGAAGACCTGGAGTACTAGGGTGGGGGCCGAGGGACCTGTGAGGAGGGGACATCAGACATTCACTGTAAACTGGGTTCCCCCCTGTGATGTAAATCTCCTTTGATGATGGCAAGGGTTACATATCACGAACGCCCTTCATGCCACCAATCTGTCCCCTCTGCAAAGACTCAAAGGGCAAATTGTATGCAATGGGTGTTTTACCGCAGTATTCGAAGGCCGACAAAATGTCCAAACTTTAGTAACAATTGCTGGGCACTCTCATGGCCCCTAGAGTGTCCGTTGTCTGTCTGGGTTGGTGCAGGGCAGGGGGGAGAAGAGCACTAATGGCAAGGGTGGGCGATGCTGAGAGGTCTGTAGGCATCAGGAGAGAGAGCAGAGCCCTGGGGCCCATACCAGGCCCTGCAAAGCTGCTAGGCTGGCTTTCTCGGGTGCCTGGGATTTAGGGATCCCAATGCTTGTGTCCACCTTTTGAGGTACAGGGTAAACTCAGCTGTTGTCAGGCTGCCGTAGAACTCTGCCCTAGAGTTCATCAGTGGCTGTTTACATCACCTGTGTCCGAGGGGGTCAAAAGAGTCCAAGGAGCGAGATAGCCAATGGACTCTTTTGACCCCTCGGACACAGGTGATGTAAATTAGACTTAGCACACACCAATGCTTAGGACCTTAGGTGGCCCATTAACACCATTTCTTCTCTCTCCTCCATTAAATGGTTTATTAGATGTCACATTACAACCCTTTGGTAGTTATTGCCTTGGGTTTTCAGTCTCTAGGTGTTTTTGTGCTGTTTCTTCATCTATCCATCTCTTCTCGGTTGTTTTTCATGTGTAGGAATTGGGGGGAGCAGGAGGGGGCCCTGAGACTTATTGGGTCAGTCATTCTCCACCCAAGAATGAGGCAAGGAATTACAGCTTTCTCATTCTTCACAGCACCATAAAGAGTTACCTGATACGCTCAGGAACTGAATCCTGGCTTTTCCTTCTATCAATTGCTGTTCCAAATAATTATGCCTGTGAATGCCACTTGAGGTCAAACCTGTGACATGCCCAGGTGTGTCTTCGGACATGCAGGGATAGCCCTTATTACAAGGGTCCTTTTTGGTCTAATTCTGAAAGAGTTGCCGACACTGCCCGTGGCCAGCTGAGGTCTCTTTTGGTCAGGCCTGGAGGGAGGCTATGTGGACACCTGTTGGCCAACTCTTCCCACAGGGGGTCACCATGCAACCTGAAATGGATGATGTCATGCTTGGAGGTGGGTCACACCCAGTGGCCCAACACATTCTGCTGTCCAACAAAAGATGGCGAGAGGCTGAAGTTTGTAGCTCAGTGGTAGAGTGCTTGCCTAGCCTGTGAGAGGCACTGGGTGTGATCCTCAGCACCATATAAAAATAAATAAATAAATAAATTGATTAATTAAAGATATTTATTGTGTTCATCTACAGCTAAAATAAAATAAATTTTTTTAAAAAAAAAAGATGGTGAGACAGGCCTAAGGAGTGTCTCTGGAATGAAGCAGAGCCGGAAGCCAGTGTCTCATATCCAAATTATGTCTGCTGGCAATTACGTACCTTCACTGTACATCAGACATTCTGACTTTAATTTTCCAGATTAGAAAACTACTTTAATGCTTATTTTCTTTAAAAGTTCACCAGGGTTGGCCCAGTTCCAAGGAAGCAATCTATTAGTAGCAGTATGTTTTCCTCATTGTACCATCAAACTAAGTCCCTCTCAGCTACCATGGAATGTTCTGGGATACACTCATGCCTTGTCTTGCTCCTGTGTTCTTGGTTGTACATTTCAAGTAAACGTATGCTATCCTTCACATGTAGAGCTGAATTCTGAATTTTAGCTCCTGTGGAAAGACATGACTGTCCGAATCTAACCATTTGAGGGTGAAACTGTCAGGGTTATGAGTGACAGCACCTGGGTAAGTTTAAGTAGCACGAAAGGCATTTATTGAGGCAATGGTAGTTTGGATTCTTGACCCCACGGGCACTGCTATTGAGAGGTGGTGGTGGAACCTTTGGATTAGTCATAACCCCCCGTGGTATTGATGGAGGATGGAATGGATCCCTATGGGATTGTCCTTGACACAACATTTGGCCTGAAGTTACTCAAGAAACACCAGTCTTCACCTCGCTTCCCCATCCTGAAGGGCAGATGTCCCCACTGCTGCTGTCACATGGTGTAGCTCAGCCATCCCGCAACAAGGCCACTTCCAGATTATTACTGAGTGTCCCATTCTTTACTGGGTTATATCCCAGCCACTAAGAAGAAGGGTTCAGGGAATTCTAACACCTGTGACATATTCTGTATACAATACTAGTCAAAAAAGTGGACACTAAAATATGTGCGATACAACCTCAGCTAGGTTAAACAGTGCTCAGTGCTGAGGAAGGAAGCCGTACCATACTGTGTCAACGGTGGTCACCTTGAGGGGCGACTGATGAATCAGTCTGACCCTCTCCATACTTTCTATATTCTTCGCGGTTTTCAAGAAGAGCTCATATTGACTTTTGTCACAAAAATACTTATGACTTTTTAAAGTCATATCTATAAACTCTCCGTATTAGGCCTACTTCTCAGTTCTGAATTACACGTGGAGATTTATCTGCTTTTCAGGGGGCGGGGGAGTTGTTTTTGTTTTGTTTTTATTTTGTTTGTGTCTTCTTTATGTGCTTTTAAGCCAAATAAGTGTTTCATAATTAAAGCAATGTGCTCAAGGCTGTGTGTTTGCAAGAGACCTTTCATTTACTCTAAAGCCAAGTCACTGAACGAGGCAATACTTGGGCGATTCTGGAGAAGTGGTTTTTTTTTCCCTTAAGGAGGGGAAGGCATTCGATGGTAACGATTTTCCTCTGTGTCATCTAGCCGTTTTCCAGGGCTTTCTCATTATGGCAGTGCTGGGCCATTTGAGGTACCTGCTCTCTAATCAGCCCTGGCTGACTTCCAGTCCGCCTTGGCGGAAGCTCGCTAGGCACGGGGTTTAATTGGGGCCACCCACTATGGAAGCATTCCCCCCTTTGTCTGGAGAGATGGAAGCTCCTATGGATTGCATATAAAACGCCCCACACTGCCGGGCGGGCACAAGTGGGCTCTGATGTCCCAGACTCTTGTTACGTTTCAGTTCAATGCTAACTTTCCAGACTTTTCCAAAGGGTTCCTCTCCTTTTCCTGACAACTGAAAAATCAAGATACTCTGTCCAGGCTTCGGGGGGCGGGGGAGGGGGGGGAGGCGATGGGACTCTACTGAAAGAGAGCAATAAAAAGGATTGGGTTGCTATCTGGATATAAGCCCTATTTGGAACCTCTCTAAATAGATCCCAGACCGCTTTATAAAAAAGATATACACCCCTCTCCCCCTTCAGCCCTCTAGCACCTTGGATTCCTAAAATTAATTCCTTGCAAAAGCCAGTTGAGTTCTAATAATTAGTTTTAAATGATTGACTGATTGGCCTGTGGACATCGGGCCTTGACACCTTGTGGAGCATGGGGGGTGGGGGGCAATTCACCATGCAGTTTCCAGATCCAAATGGCCCATGTAATGGGGTACAGCAGGGTGGTGGCTGTGTAGCTGGGGAGACAGGGTGTCTGGAGGCCAGAGGGTGGTGAGTGGTTGGGGTAATGCGGACAAATTAAGGGAACCACGACCTTTTTGCATGCTTAAAATTGGAACTGTTTAATCTGGATGTGAATGTGGCACCTCCAAGCCTCATATTGGTTGTTTCTCAGGATTCTGGGAATAAAGACTGCCCTTCCACCACACCACTACAGTAGGCAGAGGGGAGTGAGGAGAGGGAGAGAATGGTGACAAGACCTGTCATGTGCTGAGAGTGCCCTGTAACTTGACGATCCACCCTGCATCCATATGGGACAGTACTACTATTTTTTCCCATCTTATTGAGGAAGGTAGAAGACTCTCCAAGTTCAGCCAGCTATGTTGGATCCCTGTTTGGCTTTGCAACGGCACTGGTCCACCTCGGCTGTGCCTGCACCCACCTGGGGGATCTGCAGCTAATGCAGGCTGTGCCTCAGTGGTCCTGGGCAGGGCGTGCTGCTTGTCTGGAGACCCCACTTTGGAGACACTGGACTGAGGTTGGTTGTCAACTGGTCACATGTCAGATTGACCTGGAACTAGGGGACTTTCAAATTCATTCCACTGTGCCTCCAGAACCATTAACTCAGTATCTCTGGGGAGGGGGCTTGACCAATGTGTGCCCAGGCTGAGGACATCTGCAGAGGGGGAGAGTTAGATGGCTAAAATGTTAGGATATATCTGGAGGCACGTAGACATGGACGACAATGTACAGTGTAGTTAGGATAAGAAGGAGAAAAGGAAAGACCACTGTGCACTGGAGGGCAGGGGAGGGAGCAAAAATGAGAAAAAATTGGAGAATGAGAGGAGTAAAAACAAACACAACAGTAGGACATGGCTCACAGGTGGTTGGAACCTACTGGGTGGTGGAAAGTGTCCCTCCCAGGGTAGAGTAGTAACAAGGCTCTGGAGTTGGGGCCGGCCATGCAGGTGGCATGAAGTGCTTGCTCCAGCAGTCTGGAGTATTCTCCTTCAGGGCAATGAGGTTTGATTCACTGCGTTATCAAGCATGCCTGTGCTAGCCCCATGGGAGGTACGAGAAACAGATGATGGTGGTACAGTCACCACATGGCTGGGTGGGGGTTATGGCCTCTAATATGCTGTCTCAATGATCTCACAGAGATCTCACAGGGAGGAGTTGGCAGGTGTTTGGGGACTACTCTAGGTATGCTTATTATCCTGCCTTGCCTGGCTGGGCAACCGAGGAAGTCTGCCCTGGGGGTAGTATCTCTGTTTCTGAATCTCACAGGTGCATGACCTGAAATAAGGCCATTCTGACTCTGGGACAGACCCTGAGGGTTTAAGATAGTAGTGGTGACCTTGACCACCACCCCCATCCACAGGTGACCCGAGCTCCCCAGCTGGGGATCGTGGGCAGTTGGGGCCTGTCCTGAGTGCCTGCTGGTCTGGGATCGGTGACTTGTTGAGGTTTTTAGCTAAATGCTCTAAGGCATTTAGCTAAAATATCCTATAAATGGGTGGAAATTTGTGTATAAAGCTCAGGACAGAGATTCGACTGGAATTGCCCCAAAATGCCCAGGGAGGAAGGAGATTATCTCGTGGGAAAAATAAAAGGAACAAGGACAAGTTTATGGAGCCCCAATACTGAAGAGGCAAAGGGATTATTGATAAGAAAATTCAACAAGATTGATTCAAAAAAATCCACAATACAAATAATAATCTGGAAACTGAAGAGGTGAGAGGGTTTTGAGGAGGTGCCAGGAAAGATTTGTTTCAAATTCTTTAAAGAAGACAAATACTTCCATGGACTGCCCCGCCCCCTGTCTTTTTTACTGTATTGATTGAAAGGAGCAGGATACATGTCTTTTTATTTCTATTATTTTTTCTTTCTCTTATAGATTCCATTGCAATTTTATTGAATTTCTAACCCTTCTAACCAGGGTTAGAAGCTGAATGGCAGGTTGGTGAGACATGAAGGGGAAGCCACTACAGATGGGACCTGCTTGCTGTCCCCTGCGCTGCCTGTCCTCCCGAACAAGTGCCCTGAGGCCAAGTGACCCGTGTAAAGACTGCTGAGTCACAGAGACACACAGGATTGGTGAATTGGAATAGTAACCCAACTATGAAGCTGCAGAGAGAAGAGTCTTGCTCCTGGTTCCCAACTGAACAATAAGAAAAGGCTGAAGAGGAGTTGGTAGTCCATGCTGGGCAGTGAGTGAAAACCTAATCCAGGTCTCGAGCTTCTTCTGTCTTTCTGACTTTTAGATGGATATCCATTTCACAGCCCAGGAATAGGATTGCGGCTTCAATCACACAGTGTGACCACCTTACCCGAAAGATGGATTCTGCCTCCCAAATTGTGCAGTTCAACACCCATGAGAGATGACAATAGGTCACACTCCAGTCCAGGTCTCCTCTCTTAAGGTCAATCATTTTTGCCAACATGAATGTGTTGTTCCGTACTTGGACATGCCTCCATTGTAGATTCAATCCGAAGAAGGGGAATAGGAAAGTTGAGAAGGCATATCACCCTTTGCCACCTTAAAAATCACACCAAGCAACAAATATCAGTTCTTCCCACTCAGCCCTCAGTGCCATAGCAAGGGTCCAGTTCTACGGTGGTTCTTTCTTCTTTCTGCTCCACCTGGCCTCCTCCGTGAATCAAAAATGGCACCAAAGGATCCCAGAAGCCTCAATCCTATTGGCTAGAAAGTCGTGCTGGCACCCAGAGGAAGAGGAAGTACCGAAGGTCACAATTATCATTTTGCAATACGTTCAGTTACATCGGAAACCCCCCTTAATTGGATATCCCTGGGGAGGCCAAGAATGTGTACTTCTAACAGTTTTCCAGGTGATTCTGATTAACAGTAGTTCCCAGTCCTGGCTGCCCCAGGCCTGAGGCTGAGGGAGAGCTCGTCCCTAAACCTGTGCATGATGGGACCGTAGCGTGGAGAAGCAGGGGACAGTTCTTGAAAACAAAAGTTATTTGTCCTCTGTAGGCAGCCTGATATTTTCCAGACCTTTTGCAAAGTATATATTCCACTCTTCCACCATACAGAGGGCTCAGAACTTGGCCGTGAGTTCGTGTGTGGAAATAAGTAGTCTAGTCTTAATACTACATCTTCAGCCTCTGGCACACAAGCCACTTTTAATAGTAGGGCTTGGGAAAGGGCTAAAAATAGACCATGGGGAGGCAAGGAGTCCAATCCACAGGGGAAAGCTGAGATGGGGGAACTCAACCCCTTTGAGATCTGATGGTACAATGCAGGGAGAAAAGGAGAGAATGTCTCAATGACCAGTTGTAAATGTGTGGTTAAACTATGAGGTTCCAATACCTCCTGTTGCCGTTACTAGTAGAAAAATTTGAGAAAAAGGTCAACTCCTGTCACTTGCTTGAATTTCATTCTTTATTTTGCGTGGTGAACTCTTTGTCCTTCTGGATGATTTTCTTTAAGGAACCTAGAAATCAGGACCTGCTGCTCTGTGATCTTCTGCCTCCTCTCTCTCCTACTCTCCACCGATTCTGAGGACGACCTTGTTCTTTGTGTCTCATTGCTGAGACACTGAGCAGAAAGCAGCCCTTATCTTCCCAGGTCTTTGAGAAGGTAAATCCATTTCCATATCTTTATTTTCCCTTGGGGTGCTCTTCTAGGTTTAGATGCATGATCTGGGGGGTCTTTCTCTCTAGAAATGAAAATATTTTCTACAGGAAGCTGCTAAACACCTGTCGTATGAACCCAACAAACTATTTGATGCAGCTTCGAGGACACTGACCCCTACACTCAGCTTAAAAAGGAGGAGAAAATAAGGAACTGGTTATAGCACAGTAGGTCAACCGTGGTGGGAGAAGTGGTCAATTCTTCTCACCTTCTCTTTTCACAGGTTAGGGACAAAGGGAAAAGTGTTATTCTGTACTTGGACATGCCTCCATCGTAGATTCAATCAGAAGAAGGGGAATAGGAATGTTGAGAAGGCAAGTCGCCCTCTGCCACCATTATTTTTGGTTTACCATTTATTTTTGGCCAGAAGGCGGTATATTACTAAAGATATATTGCTTTATTTAAAAAAAGTTAAACTTATGTCACTAGAAAATGAAGGGAAAACCAATGCCAATGGTACCATTGATTTAAACAAAAATCAGGGAGAAACTTTAAAACTTTTTCTCTATCTCAAAATTTTCTTCCCTCCCTTCCTTGCTTCCTTTATGAATGCCTACTGTGTGTCATGTTCTTGGCCAAAAGAATACAAGATATCAGTGATCTTCCCTCCCCATGGGTTTGCTATGAACTTTAGATAATTATTGTGTCTTGAATTTGTCGTTTTGACGTAGATTGAGACTTTTATTTCCAAGTGACTTTGAAGAGACTGCTACTTTGTAATTCAGTCTTAAGGCTGGACCATATGCTCATGACTCTCTGTCACCATCTAGAGACAATTTATATATATTGCAGGGCCAGTACCTGGAAAATTGAATGTATCATTCAGAAATTATGGTTTTGCAAGTGTTTGTGTATCAGTCCTACAGATGCGATCAGACCTTGTCTTGTCATCACCAAATGAATAGAATTGGAAGCTTGGTAATTAGATCTGTGACTATATAAGAAATTAGTCTTTGTTTCTGTGCCAAACTATGGAGGATTGGGATTTATGGGGAGTAAAGTTTTATTTGGGGTACGGGAAAAGATCTGAAAGATCAGTGGAGAACAAACCACTTACATTAGGTCCAGGAGGTGGCCAATAGCCTCTCAAAGGGTGGACACTCAACAAATATGTGTCCAGTTAAATAAGAGGCTCTGAGGCTCCCTGTTGATGGAGAAGGGTCATAGAATAGGATCGAGATCTGCACTGTTCATCTAGGTTATCTCTGGGGCAATCCTGATGCCCCAGGGAATATGTCAAAAATATCATATTATGTCACAATTGTGTGTGTGTGTGTGTGTGTGTGTGTGTGTGTGGGTGGGTGCTGCTGGCATCTAAGGGGTAGAGGCCAGAGATGCTAAACGCCCCTTTTTATAATGCATAGGACAGATCCCACCACAAAGAATTATCCAGCCCCAGTGTCAATAGTGCTGAGGTTGAGAAACCCCATAATCCAGTAAAACATACAGGAAAGAGATGTTTTCTGGGACTCTAGCGCTGACCCTCATGAGGACCTTGTATCACCAGTCACAGAAGATAAAGACCAAGAAAATTTCCTGCAAATACATCTCATTGGAGTGACATGTTTTTTTTTTTTTTTTCATCTGAGTGTAGGCACACCATTCACCCCCTTGCCCCAGTTTCTTTTGGTATTTACTTAATGGTGTGACTTACAGTGCTATGGATTCTGGATTCCTTTTCTTGTTCTGTCTGTTGCTTGGCAACTACTAGTACTGAATGTCTGATGTCCAGTTTTCTTAAGTGTCCAGTTTTTCACTGAAATAAAGCACTTAAGTCACCTGTGTCAGAACCCACCTGCAGATGCTTGCTATAAAAGCATATTTGGGTTCCATGAACGGGAATTTCAATAGATCACAGCCCAGGAATCTGCATTTTAAGCCAGGCTCATAGGTGAGGCTATATGAAGTCGTAGAAATAATCTCTGTTCTTACTTTTAAAGTCTACTTATAAAGTGCTTGGAAAAATATACTCTATCCTCATTATATTCTTTTGATATATTGTGTCTACAACCCTGGGTTTAGGAATGTTGGCCTGTCACTTATTCTAAGTTGACATGGACCTCGTTTGAACTATGTGGTACCCATAGCAGTGTAATATGTTACCATCCCTGCTACCATCTGGTACAAGACCCTGTCATTGTTCACTCTGAAGCTAGCAACAGTGGCTTAACTTGTTTCTCTCTTGGCCCTGTCTCTGCACCTGCACACTCAATAATATCCACACTTATTATTTTTAAAAAATGATGTTGCCTCTCTCTCACACACACTCACTCAAACCTAGCAATTTCCTATGTGCTCTCTCCCTGCCTACCCTACCAGGTCCTGAGCATCTCCCCCTCCCTCTGGCCTGTCACCCTTCCACAAGGCAAAGGCTTTTCCTACTTAAACTCCACTGACGCTGTGCCCCCTCTTCCACATAAAGCTGACCTCCTACTTCCCTTTGGCCTTATTTTCAAGGTCAGTTCCCAAGAGATGCCTTGAACATGTGCACACACACCTGCGCAGGCTCTCTTTCATCTCCCTGCTCCCATTTAAATTGCATTCTGCTGCTACCTTTCTAATTAGGAGCCCATTATCCTCTTCTGATCAGTTAGGTTCCGTTTCTCTTGCTGAGTTACCAATGAGGTTCTTTTCCACTGGCTCCTGAGAATATATTTCGTTCCTCATTGCAAATGTGGGGATCAAAGGATCAAATAAGTGTACTGAGACTGAACATTCACATGGCCCAACTGGAGGCATGCCACGCTGATCGCTGATTGCTGTAGGTTTGGGGTCTGGGGCCAAGATTCAGCCCTCCGGAATTGGAACCTGGGCCACTTGGAGAACGAGGAGGTCACAGCCAGGCCAAGAGTGTTCACACGCGGATAGTGACAGGGTCATTATTCTAGTCCTCCAGCTGCTCTAGATTTGAGAGTTGCCTGCGTGACTCCTGTTAGCTGGGTTATCTTGAGCCCATCTGGGCCTCAGTTTCCTATATTCATCAAGGAGCCAATGATTCCCACTTTGTTAGGATAGGGTCCCTGGCAAAGGAGGTAAGTAAAGCCAGGATAGCTCCCACACCTTGGAGATGTTGAGAAGCCTGAATCTCTTGACTCTCGCCGAAGACTTGTAAATGACAAGTCTGTAGGGACAGCGAAAGAAGTCGCGCCTCTTACCTGAGACCCTCTTCACAACCCATCTCTCCGTGCGCTCCCATTTGGTTTGCCGAGCCTGACCCTGGGCGCGCCCCTCCCGTTCTCGCGGTTGGTCCCTCCCTCCCCCCACTCCCACCCAGCCTCCCCGCCCCCTTCGCCCCCTCCCTAGAGCCCGAGCCCGGAATCCCACGCCCTTGCATCAGCCCGGGGGCTCGGACGAGCCCGGGAGCCGCTGGTCGCCAATCACCGCGCGGTGGAGAGGCGGGCGCTCAGCTCCGGCGGGCGCGCTGGGGGAGCCAGCTGGCGCGGCTTTCCCCCGAGCCTCAGACGCTCACACCGACACACAGACGCACAGCCTGGCTGGCGGGCGGGCGGGCAGGCACCGACAGAGTCTCCCAGCCGCTTGCGCTCCAGCCCCGGCCCGGGGAGTCCCCGGCACCCCCGGAGTGCCGCAGGCGGCCCGCGCCGCCGGGAGGGAGGGCACGCGGGCGGCCCGGGGAGGCGAGGCCCCGGCGCGCCCGCCCTGCCAGGTGAACGGCGGCGGCCCCCACCTGGCGCCGCACCTGGGGCTCCCGGCCGCCGCGGGGAGAATGTGCGCGGCCCGTGCGCTCCGCCCGCCACGTCCGGCCGCCTGCAGCCTCCGCGCCCGCACCTGACCATGGAGTGCGCCCTCCTGCTCGCATGCGCCCTCCGGGTCGCAGGGTCCGGCCCGCCGTGGGGCCCCGCGGGACTGGGGCGCTTGGCCAAGGCAGGTGCCATTGAGGGGCTCAGGCACAGCGGGTGGTAGGGGGCGCCAGCCCCGCCGCGCCCCTCACGCGGGATGTCATCTTTTCTCTTGCAGGCGCTCCAGCTGTGCTGCCTCTGCTGTGCATCAGTCGCCACCGCCTTTGCCGGTCACAGCAGCAGCGGTGGCAGCGGATTAAATGATGGTTCGTATATGCATCCCCTTCCCCAAGGGCCTTTCAGGACACTTTGTCCCTTTCTTACCCCAAAGAGGGAAGAGAGAGAAAAGCGCAGCCCCTACCCTGGCAGGTGTGCGCTGTTTTGGAAATGGTTCCTATTTGGAGAGCAGGGCTTGTGGCAAGGACTGTGAATTTATCAGAAAAATCAGTGCCTCAAGCGGCAAGTCACATAAATGAAAAAATACTTTTCCTCCTTCACAGATGGCTTGTTAAGAAAAAAACTCTTAACTGTGGTGAGAACTTACAAAGGAAGTGGACACCGACTAGGGTATTAATGATCAAAGGGCTCCTTCCACATATCCTTCCTCTCCTGGGGAAGCCCACAAAAACGAGTCCTGGGTGGAGTATGAAGGACCATGCACCTCTCTCTTACCACCATCTTCCTTCTCACCCATCTCCACTTCTGTTCTTTCCTTTCTTTACTGTGCTTGAGTCGTGGGTGCCCAAAGATGGCTTTTAGAAGGAGGAAAGCAGTAGCTGTAGGTCTTGGAGTCCTTTGTCTCTTCTGAGATTTTCCAGCCACAAACTTCCAGAATATCCTTAACTTCTGTCATTTATCATCTTCCCAATGGTGTCCAGAAGGGAGATCCTTGTTTGCACTGTTTCCTACCAGCTACAGGAGAACGACTAATTGCTGACCCAAGCTGTATAGCAAAACCTTGCTGTCCAGCCTAAGTTCCTTGGGATGCTATAGTTTTCATCCTTGCAGGATTAACCCTTCTTGCCAGAGGGCAAGGGATCATACTGGGACTGGAGGATGGGGGTGGGGGCAGAGACAGAAGATGGCAGAGCATGGGTGAGAGGACTAGAAACCCAGACATTAGTTCTTGGGAAATTTACCTTTTGTCCAATCCAAGGCTGCAGTTTCTAAAACTGCCCCTCCTTGTTCCATCAGGATCACATGGCTGGAGATCCCTTCTGACCCAGCCACCACCTGTAAGGACCTCATCTTTAGTCAGCTCAAGTGATGGATCAGATCACTCTTTATAGGGGACTCTGACTGCCCCTCTTCCAGTAGCCTGTTTATTCTCCCCTTGGAAACAGACTAGTAGCAGGTGTCTGGGGGGGTGGGGCTGGCTGGATGAGGCTCCTGCAAGGTCTTCAGAGTCAGCCAAGTTTCAGATGCTTTTGGAAGAGGAGGTAAGAAACAACTTCTTGTGGAAACACTATCTGGACCATTTCAGAGATGGTTTTTGTAGTCAAGTAGGATTTGCATTGGTAGAGGGCAGAAGTAGGTTTTCTGCAGAGCCTCCTACGAAATCTTATGTTTTGCTCAGGTTTTTAAGGATAAGAGAAGGGGAAAACTGTTTTTCCCAGTTTCTGAAAAAAAAAATGTCCATTATGTAGCATTTCTAGTTAAAGGAGTGAAGGCAGCAGACAATGGAAAAGACAAGAATAAAGAATATAAGAATAAGAGTTGCCAAGCAATAAAAGTCACAGATGGTATAGATACAGACTAGGTAAAAGTTATTGTCATATTGGTTTTGTTTTGCTTTCGCAAGTGTGTGCTTCATCGGAATAGCCCTCATTGACAATAACTGAGGGGTTCTATATTCCCTAGCTTTATAAAATTTTGTTATTTTTTGTTGTTGTTGACCATCTTGGGAAAAGAGAACTTCCTCTCCACCCCCCTGTCCAGTAACCAAAGACCCAAGTGACTCACTCATGTATTGTAGTTATTCACAATCTTTCTAAACACTTTCCAAATTAGTTTCCCATTCTGTGCCTCGAAAGTAGAAATGCAGAGCATTTTTAATGCACAAAGGGCATGTTCCAAATCATTTTTGTGGGATGATGCTTTTCAGTTTCAATGTTTTGTGAAAGAAAACAGTGTGCTGGCTTTGCTTTTTCAAACGGCAAATTGTTTTTGAGCTCCCCCTCTCTAGAACATGCAGCAATTAGTGCTGCTCTGGGGAGCAATGGTGAAGGTATTTTTAAACATGCCTTTCCAGGTGTCCCCCATCTGCCACGCCCCCTCCAACATGTCTGAGCGGTTTTCCACACCAGACTACATAGGATGGATCTGACAACTTTGCGGCATTTTTAGGCATCCACTATTTTTTAGGCTTACGATGAAATGGGATCATCCCTGTGAAAACTCATAGTTAAATGTTAAGAGTGAGCTGAGTGTTGGAGTTTTATCATCACAAGTAAATAGTATTGGAAATAGAAACTGCTGTTGTTTGTTAATGACCTGAGGTATGATCTCAAGTTACACACCACCTCTTGCAGTGTCGTGTACTGTTTAACTGTGTCCCCCTGCAAAAATGCTCTCCATTCAGTTTGAGCACAAAGCTATTAATCTCCTTGGGAAAAAAATCCCATTTATTTGCTTTTGTGGTTTTTGATCATTTTTATCTTCCTAACAACAACAACAAAAAAGAAAACCCAAATCTTCCATATGAATGGCTGTGTGGCTAATGTAAAGAATTCATCTATAGACCCTGAGAATCGTGACCTTTTTCATATTCTTGAAACTTATCAAAACTGTAGTTGATTTTCATTTTTCAGATGGTATTGTGGCAGAGCTAATCACAGGGACTCCAGGTCCCCGTCTTCAGAGCTGCTGGGGAGCCTCTTTGCTCTAAGTGCGTGGTACTAGGAAGGAAGGTGTCTATGAGCCGTCTGTTGCTCTTGGCCAGCCTGTTGGAGAGTGACCACTGGTAATGTGGGCTCTGGGTGCTGACAGCTGAACTTTTCCCATTGCAGATTACGTCTTTGTCACGCCGGTAGAAGTGGACTCGGGCGGGTCATATATTTCACACGACATTTTGCACAACGGCAGGAATAAACGATCACTGCAGAGTGCTGGCGGCTTCCTGCACTACCGATTTTCAGCATTTGGACAGGAACTACACTTAGAACTTAAGCCCTCGGCGATTTTGAGCAGTCACTTTATTGTCCAGGTACTCGGAAAAGATGGTGCTTCAGAAACTCGGGAACCCGCGGTGCAGCGATGTTTCTATCAGGGATTTATCAGAAATGACAGCTCCTCCTCCGTCGCTGTGTCTACGTGTGCCGGCTTGGTGAGTACACCCCAGTCTAGTCCGACTCCCTCTTTCGTGTCCTGTAAACTCGAGTGAACAGATGTCTGCAACATGAAGTGCTCTTCTAGCCAACTCCACACATTCACACTGTCAGCTTTGATACTTATAATATTCTCAATTGAATTAATCTAATCTGCTCTCAGAAAGAAGAAAATATAATAGAACTTTAATTACCATTTAGAACATTCTTTTGATGTTTAATGGTCTGGGCCTTTTCATTCTCCATGTTTGAGACGCTCTCCCAAGGAAATTAATTTGATGGATGCCATTCGCTTTGTGAAGTCTTGGGAGACCAGGCATTCTATAAATCTAACAAGCTGCATGCGTCTACATTGCTTTGAAAAGGGAAAACAGTATTTCCATGCAAAATTGCATTCAGCAGCCCTGGTAAACCCTAACCTTCGACAGCACGGAAGGCAGGTGCTTTGTTTTCTTTAATCCATTGGTGGTGTCCTGCTCACGGAAGACATCCTTTTAGAATGGGACATGGTGTGTTCTTAAGGGTGGTGACCAGGGAGGCAGGACATTTCAAAGTATTTGAGGCAAGTGTCATTTTCTCTCTGTGTATTCCTCATCTGTTGACCACAAGGCCAGGGATATTGGTGTAAATGATACCTCTCAGGATTCAATCAAATATATGAGGCAGTATATGGCATTCTGGGCTCTCATTTTGTGTTGCATAATTTAAAAATGTCTCTTGGGTTGAAACAATGTGTTGAGTTGACAGAAGAGTCTGTGTGAAAGATGTGTGGTGATCATGCTCTTGCTCTGGTGTGGCCTGGAGAGGGAAGCTGAGAAGGCCCATCGAAGATGTCGTGGGCAATGTCCAGGGAGGGTCATGGCAGAAGCCAGAGGAGAGGCTGGGGTGGGTGTGAGGCAAGTCACTCCCATGTTCTTGCTAGTTGAAACTTTGTTATTTTTCCAGCTTTTTTTCCATGGTGTGACCTGAAATTCAGATAAAATCGTTCACTCTCACCATTGTCATGATAGTCTATGGTTTATTGAAAGTATAAAGATTTAACCATTCCCAGCTGAGCTGGATCTATTTAAATAATGGCTACTGCTCACTAGTGACCTTGTTATAGCATGGTCACACACACATGTGCACACGTGCCTGGATGTGTCTTGGAATTTTTTGTTTGATTTGTGGTGTAGAGCCTGGGGTTCTTGGTGTTGCCTGCACAATTCTCTTCCAGAATCTTCAGGGGCTTAAGCCCTCCACTATGGTGCCTTTTGTGTGTGTGTGTGGGGGGGGGCTAAGATTGGATATAGGGGTGCTTTACCCCAGTTCTTTTTATTTTGAGACAGAGTCTTAGTGGCCCAGGCTGACCTCGAACTTGTGATCCTCCTGCCTCAGCCTCCCGAGTCTCTGTGGTGACAGGTGTGTGCCACTGTTCCGTAGTGGCTTAAACACTCATTCTATATACTCACAGTGAAGAGCATGAATTCTCACACCAGCACGTAGCAGTAGGGCCTTAGACAAGTTACTTACCCCTGTACGTGTCTAAGTCTGTTTGTCTTGGAAATGGGAATAAGGAGAGATGGGGTCGCAGGGCAGTGGGAGGGAATGGCTTATGGAGAAGGTGCTACAGCAGCTCCTGGCTCACCACTGTTCTCGTTCCCGTAAAACGTGGCCCCATGTTTGGTTCTCCCAGCATTCCACCATCTGTGAGTGACATGTCAGGTTAGCTCTCATTAAGGGATGTCAGGTTGTTTCTCGTCAGGGAGAGACTCGCTCTTAAACACGGAGAAAGGATCACTTAACTGTGAGTTCCAAACGTCATCTTTTAACCAGCAAATCTGCCTGGGTCAAAGGCTGATATAAATTGGGATGTCTCTACTTTTCAATAAGGCAGGTGCATAGATTTAGCTTTAGTTTCAGTTTACATCGGTGAACCACGTAATATGAGTTCTAAGATCACTGTGACCTCTGGGCATCTGACTCTGGTTATCCAGTCCATTGACACTGGCAGGCCCCATTTTGTCAGCGGTGGGGAGATTGTCATTATCCATCCCTCTGTGCCCCACCAAATTGCAAAGCCCAGACACCGGTGAACACACATGTATTGGAAGAGTCGAGCTTAGTCAATTTTCACAAAGTTTACCCCCAGGTAAGCACCAGCCAGATGAGACAGGGCATATTAGTACCCCAGAGGACCCACCTTGTCCCCTTCACTGCCCACCAGAGGCCACCACTGCCCTACTTCTAACAGTTTAATGTGTTTATTTCAAAAATTTGCACAAGTAGAACCATAAGCTCTCTCTAGGTATGAAGATTGTACAGTGTTTCCATTTAATTGTCAAACTTGGCCCCATGTTAACTATTAAAGTGTTTTCTGTTGGGGATTGTTGGGAAGAACACTGCTGAAAATGCTTGAATGTGCCTTTTGGTGAACTTGTGGCTGTGTTCTGTTGCGTAGACTCCCGAGAATGAGGTTCCTGGGTCGCAGGATATACACACGATCCGCTTTAGGGAGTCTTGCCAATCAGCTGTTCAGAGGGGTCTTAGGAGTTTACACTTCCATGGCCAGCAAATGAGCTCTAGGGGGCGGGGGGGGGGGCCTGGGCCACTGGCATTGGGATTCCTTGAGGTGATAACCATCTGCTCATGTGCATGCCATGTGTGTTAGGAAAATAATACGTCACCGTTAAATGACCTGGCAAAGTGCCCATGGGAAAGCTAGCCATTGTGGTGACTGCTAGGGAAACCCCAGAAGATAATGAGAGAAGGCAGAAGGTGATGGTAGTGAAATGCATATATTTGTACATACGGGTATGTGTATATACTTCAGTGGGAGTTTTTCCATCAGGGAATTTGCCTTCAGAATTAATCTATGTTAACAATGTTTGTAATGTCTTCTTGAAATGCACCTTGGATCCCCTTTCTCCATCTGACAGTTCTCACTTTATTTAGGAGTTGAATAGGCTGTTACTTCCTTGGAGATAACTCATAAAAAAGAAGTTACAAACTTCCCTAAGTGAGTCCCGCCAACATTAGATTTGGAGGTGATTATTTTTTCAAATTTCGAATACCTTTTCCAGGCTGCCACTACCCACTGCATCTGGAGACTTGCAGCCTTTCTCCCAGAATCTCAGGGTTACAGATTAACCTGCTGGCCTTTCTGCTGTACCCAGCCTCCCCTGACCACTGCAGTGAGGTCGTCATTTCTGCAAGCCCATGCCATTGGAGGGGGACTTCATCTTCCTGTTGAACTACAGCTAACTCAGGATTTTTCACCTGTTTTCAAATACGACAAACCTATATCTTTCTTCTTTAGTACTAGGAGCTTTAAGACATTTCTCTGCTCTAAAATACTCTACCGTGGTGGTGATCCTTTGGGTTGGAACAGTGACTTTCAGAGTGTGGTCAACTCCACTAGCTTTATTTGAGGTGCTAAAACTGTGGTGGCCTTCAACTGCAAGTGATGCTGGTGGGGGGGGGGACCAAAAATGCATATTTTAAAATTTCCATATGGTTCTGATGCATAGTAACATTGGAGAAGCACTTAATGGTTATGTGTTTGGAATTTACTGGAAAGACATTAAGTCATCTTTCTTTCATCCAACAACTGTTTATCAGCCTCTGTGATGCCAGACACGTGCAGAGCACGAGGGACAGTTACCATGAAGATGGATGCGAGGGCCGGGCACAGAGCCTACAAGCTGGGGGATAAGGTGCTGTGGGGCTTTTAGGCCTGGAAGTTCCTATTTTAGTGTGAACCAAACTGTGGCTCCACAGAACAAAGAGCTGACAGGTTATGACCTCTGGAAAACGGAGAGCTGGTCACGTGAGTCCCAAAATGCCACCTCGTGGAGAGTTACAGTGTCATTAGCATATTAGCAAGTCAGAGCAGTTCTGCGTGAATCCAATTTTAACACTGTTACATTAAATAACATATTTTTAAAGAAACTCTGTTCAAACCTAGGCTTTTCTCAGATTGTCTGGGTCATGGAAACTTTTTTTTGAGGGGCGTCTCTTCATAGTTTGGCGATTAAGAAAAGCCCCGCAGAGACGCTGGGATCTTTTGTGTGGCTTTCTAACTGTTGCAGGATGCTTCAGGGATAAGAGTTTCAACTTACGGGAAACTTGACGTTGAAAGCAAATTTGACTGTGACACATTTCATACTTTAACTGTGGCTCTGTGAAATCCCCAAAGATAGGACTGGTTCTAACTTGACCCCTCCCCTTTGCAGGCCATACTTCGTCTGTCACCATCTCATACCGTGGTTCTTCCTGTATGTCACCATGAAGGAGCGAGCAATTCTTGGGCCTCAGTGTATTTGCCCTCCATTGGTTTCTGACATGTTCCCCCGGTGACCACATGTTCCAGTCTGGGACACGCTCTGATTGTCATCCAGCCCCAGTACCACATCAGAGGCCCTGGTGGAATGTGTACCACATCCAGCCTCGATTCCTGATGTGCCATCCAATTTTGTCACTTCCTTTCTTTTTGTCCTTTGTCCCCAACAATTAAACCGTAAGTGGCATTTCTCCTCCATGGCTGGCTGCCCTAATGTCCCCATTGTATCTTTCTTTAGGAGTGGCCTTTTCAGACTACAACTGCAGTGACCCATTCCCCAGAGAACCTGGGTCCCTGTAAGGAGCTTTGGAAGCCATTGGATTTCAATAGGCGGTGGGGATGCTTTGATCTCTCCTTTTCAAAAGTATTTTATGACTCAGAAAGCTCGGTCATTGAGTGGCCTGTTGCTGGTCCTTGCCTGCCAAGTTGTCTTTAGAAAGCTGATTTCCATTCATAAAAGGGCTGAAGTTAAGTGACCTTGGTCCACGGCTCTACACTTAGCAGGCCCTGTGAGCCCGCAGGGGTTGCTGAATTACATACACCCCTTTAGAACTTCGTGGTCACTTGAGAGGATCACGTGAAATTAGGGATTAGACTGGGTTGTATTTGTATGTTTTTGGACACAGGCTGACCCAAACCAGAGGTGTTTTCTTAGGCTATTACTCAATTCATCAAGGGTAAAAAGACTTTAAAAAAAATTTTTTTTTGGCTGCTTTCCTCTATGTCCTCCTCAGACATAATTTGTAAAGAGAATTATTTGCTTATAACAACACTTTGAGCAAAATGCCAGATTAAACTCTTCAAAAAACATAATAACTAACTAAGGTCCTTGCCAGAGAGCTGGACACCAGAGGGGTGCTGGCCAGGCTGAAAGGCCTCGCAGGAGAGTCTGAAAGGAACATGCTGCCTCCCCATGCTGCCTGCCAGTCCAGGGAGGGCCACCGATGCATCCTGCTCCCAGGCCTCTGTGTCATGAGTCCTGGGCCTCCTTCCCGTGCCTCCGCCCCAGCTTTCTCATCTGTAAGGGGACATAGTTGTTCCCTCTCCTAGATTTTGGAGGCTGATGATGAGCACTTAACTTGATGAACAGTAGGAACGCCACGTTGATTGTTCTTGACTTTGAACCAGGAGATGGTCAGGCAGGAGATGGCCCTTGAATGCCCCTCTCCCCATCCCCAAGGCTTTCCAGGGCTGTGAGCAAGAACAGGAGAAGAACACCTGGGGGTTGGCAACCATCCTGGTGGCAATGCTGGGGGTTTTGTGTGAGAAAGTAACCACTAGTTTATCAACTGAGAAGAAATAAGATGGAAGAAAGGGAGATTCCAAGAGGAAGGTCAAAATACAGACCATCATTTGGATCGATTCCTGTTTGATACATCACTGGGTGCCATGTCTGTGGGCTCTGACTGAGGTTCCAGCTCCTGTGGCCTCATTAACTCACCACCCAGGTAGATGGTTCACACTTTCTGGGCTTAGTTTCCTCACTGGTAGGATGAAGCTGCTGGTGCCTCTCCATGGGGCTTATGTTAGATTGAAAGAAATACGCTCCCTGTGAACGCTCGATAGTGCCTGGAACAGTCACACTGATGGTGGATGAACTCCAATCTGAAAACTTTTGGGTGCCAACATGATACCATGAGTGGAAAACCTATACCTGACCTCATGCCATGCATGGGTCACAGTCTAACCACAGGTACACTAAAAATATTGTAGAAAATGACTTTCAGGCTTTGTGTCCATAAGGTGTACATGAAACATAAATGAATTTCATGTTTTGAGTTGAGTCCCATCACCAAGATATCTATTATGCATATGCCAAGATTTCCAAAAAGAAAACATCCAACACACCATGGTCTGAAGCCTTTCAGATAAGGGATCCTTGCCCTGTAGTATAAAGGATTCAGCAATAATCATCATCATTGCAGATCTTCTTCCATAAAGGAGTTTTCAAAATTGGTTAATGCCAACCCTTACCACCCACAGGCAGGAAAGAACTTTAGCCTAGATAAAAATAAGAGTTAATATTTATTGAGAACCTATGGCTTTTAAAACTGGAGCTGTTAGGAGACTCAGCTAAGACAGAGGTAGCTGTTTAGAATGTTTAAGTACCAGTTGACATCAATATTTAAGGTCTAAGGCAAGGTAGGGTTTTTTTTTTTTTCCATGCAAGAGATGTATTGTCAGTAACAAGTGGCATACCGATAAGGCTGTCCCTCTCAGGAAAGCAGCCCGCAAAGTAGGTTTTTTAAAATTTATTTTATTTTATTTTTTCCCAGACACTTCACAAAGACCTGGGCACTTGGAAAAATACATATGTTTAGGCCCCACCTCTGGGAATTCCATCTGTCCTAGGTAGATCCAGGGTGTGCATGTTTAATAAAGGGAAGAAAAGCTTCCTGAAGGATCCCAAATGGGCAGTGGTGACTGGTGACTGAATGTGAATTTATCCTAAGGGTGTTGGCAAAGAACCTTCTCAGGGGAAGCAGGACTCCTCGGGCCTTTTTGTTTTTGCCGTAACGGACTGTACATCATTGACGTCAGCCTGACTGTGAACATACAGGCTCGCATTAGCCAGATGAATGCTGGGGGTCAGGATAGCTAATGGGAAACAAAAGGCAGAGATCATTCTTCTTTATATATTATAAGACTTTTCCATCTCAACCAGAAAAAGCTCCCCCTTGAACTGATTGGTTGGCTCTAGGCTAATTTTCTAAGTCATCCTTTCCTCCCCTTCCTCCTCCTTCTCCTCCCCTTCCTCTCCTCTCCTCCCCATTCCCTCCCTCCCTGCCTGCCTTTCCTTCCTACCGCCTTTCTTTCCTTCTCCCTCCCCCTGGCTGCCCCCCACCTTTGTCTCCCCTCCTTCCTTCCTTAGACCTGATTGGCTAGCTTTCTGTAAGCCTGGATCCAAGATATCCAGCTGTGCCCATCATCCCGGTGCCCTCCTCCTCTTCCTCATTCTCTCATTGGCTTCCTTCTGCTACGGGATCTCCTCAGTTCCAGCCATGATTCAGACATTTCCTTGGGTGGTGGCAGGTGACTTATTCAGCCACAAACCACAAGCTCTGTCAGCTACTTCATACCTGAGAACACGTATCCAGGCCTCTGGGCTTTATTAGCTGTCATCTGCCTGCCTGTCAGTCTCAGGAGACCACGTTGAATTCACCTCTATAGAACAAGACAGAACTGGTTCTTCCTTGCAAGGTGGATGCATGCACAGAGGGAGGTCTGAAGAGATGCCCACCAGCCCTAGGCTCCACACTGAAACTTCTAGAAACCAGAGTTTGTTTCTGCCCTGTCCTGTTGCATGGATACCTGTGCTCATATGTGTTTAAAATATATGTAAATTGCATTAGCCAATGCTTTTTCTGGACCGTCTTTTTGGAGCAGGGAGTTTAAAAATAACATCTAACTTCTTGTTCTTATCATTGGACATAGATCTGTCTGCTTCTTTTAACTGCTACATAGTATTCCCTTCTGATTTATATGCTTATTTCTAGTGTTTTGATGTTGGTGAAAAGAACATGCATACATAAGACTCTTCTTCCATTCATTTCTACATTTTTGAGAGAGAGAGAGAGAGAGAAAGATATCTTACCATGTGAAAAGCTTATGTGTCAAAAGCATACAGGACATGAGCTGTGGCCAGAGGTTTACTTGCTTATGACATGTACCACTCACTCTCGCTGTCACCATTACCTTGGTTGTATAGCATGCAGAGCTACCTAGAGGGGATTTCATCCTGATTTTCCACAAGCCCAAGAGGATGATTTAGACTAGCTCCCTCCAGAGGAGCACATGTGTTGCTGGAATTGCATTGTTTCCCACCATCAGCAGTAAACGATTTAAGAAAGTATGGTACTGATTAATTTCTGAAGTCCAAATATAAACAGGCCTAATGATAGCACTGCACATTAAGTGACCAAAAATATTTGCTTTGACTTCATACACATCTCTGTCCACAAACCCAGGAGCTCCTCAACAGTTGCATCAAGTTATCCCCTTGAAAGCCTGTTCCCACGGTTTTTCTACCCAATTACAGGGCAGAATACACTCAGATACCATAATGCAAGTCTGCTGAGAGCCCTGCCTGGTCAGCATGCTCGCCTCTCCTGAAGGGATGCCTTTGATGTAGCTAAGGATTTCATTCTCAGCAGAATTCTTTTGATTGCTTATTCATGCCACTGAGCTTTGGAGTATTTTATCTGCCCTTATTACCACAGACAAGTCAAGAGGGCATGCTTTCTAATATAAATTATATAGTGCACATCACTAATTTATGAGATGTCCACTATATGCACACACTTATTTGAGGGCAGGCACTTGAAAGAGATTGAGATAAGCTGGTAAAGGAGATTACCTCTGTGGCCTTACGGAGGTCTGCAACAGAGTGCATTTAGCATCTGGGCTCACCCTGTGATTTTTACAATTCCCACCTCCCTTTCCTGTTTTACTTTGCCATTTCCAGGAGGCAAATAAAGACTTACCCAAAGTTACTTTCTCTATGGATAAATAATGCACAGAATTTTCTCTTTGCCTCGAGGATTGGGTGGATCTTTTTTTATGCAGGTCAAAGAGAAGATTGTACTCGGATGCACTCTTGATTTTCAATACACTAATGTGCATCTCTGCATCTCATCTCGGGGTTTGGCAGTCACTGTTATCCATAAAATGTACCTGGGTCAGGTGGGTTCTAGTCTTGTAGAAGCATTTTCACTGTGTGTAAAGCAAATACTGACCTGTTTAATATTGCATGTTTAACTCTGTCACTTAAGACTGAAAAATAAGTCTAGAAACATGATTCTTAGTACAGCGATCAGTAGAGAACATGGGTGCCTATGCTCAGATCCCTGCTCAGATACAGCAAAACAGAATGCTTGAGGATGGGGCCCATGCATCTGTATTTTTGAAGACTGCCCAAGTAGTTCTAAAACAGCCCAGTTTGAGCACCTCTGGTCTAGGTAAATGGAGGCTTTGGAGCTGTGACCTTAGAAATGCCTTGTCTGGTAGTTGGAGATGGTGGATGGTGTGTTAAAATGAGAGGGATTTTTAGAAACCAGTTTCTCTCACTTTCTAATGGTGTAGTCTTTAGAGTATGTTTTTGGGTGACATTGTACTCTGAAGTAATGCAATGTCATAAGAATTTGCAAAAATAACTCTAGTTCCTGTGTACCCTTCGCCCAGCTTTGGGAGATATTCAAACTGAGAATCTAATTTTCTTGCCTGTGAAGTGGAAATTAAATAAAACAAGCAACTCTCAAAGGGTGCTGCAAGAATTAAATGAGATAATGTTTTAAAATGTAGAAGGCAGAATTCTAAGGTGGTCCCCACAAGTCTTGGCCTTGGTATACTTAACCTCCCCCCATTGCTGATCTAGGTACTCCTGGGAAGGGATTTTACAATTCACCTTGAGATAGGGAGATTGTTTCAGGAATGTCTGACCTCATCACATGAGCCCTTTAAATCCAGCTCTAGTTCATAGTCAGGAGAAGTCAGACTCATAGCTGGAGGGGCTTAACATGGGAGAGAGTCTCCATGTGGGCTGTGGAGAGGAAGGGTCCATGTCAGAAGGAATGTGGTCAGCCTTGAGCCAAGCGGCTCTGACTAACAGCAGCAAGTAAACGGGGCCACAGTCCTGTACCCCGAAGGAACTGAATTCCGCCAGCAACCTGAATGAGCTTGGAAGTGGAGTTTTCCCCAGAGCTTGCATGAAGAGAGGCAGCCTAGCTGAGACACTGACTTTGACCTTAGGAAACTCTGAGCCGAGCACTCATCCGTGCGGTGCCCACACTTCAGACTGGCAGAACTGTGAGTTAATAACGGTGTTTTTTGTGCTGCTTGTTTGTGATAACTCATTGATTCTGCAGTAGAAAGCCAAGTGTCTGTGGGGCTTACTCTGGAGCAGGTGTTTAGTATTTATCGAGTCCCTTCCCTTTTCAGGTTCATGGTCATCTTCAGTCATCTGGTCAACCACTTGCCCTCCCTCATGAGGCAGGTATGAAAATGGTTCCAAGGAGAAGCAAGTTGCCTTAGGTGGCCACTTTAAAAATTGCTTAGGAAGTTGTTCTGTTTGGCACAGGGTTTCTCAACAGGACATTATGCATGAGTTAGAATGGATAATTCCTCCTTGTGGGGAACATGTCTCTGCATTGCAGGGTGTTTGGCAATATTCTAAGCTCTATTCATTAGATGCCAGTAGCCCCTCCAGTTATATCAGCCTAAAGTGTCTCCAGACATAGCCATAGTGGTCACCAGCTAATAGCTAGTGATTTAGCCCAGTCACGAACCAGCTTCATTAATAACATGCATCTATTCAAGTTTATTTTTTCTCATAGAGTATACATGCTTTTAATTTCAGTAACATTAAGGATAATGATTTCAGGTTCAAGTTGAGTACTCCTTGTCCATAATGCTTGAGATGGGAGTGTTTCAGATTTTAGAATATTTGCATAGACTTTACTGGTTGAACATCCCTAACCCAAATAGTCTGGTCTCCAAAGTCTAAAACTTTTTTGAGTATCCCATCAGTACTTGAAAAGTTTCAGATTACAGAGCAGTTTGGATTTTTGGATGAGGGTTACTCAACTCTACCACACCTTTCTTTGAGGAACTAAGAGGCTGAGGCTGCATGAATGACAACTTAGGGGCTGGGGGTAGATTGGGGCAGCAGAAAAACCACCTGGGCATCCATCAAAACTGTGTATTTGATTTTGAATTTCATAGCGTGCCAACCCAGACTACTGATGATAATTGGATCACTGAGGAAACAGATATACCTATAATAACATTTACTCCTGCAGTCTTAGAGGAAAGGGATCTAACCCTATGGATGTAGATTAGAAATGTGGTTTCTATTTCTAGGTTTGCAGTTCACCTGAGACCTAAGTGAAATAGTCTGTGTATTCTCTTGATCTATAAGGATGGGGAAATGGCTATTTCTTGGAATGAATTAAGCAATGATCATTTTCCTGGGTGTGTCTCTTGCCTAAGTACATTGTAAAGGTGTGCTAGACTTTTCTCTCTACTGCATGTGTTTGGGTTGTTTACACATTGCTTTTCAAATAGCCATGGTGCTTGGGGAAGCAAAGAAACTCTGTTTTAATGGGAATGCAGGACATGGAATCTAATTCTCCCATAGGCACAGACTTACCAGCCGACCTCATTTAATCTATCTCATCCCTTTCTTCAAAGGATTCATTTGTTAACAGTAGTCCCTTCGTACTTACATAATTTGAAATAGCCTCTCAATTACTGTCTCTCTCTCTTTTAATCTTTTATTGATTTTATTTTTTTAAATACACGACAGCAGTGGAATGCATTACAATTCTTATTACACATATAGAGCACAATTTTTCATATCTCTCTATGTAAAGTATGTGCATGCCAATTCATGCCTTTATCAATTACTGTCTCTTTATAAAGTAGGTAAACAAAGCCAAAGTCACTTTGGGACTTGCATTCCTAGCTGTCAAGAACCAGATGACATTTCCTCCCCTTTCTTTTCTCTCTATTTCTTTCTCTATCCCATCCATCTACCCCGCTACCCTGGACCCTTCTAAACCAACACATTTATTTCTAGCCTTTTATGTGTCTTACTCCTATGATAGAATATGAGCATATAAAAATGATCTTCCTAAATTCTACAGTATTGCAATGTGAAGGTCATGAACATGAAGTGTAAGGACAATGCAAAATTAACATCACGGCTAAGGAACATGTTGTGACCTCCCACCTGGGTTCCTGCTGCAGGAACCCTGTGTCTTGATTATTTCACTTTCCTCATCTCCACCCACTATTGGATTTACATCCAGACATATTTCTTATGGCCCTGAGGAAGGCCCACTGTGATCTGGCGTCTTCGACCTCACCTCCCATCTCCTCCATCACTGCACACTCCACTCAGCTCTTGGGGCCTCCATTGTCTTTCAACCCCCAGATGACTGCCTCACTAACTGAGCTTCAAATGCTCTTCCCCAGGATTCCTTCTTGGCCTCCTTCAGTTCTCCACGAGGATGTCATGGTTGCAGAAGTTCCCTGCATTGCCCCCCCCATCCCCATTCCCCTCCCTGGCTTTATTTTTCTTTATGCTATTTATTTATTTATCACTCCATACCAGATCTGTGTATTGTTTTGCATGTCCTGCCTTCCCCTCTTAAATATCAGCTCAATGAGGGTCTGGGCTTTGTCTCTGCTGTCCTTTTAGTCGCTAATAGTTCTTGGCAGATAAAAGACATTCAATAAACATTTCTTACGTGAATGTGTGAAAGTTAGAAAGAAGTCATTTCTAAATTGGACTCCATCCTGGACTTGATATTTCTCATTCATTCACTGAGAAAAAGGATAAATTGGTTTTCTTTTATGTGGGATGTCAGGAACTCAGAAATGGCAGTGGTGACTCATCATTTTCCCAGTCCGTGGGGACCTACCCTGTCTCTATCTCAACCTCATATCCATGGGATCTGGGTGCAGGTGACATGCTTTCTACAGTAACCAGTCAGAAGGCCAGCTATCCTTGTCTATAGCGATTTGTTTAGAGATAAACATGTAATAGGATCGGAGCCAACGAGGTCAAATTCTGGGACACCTGAGGGTAACAAAGAGAGGAGACATGAGCCAGAGTTGCTGGTGACTATCTTGCCAGCTGAGAATAGGGTCATCACAGTCCTGATGTCTAGCTGTGCCTGGAATTAAAGTACTTTGGGTTTCTAAACTGCAATAGGAGTGAACAAGCTATGGACACTTTCTGCAAAGAGTCGTTTGTTTCATAGAGGAAGGAGGGAAACAGAAAGCAGCAGAGTGGCTGACAGGCCAGTGTAGTGAGCCGTCTCCCTACGCATGTCAAGGACCCACCTTTATTGGGTGCAATGCCTGTCGCACAGAGTATTATGGCATCTGGCATTGTGGATGTGTGTTCCTAACAGCGTATCTTGGCTACATTATGTATTCTATTGATTCACTCCTTTGTCAGTTTTTCTTGTGATGTCTGCCAACAATAACTACAGATGGCTCAAAAGCAGTAAATACGAGTGAGCACATTGTATGCCCGGCATTGAGCAGTTGGTGGGATACGGGCTTCACGGCTGGCTTAGAGTATGACTTCTCACTCTAACCACTTCTAATTGGTTTCTTTGATTTGTTTGAATGATGACATGTGCGGTAATATTGTAAACCAAGAATGCTTATCAGTGGATTACATTGTTCAACATGCATGTGAAGTTCATTTGTGTCCTTGTTTGTCTTAATGGATCTAATTTTGCGTGCAATGAATTTTTGTTTTTATTTTTTATTTTTTAGTTGTAGTTGGGCACAACACCTTTATTTCACTTATTTAGTTTTATGTGGTGCTGAGGATCAAACCCAGGGTCTTGGCGTGTGAGGCGAGCATTCTACCACTGAGCCACAACCCCAGCCCTAGATTTTTACTTTTAAGTAATGACAACAGAAGGGATTTCTCCCCTTCATATTTTTTTCTTTTCATCAAATACAAATAAAGTCCTATGCGTAGGACTCCACATCCCTTTTGCCCAGTGTTCAGTGGAACTAGTATGCAAACCAAGATATCTAAGTTTAAACTCTCTGGTAGCCACCAGGAAAAAGAAAAAGAAAAAGGGAAAAGAAGTGGTTGGAATTTAGGTTAGTATTTTTTTTTATCTTACTTAACCCAATATGTTAAAAATATAATCAAGGCAAAAATGATCAATGAGATACTTCACTTCTGTTTTTTGCATGGGTCTTCAAAGACTCATATACATGTTAGGTTCAGACCAGCCTTGGGTCAAGAGCCCAGTACTGGCTGCTGCTTTGGAAGAGTGCAGCATCTCCTACCTGGAAGTTCACTAATGAGTTCAGAGACACCCAACAGGCAGAAGAGAGACCCCTTTTACTGACTAGTTTGCTGAAATTGCTTTTCTCCCCGTCAGCACTTTCAGAGCCTGTACCGTTTTCTGTTGAATACTCTGGTGTGGACAGGTTGGCACTCTGGTCTGGAGGCGCCAATTACATGGGAAATTGTACGCGTCGATGAAGAATCAGACTTAAGGATGCTGAATTAAGTATTTCCCTTGAAGATAACTGAGAATATATTTTGAAAGATTTCAGAATTCGTGTGTGTATTTTCTTTTATATTTGGCCCATACTTGCTAGTTCAAATAACTTTTTCTCCTTTTGGAAACCTTCTTACTGATTCTCGGCTTTATACTTTGTTTTCCCAATAACCTTCCCCGTTATGCCAAATAAAATTTAGGAAGCAAAGCAATATACAGTTTTAAAAGATCTCCGGTTCGGAAATTAAAAGCTAAGTTCACACTATTATCAATTTCTCTCTCTAGTAGAGAGGTTCAGTGACAAGAATAATCCAGAGCAGAGGACATTCAATGTACATCCCATTTAATGTATCAGAAAATTCAGTTTTCTTGTATTTCTGCTCCGATGGCTGTTTGAGCAGATCTTGTTTGCTGGAAGCAATTCTTATTGAAGCAGGCAGCTTCTACCAGAAACTGGAGGAATCAGTCCCATGGAAGGTCTTCTTCATATATCACCCCAATGCCCCTTGTGGCATTTTTCTAAGCAGGGAGTCAGACACTTTGGTTCTATTATTATGTTTCCTTATTGAATCCTGGTTTCCTTAGCACTGCCCACCCCCCACTCCCAAGAGTTTTTCTTCAAAATTTTTGAAATGAGGAGCAGGTAGCCTTTATTTTTCTGAAATCATTCTCAGTGGAGGGAAATGGTAGCAGCTGCCTTCCATATATGCCTTTTCTTTCTATTCTTGCTGGTAGGTTGATCATGAAAGGGCCTGTGATTGTCCAGAGACTGAACCAATTGCTTCATTTCATATGTGTGCGTGTAAAGAGATTTATTATAAAGAATTGGCTCATGCTCTTTAGAGACCGAGAAGTTCTGTAATCTGTTGCTGGCAAGCTTGGACCCAGGAGGACCTATGGTGTAAGTTCTAGTCTGAGTCAGAAGGCAGGCAATGGCAGAGGTACCAGCTCAAAGACAGAGCGAATTCTCTGTTACTCAGACCTTTGCTGACTGGGTGGAGCCCACCCACATTGGGGAGGGCCATCTGCTTTACTGGGTCCACCAATTGAAATGTTAATTTCATCCAGAAACACTTTTATGGATACACCTAGAATAATGCTTAAGTGTCTGGGTACCCTGTGACCCCATCAAGTTGACATAAAATGAACTGTCATAGGGTCTTTTTACTGTTCTTTAGCAAAGTCGACTTGGCATCTCTTTTCGTAACATGCTGTGGTTGTGTCTTTAGCGATGTGTTTATTTGAGTGAATCTGTCTCCTTTACTAGATGGATGGTGTCATGAGGGAATGGACCTCACAGTAATGATGTATTCATGGAATCAAATATTTTAAATGTAAAAATTCCAGCTCACCACATATGTATCCCACCAGGTGACACTCAGGAACAGTGTAGCCTAGTAGCCTGAAGAAGGGCCCTAGTGAGGGACTGATCCATTGTGCTCCTTCCTGTTGAGCTGATCTCAGTCATGACCTAACAGTTGAGCAGAGATCAAGAATGGATACAAGGGGGCCAGTGCTATGGCTCTTCTGGGGACCCCAGGAGGAGAGGCAGTGGGTAGAAATGCCCTGTGGAGACTGGCCACGGCAGCTGTATTCCAGACGTTCCAAGCGCTGGATGAGCGTCAGCCGTCACAATGAATGATTGCTCCCTTCAGCTCCTCACCCAAATGGGTAGACAGTGGGTATTCACGCTTCATTGGCAACTTGGCAGAAAAATAGGGGGTTCAACTGGAACAAATGAGCCAGTTTGAAATGATGGTCTTGCAAAACTGCTGGATAAACAGGAAATATCTGAAAGCCTGGCATATGAATATTGCCCTGTGATACTGCACCATGAGGTTTGCTGATAAGAAGGAAGGATTTGGAAAGATTCATTGTGCAGAATGTTCTGTTGCAAATTGGCTGAAAGAAGGAGGTGTTCCCAGCCACCCATACTCAGTCCTGGGTTTGGTTCTCTTCTCTGGAGGGGCACCTCTGGTACTATTGGTCACTCTTCCTCCTTTGATATGTCAAGTTTAAGGTTTATATAGCACCACTTGCTCACACATTTCTCACACCACTTGCTCACATATTTCTGTGAGCAAATCATTTCCCTTCTTTGGGTCTTGGTTTCCTCATCTGAAAATGAAGGGATGAGATTGCATCTGTCACACTCTCATCCCCAGCGTGCCTGCCTAGGTAGGCCTTGTTTGGAACGCTTGATAATGATTCACATCCCTATGTTTCCACCTATGGAATCATAATCACTGCACTGGGACTTTGGAACCTGCACTGTCAGTTAGCATCCTAGAAGATTCGTAATGCACAGAAGATTTTGAGAATCAGTTAAACAATAAAGAGTAGCTTGGCTCAGCCATTTAAAACAAGTTTTTTTTATAGAAAATTAATTTTTTCAAAATTTGCATTGCACCCAATCATTGGGCTGTAAGCCAAAGCCATGGTCAACATTCATGAGCAAGGATAAGTAATAGAGGAGCATAAATGGAATACACAATATCAGATTGTATATTATCTAGATGGGGTGTTTTATGCAATCTGTGAAATTTTGCCTTATGGACCTGTGTGGGTGGGTACTATATTTTTATCCATGGCTTTGGTCATGTGGTTTGAGACACCGTGATAAAGCATCACATTTCATGGATATATAAAGTGGTATTGTGTGAACTGCTTGGATCCAACCAGACACATCCTAAGAATCCTGCTATTGTGACGATAGCAATAGCAAGAGGTGTAGGAGTCATTGGGTAAGTGTTTCCTAGCATTGGTTTGTCTTGAAGATTATGTACATTTCTATACATTTGTGCCACTTCGTTCTCCCCCTCCCCTCCACCAAAGCACAAGAATGAGGTCCATTATTTGAGCAGAAGTGGGGCGCTTTTCCTGCCACGTGAACCAGTGCATGCCTTTCAGCTGGGCTCAGACTCAAGACGAGGCTTGTCTGATGAAGCCACCCTTCAGAGTGCTTCACCGTAAATGCCACAGACCTGTTGATTTAAGGGTTTCAGTGTATACTGTAGGTCATCAAGCCCCAAACACAGCACATGGGTTTTTATCTGAGGATTCCGTTCTCCATTGTAAATCTGTCAGCCTTGGCTGTCGAGTCAGCTACTGAGGGCAGAATGTCTGTGATTCTGTTTATCCTGTCACATCAGCTTAGGAGAACAGTTTTTTGTTACTCTCTGTAGCCAGTCCCCTGTTAAATGCTACTTTTGACTTTCTTATCTCTGCTTTCTTCAGGGTCTGTCTGGGTAGGACAGGGCTTTGGGCAGTGCAGCTTTAGTCTGAAGGGTTTGACTAAAAGGTGCCACTCATTTTACAAGGTGCTTCTGAAATCCTGCATACAGACCTCTTCTCTCAAAAGAATGGTTCAGTTTCTGCTTTTAAAAATGATCAAAATAGCATATGCACAAAAAGGTGCACAGGCAGTGATACACAGCTCCACTTTTACCAAGGGGCCACTGTCCTCCTGTAACCAGGTCAGAATATCACTGACCACCAGCTTCCCAGAGGCACTCCTGAGGCCTTCTCTCAGTTACCCGCTCCGTGAACATAATCGGCACCATGGCTCTTCCACTGACGATGGGTTTGCCTGCTTTTGAACTTTGTATAAACATAATCAATGGAATGCTCCTGTTTGACTGGCTTCTTTTGATCCATGCCTGTTTGTGACATCTGTCCATATTGATATGAATACAATGTGTTGGTTCTCATTTCTCTCAAGTATCCTATTGCACAAATAGCCACAGTGCATTTATCCATTATATTGTTGATGGACATTTGGGTTGTTTGTGGTTAATGCTGTTGTGAATATTCCTTTTGCAGTTCTAATGGTTCAAAGATGTACTCATTTCTGTTGAGTCTATTTATCTAGAAATGGAATTCCTGGATCATAAAGTGTACAGATTCAGTTGTCAGTACAAAATGACAAATGTTTTTCCAAAGTGGTTCTACCAATTTACATTCTCACAAGCTGAGTGTAAGTTCAACTTCCACCTCATTACCCAAACTTGATATATTTGTCTTTTTCTTTCTATTTTAAGTAATCTGGAGTGGACTTAGTCGATCATATTGTGTTTTTATGTTTCACTGACGTTGACCAATTTTTTTTCATATGTTTATATCTTGATTGGAAATTGGATATCCTCTTGTCAAATATCTGGGGTTTTTTTCCATTTTTCTATTGGATTATCTGGATATGGAATCTTTTTGGATAAATGCATTTTATTTTCTCTCGCTTGCCTTTTCAGCCTTTGAATGGTTTCTTTCGATAAATAATGTTATTTTAACATCTCCCAGTTCATCTTTGGCATTCTGTATTAATATTTTATGTAAATGTAAAATTCTATAAATTACATTTTTCTTCACATTTTTTTTCTGGATGTTTTAAAGACTTTTAAACTCTTTGGTTTGCAGCAACATTGTTATGATGTGTCTAGATCTTTTTCCGTTTTTGCTTAAACTTCTCATTATTTGTAATGCAGCTTGGATATACATGGTTGAAAGTTATTTTAAGTTTCAGTTCTTGAACAATTACTTTTCAGATGTGGTATATGCCTTGTATTGTCTCAGCTCCTCTTCTGAGACTCCAGTTACATATTTATTACATACATATTTTCAAATAATATGGATCATACACATTTTCTACTGATCTGTTTTCTAAAACAATAATCCTCCCTTCTTCTATGTCTGTATTTTTGTTAAATACATTAATTGACTATAACTTCAATTCTGAAATTTTGTTTTTAAAATTAATATTGGTTTTCTAGTGATTTTTTTTCACTTGCTATTTACTTTCTAGAACATGATAATTACTTCCAAAATTGTGGCTAGTAACACTACTATTTGTATCACCTGTGGATCTCTTTATAATTTGTTTTCTTTTGGTTTTGGTGCTGTTTCTTGTTATGCCTTGTGATTTTAATTAAATGATAAACATCACATGTGGGAAAATGTATAGAGTCTAGATGAACATTTAGTTTCTAGAGGCAGTTCTATCAGTGTAGAATCTACTAAGTAGACCAAATTAATCCTATCACCGATTTTGAGGCTGAACTTTTTTTTTTTTTTTTTTTTTTTTTTTTTTAAATTTTTTATTGTTGGCTGTTCAAAACATTACATAGTTCTTGATATATCATATTTCACAATTTGATTCAAGTGGGTTATGAGCTCCCATTTTTACCCCATATACAGATTGCAGAATCACATCAGTTACACATCCATTGATTTACATATTGCCATACTAGTGTCTGTTGTATTCTGCTGCCTTTCCTATCCTCTACTATCACCCCCCCTCCCCTCCCCTCCCCTCTTCTCTCTCTGCCCCCTCTACTGACATTCGTTTGTCCCCCTTGTATTATTTTTCCCCTTCCCCTCACTTCCTCTTGTATGTACTTTTGTATAACTCTGAGGGTCTCCTTCCGTTTCCATGCTTTTTCCCTTCTCTCTCCCTTTCCCTCCCACCTCTCATCCCTGTTTAATGTTAATCTTCTTCTCATGCTCTTCGACCCTACTCTGTTCTTAGTTACTCTCCTTATATCAAAGAAGACATTTGGCATTTGTTTTTTAGGGATTGGCTAGCTTCACTTAGCATAATCTGCTCTAATGCCATCCATTTCCCTGTAAATTCTATGATTTTGTCATTTTTTAATGCAGAGTAATACTCCATTGTGTATAAATGCCACATTTTTTTTATCCATTCATCCATTGAAGGGCATCTAGGTTGGTTCCACAGTCTAGCTATTGTGAATTGTGCTGCTATGAACATCGATGTAGCAGTGTCCCTGTAGCATGCTCTTTTTAGGTCTTTAGGGAATAGACCGAGAAGGGGAATAGCTGGGTCAAATGGTGGCTCCATTCCCAGCTTTCCAAGGAATCTCCATACTGCTTTCCAAATTGGCTGCACCAATTTGCAGTCCCACCAGCAATGTACAAGTGTACCCTTTTCCCCACATCCTCGCCAGCACTTGTTGTTGTTTGACTTCATAATGGCTGCCAATCTAACTGGAGTGAGATGGTATCTTAGGGTGGTTTTGATTTGCATTTCTCTGACTGCTAGAGATGGTGAGCATTTTTTCATGTACTTGTTGATTGATTGTATGTCCTCCTCTGAGAAGTGTCTGTTCAGGTCCTTGGCCCATTTGTTGATTGGGTTGTTTGTTCTCTTATTGTCTAATTTTTTGAGTTCTTTGTATACTCTGGATATTAGGGCTCTATCTGAAGTGTGAGGAGTAAAGATTTGTTCCCAGGATGTAGGCTCTCTATTTACCTCTCTTATTGTTTCTTTTGCTGAGAAAAAACTTTTTAGTTTGAGTAAGTCCCATTTGTTGATTCTAGTTATTAACTTTTGTGCTATGGGTGTCCTATTGAGGAATTTGGAGCCCGACCCCACCGTATGTAGATCGTAGCCAACTTTTTCTTCTATCAGACGGCGTGTCTCTGATTTGATATCAAGCTCCTTGATCCATTTTGAATTAACTTTTGTGCATGGCGAGAGAAAGGGATTCAGTTTCATTTTGTTGCATACGGATTTCCAGTTTTCCCAGCACCATTTGTTGAAGATGCTATCCTTCCTCCATTGCATGCTTTTAGACCCTTTATCAAATATAAGATAGTTGTAGTTTTGTGGATTGGTTTCTGTGTCCTCTATTCTGTACCATTGGTCCACCCGCCTGTTTTGGTACCAGTACCATGCTGTTTTTGTTACTATTGCTCTGTAATATAGTTTGAAGTCTGGTATCGCTATACCGCCTGATTCACATTTCCTGCTTAGCATATGAATTTCATGAGGCTGAACTTTTAATCTTTGTAAATCTGGTCTATTTCCAGTTTTCCCATAGTCCTAGCAGGTACTCTTTCAGGTATCCCAAATGAAGACCTGGGGTGATTACCACTTTTCTTCCCCTTGGTGGTTAGTGAGCTTGCATTTCTTCTTATCTCTTTATGAAACTGCTAAGATCTTGGGTTAGTTTCCCCAAACATGGGGATGTCACTTTTTGCCTGACTTCTCTGAACCAGTATTATTTTGGGAAGTAGCAAATTCCTCAAATGATAAGTGTTTCCTGTTGTTGGACTTACTACTTTATGCTTCTCTTCTCTGTGGGGTGTTGGCCCTTCAAGTCCTGGATATTTTAGTAGCCCCAAACACGTGTTTCTGTATTCCTACTTTGTTGAATCAGCAGAAAATTGTGCATCGGCTTCTTTCTGTACTCAGCTGCTTTGCTTTAGTCTCCTCAGTCCTTATCATTGAATGCCTGAGAGGAAGTGATGTAGATGGCTCAGATCACCCCCTCTTGGTTCTCTTCCTTTTGGAATCTTGGCCCCTTTGATCTGGAATGTCTTATTAGTTATTTAATATCTTCCTAGATATTATTAGAGGGAGGAAGTTTTATAAAGCTTATCTAGTTATTCAGTGGAAAGTATGGACTAGACTAGGAGAATCTCAATTTATGTTTTTATTATCTAGCTATTAAGTTACCAAAGAAACTGTGAAAAAGAGGGGGCATTAAATTTGGGAGTATGGGAACAGCCAACACAAACTTTGGTGCATACCTGTTTTATGGTTGGCACTCTGAGGAGCTGAGAGACAATCACACAAATCTTGATAAAGAGGAGCAATCAGTAATCATTTTACATGTAATGACAATTTTTAAACATAAGAGTTGTATAGTAATAAGAGTTGCACGCAAAAAGGTAGTTGAACAGTTCATTCCCTTGTCAGCTAGTAAGTAAAAAAAAAAAAATGTTTCTCTAGGTCTAAGGCCTGAGATATTTAAATTTTTTTATTTGTTCTTTTTAGTTATACATGACACTAGAATGTATTTTGATGTATTATACGTACATGGAGTATAACTTCCCATTCTTGTGATTGTACATGATGTGGAGTTACACTGGTAGTGGATTCCTACATGATCATAGGAAAGTTATGTCTGTTTCATTCTACTGTCTTTCCTATTCCCATTCCCCTACCTTTCCTCCATTCCCCTTTGTGTAATCCAAAGTACTTTCATTCTTCCCTCAAATCCCACCCCCTTATTGTGTGTAAGTATCTACATATCAGAGAGAACATTCTGCCTTTGGTTTGGGGGGATTGGCTTGTTTCACTTAGCATGATATTCTTCAGTTCCATCCATTAACTGGAAAATTTCATAATTTCATTCTTTTTATTGCTAAGTAATATACCATTGTGTATCATATACCACATTTTCTTTATCCACTCCTCTGTTGAAAGCCACCTAGGTTGGTTCCATAGCTTAGCTATTGTGAATTGAGCTGCTATAAACATTGATATGGCCACGTCACTACAGTATGCTGATGTTAAGTCCTTTGGGTATAGACCAAGGAGTGGGATAACTGGTTTAAATGGTGGTTCCATTCCCAGTTTTCTGAGGAATCTCCATACTGCTTTCCAGAGTTGTTGCACCAATTTATAGTCCCACCAGCAATGTATGAGTGCACCGTTTTCCCCATATCCTCACCAACATTTATTGTTACTTGTATTCTTGATAATTGTAAGGCCTAAGATTATTGACTTTCAATTGATAAGTATTTACTTTTAAAATACATTCTAAGTGCTTTACTTCCCCAGTAAAGTCTTATATCCACGTTGTAGAAGTTCATTTATTATTATCATTTTATAGAAGAAACTAAGTATTGGAGAAGTGTAAGGGACTGAATATGTTCCCACCTTTACCCCCCCAACACACACACACACACACACACACACACACACAACATGACTGTGTTTGGAGGGGAGGCCTGTGAAGCAGCAGGACAAATTAAATAAGGTTATAAGGGAGGGCCCTTGATCTGATAGGACTACTCTCATTGTAGAGAGAGGGAGAA
The DNA here is from genome assembly GCF_047511675.1 of Marmota flaviventris. Lineage (NCBI taxonomy): Eukaryota > Metazoa > Chordata > Mammalia > Rodentia > Sciuridae > Marmota > Marmota flaviventris. The sequence continues at coordinate 54,277,137 of NC_092515.1, read as the reverse complement.
ACACTAGCAATTTCTCCCACCACGTGGGGATATGGTGAGGAGGTGGCCATCCGCAAGCCAGGAAGAAACCCAGTGAAACAACACCGTGATCTTGGACTTGTGGCCCCCAGAACTGTGCAAGAATAAGCTCATGTTGTTTTTGCCACCCAGTGTGTGGTGCTTTGTTATGGAAGCCCTGGTAGATTATTAAAAGAGGTTAATCACTTAAGATCTCCATTAGGTCATTAGATATGAGGCAGAAGAAGAAACTTTTGGCTACATTACTTTTTCCTTCCTTGTGAAAAGTAGTACTTAGGAGCACTCTGGAAGGATTCATTGCCTAAATAGTATTTACTCAACGTGAAGCAGAACTAAGCCTCACTAGAGTCTGTCTGTTCTTTTAGAGCATCGCAGCAGATCTGCTCTACTGATGACTAAGCTCAGAGCTCTGCTGGACTCTGGACTGGGCAGCCCAGGCTTCTGCCAAGCGGGATGGAGGAGGTGCTCAGGATGTTGAAAGAAAAAAAAAAATTCCATTGTTTCAGTTTGATTTTTCATTCAGTATTGAAAAATTCTGGGCGCATTTGAACACGGGCTGCTTGTCTGGACATGAATTTGAATCCACTTAGCTGTCAACACGCCACTGAGGAGGCCAGATTTTCTCTCCCAGTCCCAGCACAGGGTGGCCAAATGCCGCTTCAAGACAAACACTCCCTTTGTCTGGATTTTAATGTCACTTTGAGTCAGAGCTGATCTTCCTAAAATCACTCTGAATTTTTTCCCCACCAGTGGCTAAGGTAATTAGCAGCAGCGCTAACAACATTTTTCCCCCTCGGAGTCTCTGGCCTTGTTCTTTCATTAAGACACTATTCAAACACTCTTTTATATTAAAAAAAAAAATCTTCTGATACTCCCAGTTGAGTTAAGGGCTCTGCTTTGAGCTCTCAGGGGGGGTTGTCTTTGTCACTCTGCTGGACAACAGTTCCCCAGTTACTTGGCCATCTCCCCACTAGGCAGGTAACTGACTCCTTGAGGAAAGAGACTGATCCTAATCATCTTTGCAGCCTCAGAACCTGGCAGAGAATCAGTCGCATTTGATGCGGAGGATCAGAGTGGACTGTGAAGTTCATTAGGAAGATAGATGGACAGATGACCTTGGTGGGCTTTTGAGAAGTTAGAGCCTTCCATTAGACAAACAGAACCCACAAAACGGTCCCTCATTGCTAATGACCCCATCTACCATGGATTGGAGGGTCAAGTCGTGTTCACTCTTGGTTCCATGTTCTTTCAAATGGCATTTAGTGACACACACACTTTACAGTGAGTTTTCTGATTTTATTTCTTCTTTCCTCCTAATTATATTGCTGTCATTAGTTCTGCTATTAACCTGCAGGAAAAGCCGTGGGTCTGTAGGATGCCATAGTATGATGGACTTAAAGTGCATTTCCTCCCCAACCTCATTCTTCATGGCCCTGAGAAGTTATCCCCTAAATCTATTTTTTTTCCTTGCCCTAAAAAGCTCCACCTTCCCTTTGGTCACAGGCCTCTAGTGCCTCATGGCATTTTGTAATTGTTTTAGCAGAAGTACAAAAGTCCATTCAGACCCTTGATTCATTCATTCCTATTTTCTTCCTCCTCCACTTCCTCCTGCTAGGAGACGCGGTCATCTGTAAAGAGCCAGGGCTTTGGGTTACAACAACCAATGTCTGGAAAATATTCAGAGGTCGCACTCTGAAGAAATTGCTCCAAATGTAACTCCAGCTGTCCTTCGGATCTCTGCTCCGAGGTGGCGCTCTTGGGAGAGTCTCCCATCCCGTCCACTCTCTTTCCAGATGGGATTTGTCCAGGTTTCTGTGATAGCATCAGGCCTCTGCCTTTCAAAGTACTCATCTTACACTTAATTATGTGATTATTTGGCCATGGTTTGTCTCTCCCACTAAACTCTAGCGACTGTGGTACCAGACTGTGGCGAATTTTTCTCACCACCCCTGAGCGTGTTCAAGTACTCATGTATTTTGAATGAATGAATGACTCAGTCTCCCCCAGTGGACAAGCTGGCCGAGACATGGCCATTTGGGTGTTCAGAGGACCTGGCTCAGAGGGCAGCAGGTGTGTTTCAGGTAAAGGGACCCAGACATCCAGAGGTCGGAGGACTATTGAATCTTAACTACATCCATCCCTAAAGCCCAGTCATCCCCCTTTCCTGCCTCATGAATCACACAGGGGTATGATACATGGCATTGAGAGCACAGACTTTGTGGGTGGACAATCTTAAAATCAAACCCTGGCTCTGCTACTTCATAGAGTTGCGAGTTGTTTAAATCTTCACTCTGCCTACCTCCAACTATCATTATGAGGTGATTTGGAGCATGCTCTATCAATGCTTGCCATTATTCATAATAACTAGCTCAGGATTAAAACAAGTCTATCTGAACTTAACATTTATGACTCCATCTCTTAATGGTGTCAATATCCTCTTAATGACAAATGTTTTGTTTTTTCCCATTGATCATTTGTATTAGCTTGGGTAAGTTATTTACTTGGGCTGTGGTTATTGCTCAGTGGTCAATTGCTTGCTTAGTATGAAGGAGGCCCTGGGTTTGGTCCCCAGCACTACAGAAGCAGGGATAAAAGAAAGAAAGAAAAACAGAAAAGAAAAAAATGTTGCCAAGTTACTTGAGCTTGGTGCATCAGTCACCTTAACTATAAAGATGGCAGTGTTAATAGCTATCTAGTAGTTATGTGACTATGAAATTGAGTTAATGCATGTACAGATGTTTAAACAGTATTTGGCACATAACAAGCAGTCATATAGAAGCTATTATATGTTGTAATTTATGGTAATAATGATAAAATAGTCATTAATAACGTATCCCCATGTGACTATTGCCCTCTAAGTTCTTCATGTGTGTTTGATAAATGTGCTTCTACAACATTGTGGGCCATTTCCCATGAGGGAGCAGGATGCAGAGGTAAAGAATTCAGGGCATTCAACCATGGCTGAAGTTCTTGGTCTTGAGCCAGCCATCCCCTAAGACTGCAGAAAATTAGGATAATTTTGTAAGAATCAGAACTGGAATATTAAAGCTTTGTATTTTTTTTTTTGGGGGGGGGGCGAGGGGCAACAGTGCTAATCCAGCAGTACATTTCTTTTTGTTTTGCAAAATTATATTTTCTCTTGTTTGTTTTTAGATAAACTATCCATGTCGATCAAATGCGAGTTTATGTATTGGGGGGAAGGGAAAGCACACAAACAATCTACTTAATGTTGATTTTTAAAGTGGTTTACATTCTGCTTTAATCTGAGAGTTCAAATTTGCTCTCAGCATTGAAAGTTCCTTTAGAAACCTCAGCCAGCATTTGAGAGTGGGCCCTGTTGCCTGCTTCCCATGCTTCAGTGCTCCAGGCCGTGACCAGGGATTTGCAGGGCCTGACTATTTGGAAGGGTGTTCTCGAGATGGTCAAGTCTGTGGATATGGCTGGCCATGGGACTGCCTTCAGGAGAGGACTGTGGGGATCAGTGGTGCAGGGACACGGGCTCAGGCCAGTGCCATCTTCCCTTCTTTGCACAGGATGTGAGTGGGTGGGTCATATTTTGTATCATAACAGGAAATTTAAGAAATTATCTCCTTATATAGGTAATGTTCTATACCTGTGTGTTTGCCGCTGTTCTAGAAGGAGAGAGAGGGCATTGGTGTTATCCAGAGAAACAGAATCAATAAAATAGATTAGGTAGGTAGATAAGAATAGGTAGGTAAATAAGAAGGGAATTTACTATGGGAATTGGGTCATGTGATTATGGACGCCAAGAAGTCTATCAATACGGCAACTGCAAAGTGAAAAACCTTGAAAGCTGATGATGCAATTCAGTCTGACTTTAAAGGCCCGAGACCCAAGGGAGCTGTGGTGTAACTCTCAGTTCAAAAATGAAAGCTTAAGGTCCTGAGGTGGCTACAGGTGTAAGTCCCTGGTTCTGAAGGTCAGAGACCCTGGAGCTCCAGGATCCAAGGGCAGAAGAGATGGATGTCCCAGTTCAAGCAAAGAAAGAATAAATTTGCCCTTTCTCTGCCTTTGTCTTCCATCTGGGCCCTCAATGGATTGGGTAAGGCCAGTCCACAAAGCTGAGTGTGGATCTTCTTTCTTCATTCATTGCTGATTCAAATGTTAATCTCGTCCAGAAACACCCTCACCATCACACCCTGAAATAAGGTTTTACCAGCCATCTGGGCACCCCTTCATCCAGTGAAGTGGATGCATAAATCCACCATCACTAAGAGCTTATGGATTCTGGCTTCAGACAAGGGCAGTATGGCAAAGTGACTAAAATTGTGGGACAACAGCAGGTTCAAATTTTGCTTCCATCACTTGGTGGCCGTGGGGACTTGGGCAAATTTCTTCAAAGTCCTGTGCTTCATTTTCCATATCACTAAAGCAGGGTCAATGATGTCACCTACTTCCAAGGAATGATGGACTGATTGAAGTCAAATTCTGAAAATGGCATCTGGTACTAGTCATCATGCATGCTGCATCTTGTCTTGGATTATCATGCCTTGACTTATGTCTTAATTTGGCTTCTCCCATTGCAGAACCTGAGATGGGGATTTGAGTGCAGATAGTTTATTTGGAAATTGATCCCAAGAAGCAGTGGTGAAAGGGCGAGGGTAATGAGATAGTGAAGAAAAACAACTGTACGAGGTGGTCTCTAGAAGATTTTTCTAGAAGCTTTATGGGCTTGATCTGGTCATGCTCTCTTGAGAGTTAAACACGGTGCTTCCTGGAATCATCCCTGAAGGATTCATTTTAAGGCATCCCCACCCGGTAAGGCCTGCCCCTGGGCTCTTAACTCTTTCCAGTGGTGAGCAGCAGGCTAAGTGTAGACAAAAACCTGTGGTGTAGACAAAGGCCCCTGTAAGATACACAAAGATACATAGGGCTGGCTTGAGGTGGGTTGAGGTCCAAGGAGGCAAAGCTGAGCTCACCCTGACCTGTCTACTCCAGCTGGGGCTGAAGTCAGAGGGGGTCTGTCTGGCATGTGTGCAAGCCACCACAGAGACCTCTGAGATCCTAAACCAGTGGGTAGGTTTTCAGCTGTGCAGGATCAGAGGTTCTATTTAATCTTATTAGCTGATGTGGGAGATCTGGCTATGGGGCATTGGTTTATTCTAACCAGTGCTATGTCATGTGCTTTTTGGTACCAGAAATTCCTTTTGCTTAAAGGAAGACATACCTGGCCAGGCATGCAGATAAAACATTCTCTTCTTAAAGATAGATCTATACAAGATTCTACATTGCAGACAGCCAAGCTATCTGCAGTTAATATGTATCAGAGATAATTACTTAGGGACATTGCAGTTACAGTTGCTATAGTAATTATCCTTGGCATTAGCAGCCACTGTGGTGGTAATTGAGACGAGGTTGCACCCTTAATGCTACCTACTGATGTGCACTGAGCTCATGGTGTGACCCAAGGACTGTGCTTTGTCCTTGGGCATTTATTCTACTTATAGCCCAAGACAGCCCTGGGAGGTATCTGGAGTTGTATTCTCCATTTCATGACTGAAATAAAAATGACCAATGACCAGGGAGATGAGCCAACTTTCTAGGAACCTGACATCAAGTAGCAGACAGAGGCTTTTCAGAGAAACAGCAGGCATCACTTAACTGGATGGTCTTTTAGCAAAACAAACCCCATAGAGACTTTAGAATTCGTATAGCTTCCCTGGGTCTTTTTTTCCCCCAAGAGGTAAAAGCAAACAGAGTATCTGCTTCTGACTCAGGAAGTCAAGCGCTACGCAATGGCAGCAGAACTTGGTATCTCTATATCTCAAGGGGTTTCTGCTTTCCTCCCTGTTAGCTTCATCCTCGACACCACCCCCCACCTCTGCTACATGATTCCCAGCATGGCCAAAGCAGTCCTGGTCTCACTTTCCACCAGCAAATGGTTTCACACTAACAACAGTGAAGTCTGCAATGCTGACGCATCTGACCGGCTTGAGACCAGCTTGTTTCTAACAGAGTGATGCTTGTGGTCAGTCCAGGGGCAGGTGGCAGCTCTGTCTGTTTTATCTCATCCAACCCAGACATCTGGGTACATATTTTCCATCCTCCCTCTCTTTAGGTCTTGAATTTCTGCTTCTTAACCCATTTGCATCTACAGCAGTGGTTCTCAGCCATGAGCAATTATTGCCAGGGGACATTTGGCAATGTCTGGAGACATTTTTGGCTATCACTTTGGGAAGGGCCGTTGCTACTACACTATCTCCTGGCTTCCCTCGTTGTCAAGTGGCAACAGCTTTCTTTACCCAACTGGAACATCTAGAGATGAAGCCTTCTTTGATTCTAGGTGAAACTTGGGCTGAGTATGGTGTCTAGTAATAGATGCCAGAGGTGCTGTTCAATTTCCCACAATGCCCTGACGGGCACAGAGACTTAACCTGCTTCCAAAGGTCAAGGCTGCAGAGACTGAGAAAACATCCTGATCAGTGCCTTAAAATGGTTGGTTTTAAAGTCATCATACCCTTGGCATTGAGAAACTTGCACTTTGCTCTCAGCCTTTAGATTTTGACTTTTTCTAAAGTGATTGACAGTTTTAATTGCTGCCTCTTGGAAATCCTCCATCTTGTTGCACGATATGATTGGCATTCCTACCACCCTGGGGTTCCTGCTCTTCTTGGGGCTTTATACTCCTGGTTTCTTACCCTTGTCATCCTTTATGTCAGGTGTCCCAAATTCAAATTCTGGGCTAGGTAGTTTTTATAAGGAAATCAAGAAATCTTGATGCACATAAGTGGGTACAGAGAGTCCTCTAGCAAACAAGGAAACTGCGGCCTGACTCCTAGCACCCCAGGCTTGCCAGCTTCTCTGAGGTTTCCAAGCAAGGCACACGTCTAGGTCTTATGTGACATCTTCCCATGTGTGAGGTGGGCAACTTGTTGAACATTTTTTAAAGCTATGTGTGGATATGAATAGGCACTTACTGGTTTACAGCATAATTTAAAATATGAGTGTTTTCCATTTTGTTTTTTTAAGATAAATCCTCTTACGCTTTATGTGCATAAGCGGACAAACCTATTCAGTTCTTGGAGTTGATTGACGTTGATATGCCAGTGACTCCATATTATTCTGGGTCTTCATATCTAGTCAAGATGAATGCATTCAGCTTGTCAAAAGCAGAGCTCCCTCTTCATCATTGAAGCATAGCATCTGCAGGACGACCGTAATGGTGTAATGGTCACAGGGAAAGGTCAACATGGTCTATTCACGCTGTCAGCACAGCATTTGGGAAGTCTAACATGCTCTTATATCTGTAGCTAGGAGAATTGGAAAAATAAGGAATCTCTCCTCCTTTTGAATATATTTCACTTGCAAAGGAGTAAATAAACACGCAAAGCTCTCTTTTTTCCACCCTGTTGATTTTTTTCTTCTTTCCCATGTCTAAATCAGATCCTAAAACTATTTTTCTTCCTTACTGTACAAGTAGAAATAATAACGTTAGATTTGGAACAACGTGAGTATTTTAAAAAGCAATGCGGATTGGCACATCATCGGTGAACAAAGCTGGGAAGTCCTTTCATATGCAACTCTGAAAACAATACTGTTTTTGGAGTCCACCTGGTCCCCGACTTGGGTTTACAAAATAAACCAACCCCCAACTCTTGCTCGCATTCTTGGAATCTTGATTTCCCCCGTGTGCGGGAACTTAGAACTTCCTCTTTGCAGGTTTTCTTTGACCAATTGTTTTACCTTCAACATTTGTTTTTCGATTAAGATTTTTTTACCTTCAAAATTTTCCTGCGGTTTTGGTCTAAAATGATTTTTTCAACCTTGTGGTTCTGATAACAACTTCCTTCAGAATTTATACTAATCATGTGAAACTGGTTCATAACCCATATGGCGTCTGGAAACAGTTATTTTTAAATGACTTTATGCTGAAGTGTAGTCATATTTTTGTAGAAGGGCTGCGATCTGGTTTTAATTTACGGCAGTTTGAAGCCATATTGATTTTTTTTTCTGCTGATATTTCGAATTTCCCTTCATGGCAAACCCAGTAAGTTGATTAACCTCTTGGCTTCCCTCCCTGTCAAGTGGCAATAGCTTCATTTACCTGGTTGGAATGTCTACAGATCATATGTTCTTTAATTTTAGATAAGACTTGAACTGAGGGTTGTAGACAGTCATAGATCAGTATAACTCCATGCTAGAAGTTTTGGTAGTCAAGGACTAGTGAAAATTTTAGCTTTTTTTGTGCCAGCTGGGTGGTCTTGGGCATGTTTCTTAACTTTTGCCGGGGAGGCTCGGTTTCCTCATCTACAAAATATTAATGATATTCTCCCGACCCTAGAGTGTTCTTAGGAGAACTAAATGAGATTAAGCAGCTTGGCACCCTGCCCAGCCCATCATGGTCAAGAGCCTCATAAACATGAGGAAGTACCATCACCACCACAGCTCCTTGTAGTAACAGTGGTAATAATAATCACAGGAGTCACCTACATCACTTTTCTCTATAACAGGTTTTAAAATGCTTTTCCAGTTCAGGTTTTTTCCAGAATCCTGTTTCCTGGTGCTTCCTGTCCTTTTCATTATTCTATTTTTAAACTTCTCTTCCACATCACAGGGCCCTGGGTGCGTGCTAGAGGTGATTGACTTTTTAAAGGGTATGATCCTTGTCCTTCTGGAATGCAGAGCCTCCCACCTGGTCGGGGTGGGTGTTCTGTTAGAGAATCATGGAGATGAACAATTGCAACTGTCCTACGGGCTTCAAAAGAAAGGTGCATGGTGCTAAGGAGGAGTGATTCATGGAGCGAGGAGGCGACTCTGAAAGAAACGTGATTCAGCCGCGAGGTGGTGGAAAGACATCCTAATCAGGCAAAAAGGAGACCTCACAAGTGCCTCAAGGTGGAGACAATGGCTTGTGCAGATGCTCTGAAGGAGGAAGAAACGGCCCTGAGCCAGCAGGATGCATCCACACTGAGTGGGCAGCTGAGGAGCAGGGTCCTTGGGGCCACATTCCTGGGCCGTACTAGACTTTCAGAGAACTTTGGCCTCCCCACAGACACTCCCTAACCACCTTCCAACCCCATCGCAGATCACATTTACTAAGTGCTGGTTGATTCAGAAGGAAGACCTAAATGCGTGTTGAATCTCCCCAGAGGTAGATCTCCCCAGCCTACCCTTGGTATTTCTCTCTTCTGGGGCTCACTCTGCCCTTCTTCAGATGAACTCAGACCAGAAATGAGTGTTGTAAAGCCCTGCTGATAGGGGAGAGCATCCGTATGCTCAGGAGTCACAGGTAGATGCATTTCACACCTGTTTGATTTTCTCCATGTTGAGGGCCCAGGCAGACGCGGCGGCGGCTCTGTGGGAGTGTCGGATATGTGTGGACGGTTGTGCTGTCTGATAGCTTTGCTGCCTGCCTTGGAGTGAGGACTGCTGGGTTGGTTCACCTGTGGATCTCACACAGGCACAGGCTAAAGGACCATTCCAAACCTGATGAGTCGATGGTCAAAAGCAGACAAGAAGAAATCAGGATGCTTGTGTGTGTGTGGGTATATACACGTTCTGTCTTACCTTTGGCTGATAAAATGTCCTAAAGATGATAGATTTGGGTTTGTAATGACTCTCCTTAGGAAGAATGAAGATGGCGATTCTATGTTAATTATGTCAGTTACAATTTTTATTTTCAGATCCCAGAATTTCAAAAATCCAAGAATTTCCTGATTTTATTTTTATAGTAGGGCAGGAACTGTCTTGAAAATTTTCCTTGAAAGATCAAATCTTGAGAGGGAATGTTAGTTATTTCATTGTTATTCATAAACTCCATTTAAAATTGCCTTAGCTAACTCTCTGATAGGTCAGTTCCCTGTTCCTTTCTGGTTATGAAAGTATGTCTAAATACTGATCAATTTCTTTTGACACAAATTTTTGACATCTAAGTTATATTTTCTCTCTCCCGAAACTTTCTTCTCCAATAACACTAATAACTATCATTTTTCTTGGTGCCAGGGACTGGACAGATATCTAATCCTCACATCAGCCCCCAAATAAAGCTATTTTAAAAAATCTTTGAGACTGCCGACACTCAGAGGTTAAATTGTCTCAAAATTATCACCTAGCTAGTATACAGGATTTAAAAGTGGCTCTAACGCCTTCCTATCCTATGACCACCAGCTCTGCAGAAAAAAGCAGTGAACGGTCTATAAACAATCCTACTTACAATCATAGGCCCCTTTTGCCCAGTAAAAAAAATTCTTTGCCAGTAGAACCATTATCTCTCACTCTGGCCCCACTGAATGGCTGCTGAGGATGTATTTTAATGTGCAGTGATATCAAGCTGAATGGATTCCGCTGGACAGATCTTTCTAATGAAGTTGATGGTCTTGAAAAACAAACAAAATCATTATCAATCATGTGAAGCCCTGTCAACTTGAGTCAAACAGCTTGGCAGCAATAATCCCTCCAGGACACGTGATGCTTCCTAGTCAGCTGAAAATGGTGTAAACCAGAGCTCCGTGAATCCTCCCTGGAGGGGGCGGGAATGATCCCTGTGCTCGGCCTGTGTTTGTCAAGGGTATTTGAAAAAGGATTGGAACTGGAGCAAGAGTCACGTTAGAGCCCTCTAGGTTATAATAGCGCAGCCTGGGGAGGGGTTTTGGTTGGCTGGGGGTTTAGTCTGTTGGACGGCTGTAACAGAACACCGTAGACTGGGTAACTTCCAAACCACAGATCTGCATCCCAGTTCTGGAGATTGGAAGTCAGAGGTCAGGGTCTGGCATGATCAGGTTCAGGAGAAGACCCTCTTCTGGGTTGCAGACCTTTCTTCTTGTGGTGTCCTCATATGGCAAAAGGGCCAATGTGGCTTCTGGGGCCTCTTTTATCTAGACACTAATCCCTCCATCTACCTTTATAACCTAATCGCTTCCCAAAAGGTCTTTCCTCCTAAGACCACCCCCTTGATTTTAATCATATGAATTTTGAGGGGACACTGTAAATGTTCAGACCAGAGCAGCTACCTTATACAGTAGCAGAGGGTTCAGAACACGGTCCATCGGCCTGTTTATAATCTGAGTCCAAGCAGCCTGGGCCCCGAGAGCGCCACCTTGCCTGGCTCCCCATTTCGGGGGAGCACATACCTGCAGGAAGCCTGTTGTGCTGAGGCCTTGCCCTATGTAGGAGATAATGGTTCTACATGCCCCACCATGCAGTGGAGACTGCACAGGACTGGGGACACACTCATTAGGACTGCACATGGGTTGTAGGCAGTGTGTGGCCACTCTGTGACCTCAAAAAAGTCACAGCCTGCCCTGTGACATACATTTTTACCTCTTTGGTGACCAGATGGTCACTGAGAGCCCTTGTGGTTTTCAGCTGCTTTAAAGACTGTCCCTAAAATGTAACTGACTTTGGGGAAACTGAGATCACATGACCCCTTTGCTGTTACCTGCAGGTTCTGGGTCTTTTTCGTCCTTTAAGAACTACACTTTTTAGATCTTGGAGAGGTAATGATCTCTTCATACTGTCTGAAAGTTCTCTCTTCCAGGCCACTCATCCAGACAGCATATAATAGGATCTGATAGTTGAGTTTGTGCCTTCTGATTTAATGCCTGATTCAATTGAATAAGAAATGAAACGCATTCTCATTGTACCAGAGGGGTGTAATTTTAGTACTTGGTGCTTTCGCAGGAGGCTCTGTCACCCAGGATGTACATTCTGCCAGGATGGAGGTGCTCATTCACTCAACCTGTAGTCACAGTGCCCACTGCAGGCCAGGACCTGGGGATGCAGTGGCCAACATTTGTGCTGCAATGGGAAGAGCAGACTGTAAATGCAGGCATGTACAGTGTTTGACTGGGCACAGTGTTACGGAGGAAAGTTCAGCAGCAGCCAGGCAGGAGAGGTGGGATTTCACACTGGGAGTTCAGGAAAGTTCTCACTGAGAAAGCCACAAGAACAGGAGGAAATGAGACAGAGAGCCACATGTGGAAAGTGTTCCGGGCAGAAGGAGCAGACCTGATGAAGTCCCACACCGGGGATCCCATGTGGCATGTTTCAGGACCAGGCCAGGTAGCTTGTGCAGATTCAGTGAGGGCTGAGCTCTAGGAGATGCAGGCAAAGGAGGAGGGTGTGTTCAGATCAGTCCTGAAATTCATGACGTCCCAAGTGGACCATGGGGAGAGCTCTAAGTTTTGCTCAGAGTTCTGAACAGAGGAGGGAGTGACATCATGTGACCTGACTCCTGACTGCCGCCTTTCCGGTAACATTGCCCGTTATGCTTGGCATGGAGTAAGTGGTCAACAATTTGATTAAATGATTCTTATCATTTTCCTCCATTTCCTGTACAACGACTGGACATCTTTAATCTGGGACAGTCTGTCTGATACTGGAGTTCCTGTGAATGTAAGTAGTCAATGAAATGTATCATTATTTAGCTCACAGCAGCATGAGTTACATTTCCCTAAGGGCACCTCTATCCAGTTTTCCAAACCACCTTCTTCCTGAGATGTGGAAGTGTCCCTTGGTGAGGCTCTGGAGGCTCAAAGGGAAGCATGGGTTGATCTGATATGAACTGGGTCTCCTTGCCTGTCCTTTGTGGGAAGAAAACAATACGTTTACCTTCTGTTCTTTGATTTCTGCAGGAAACCAAGTACAGTTGTAGGTTTTGTTGTTGTTTTCAGATCTTATGATCTCATTATTTCTACGGCCAAGAGACCAGTTGGTTCCGTAAGCTCTTTGCAGCTCTTTGCAGTTATAAAAGGGAGATTGATCAAATCTTGTGCAGCCACCTTCTTCCCTCTCCCTGTCAGGAGTACATAAGCATTTACTAGGGATTGACATCCTAGGTCCCCCTTGTTAGCCCCAGGCCTTTTTTGGTGTCGTATGAGACTCAGAAAGCCCAAGGACTTGGTGTCTCACTCTTCCATGGCATTTGTGCATGCAACTCATGCTAGGGCAAGTGGGTGGTTTCTGGAAGTAGTTTGATGTCCTTTAGATTAAAAAGGAAAACAAAACATACACACATGGGGTCACTGGACAGACTGATAAAGTTGACAGCAGGACAGTGACATGGCTTATGGCAGCATCGCCAGCGTATTTGGAGATAATGTGATTCAGCACTATTCACACGTGGCTGCTGAGCACTTGAAATGTGGCTGGTGTGGATGAGACACTGGATTTCAATTTTAATTTATTTTAATGACTTAAATAGCCCCAGTGGTTAGTGGCTGCTCAACTGGAAAGTCCAGGCTGTAGACTTGATGGGGTGAAGGAACCTCTGCAGGGAACCAACCAGCAGGCGAGGTGACTCTTCACAGGTGATAAAGAGGAGACCAAAGGTACCCAGTTGCCTACAGAAAAGATCCACGCACCCTCCTTAAATTGTCTCCTCTGCCTCTTCCTTGTCAGTCTAATCTCCTGTGCCATCCTGGGTTGGTTTTCGTTGCTATTATCTCTTTCAGAAAGCCCAAGCCGTAGATTTTGACATGTTTCCTGGTCCTGATGCTCCTCCTCCTTCCAAATTGTCCTCCTCCTTACAGCCATGGTCGCTCTTCCTCTTTAAATCTCCCAGGAGCAGACATTTTTCTCAGGATAAAGCTCAAAGTCCTTAACTTTGGTGAACCTCGTGGCTTTTGTCTGTTTTATTCCGAGTTACAGAATCCTGCCTATTTGCATGTCACCTCAATGTAAATTTTTGCTAATAATATTAATTTTATTTCAAAGCATGTGTGTGTTCACATGGTGTTTTTAAGGCTCGGGGTTTCTAAAAATCCTGCCGCATTCCACTCCCAGTAGCGTGTGCATGCCTGGGCACACAGCCATGCTATGCTTGAGGAATCCAATAGCCTCAGGCACGGAGCCCCTCTCTCCCCTCACCTGTGCTCCCTCACCCGGAGCTCCTTCCCAACCCCCTCCTGGTTCACCTGGCTAGCCCTGGCCTCACAAAGGGCTAAGCTTAGATGTCCCCTCTCATAAGAAACCTTCCCAGAAATTGGTTAGTGTCTTGTCGTTGGTCTCCCAGACTGTTGGGTGGTAGGGGTCAGGCAGAAGGGGTTTGTCTTGTCGGGTCTGCTTAGCTGTGGGTTTTCCTGGTCAGAACCCCAGCACCCTGAGGACAGTGAACAGCCCTGCTTCATTCCTTAATTCAGGGCCTGGGTCAGCACTTAGCCCATTATAAGTGCTCAATATTTGCTGAATCGATTAATCTGACAATCACACACTGGGGTGAAAGAAGTTTTCCAGACTATTCTTCCCTGCCAAAGAGAAAAAGAAAATGGTAGCTAACAAAATAAATCCAAATCCCTCTCTAGGCTGGCACTTACATACCTTTTGTGGAACCCGATAATGCAAAGGTCCAGCTACTCTCGTCTTTATTTGCTGTTGAACTTGTAGCTCCGATTCTCCGTCTACTGACCCTCCTCATTTGGTTGGCTGATGCCAGTTTCATTAGAAGCTGCTGTCTGGCCTCAAAAGCACCATTTGGACATTTTTCATCCAATTAACGGACACTCAGAATCCGTTGTGCATCCGATGCTTCTCTTGGTCCTGGGAAGCTGGGGTATTAAGCTGGACTAGAATTTGCAAGATGCCCTCCTCTCTGCAACCCCGAGTGCTGGTCAAAGACCATGGTGTCTTCAGCCAGGGAAGCAGCAAATACAAAAGGCCATCCAGGTACTCGCTGTGTAGCAGGCAGTGTTCTGCGTGTGTCCTGGTGTCTGAAGCTCAGAGCAAGCCGACAAGGTTCACTTACCCTCAGTCATGTTGGGGAAACTGAGGCACACAGCATCATCAATGCTCCCAAGCTCACAAGCCTTATACGCAGTGGAGACAAGGTTTGAACCCAGGCCCTTGGTTCCAGCCTGTGCAATCTGAAATTCTGACTTGGGATTATTTTTGGTTAGATGATCAGGGAAGAATTTTCTGAGTAGATAAATCCAACCTTGTAGAGAGTATGGGGTTTATAGTGTTCCTACTAGAGAAAGTCAGAAACAGGTTTAGCAAGTTTAAAGAAGGGCAGAAAGACCTGCCTGCCTGCCTGGAAAGTAGGAAAGGATGGGGGTGGGTGGAGTGGTGAGAGATGATGCCCGAGAGAATACAAGGGCAGTCTCCATATTTCTCATCCAAGTGGTGTAGATGTGTCTGTAGCACATAAATGAGAGCAGCAGTCATCAGTTAAATAAACAAACTACTGGAGAAAAAAAGGCCCAGTTTTACCCACAGCCTTGGTTGTTGATGGACAAATGTAAGACATTGGCTGTCATCTCAGTTTACGTGTTATCTTAGCTATGGTTGGAGAATCAAATAAAACTCTTTCTTTGGCAGAAGTTAAAGAACTCAACATCCTGCTGTTGATTTTCTTAATGTGATCACGGTAAGCCACTGATACACAGCCTATGATCGCTTCTTTAGAGAAAGACGTGATAGCAGAAGCAATTCTCTTTAAAATATGTTCCATTAAAATACCAGAATGGGATACGAAGTAAAGTGCAGTGTACGAGGCATGAGCAGGCAGAGTTATAGCAGAACCGCCTCGGTGTGAAAAACGTTCTTTACAGTGTGCATTTTGTGATTGCTTCCAAAACCCTGTTTTTATTGGTAATCCAGAAGACTAGACGTGCTTGCTTTGTTTTAATCCAGTTTATTCCATGATGACGGCGACTTGGGCCATCTTACATTCTGCAAAGCATAAACTGGTTCCTGACAGCCTACTAGATAACTATTGGGCAGGAGATGGAAATGAGCCAGAATTTGGCAAGAAAGCCACTCTTGTCTTCCTGCTACACTGTGCTCCTAACAGGAAGAGACCTTGCATGACAGCGGAGTGAGCCAGGGACCTCAATGAAAGCATGAGGCAAACTTGGAAATCCTGCACACTCTCAGTTATGTATGTGTTAGCGAGTTAACAGCATATGCATTGGTCTGACATCTTCTCTTATTTATGTCTCTCTGAAGCTGGATCTGGATGGAAGGTATTAGTCTAATTTAAAGCACACAGCCTTTTGCTATTTTTTGCCCCCAGGCTCCCTCCTTCCTATCCAGCATCTGTTTGAAATGGCCATTTGGATGCAACAGAAGGCAAGCATAGTTCACAGGACAGAAATGTTTACCCTCTTGCAGGCTTCTGTAGTTTGTTTCTGTAGGAAGGCACCAAGAATCTGCGAACTCACAGACTTCACAAGGTTAAATAAACTGGGCTTTTATTCCAGCCTTCTAAGAAAGCTGTGTTTATCTTTCTGCCTCATGTTTACAGTGATCATTCATTCATTTCTCAGTGCACAGTCTTTACCAAGCCTTATACAAATGTGTATGTGCATATGTACATACGTATGTATTCATACCTATTATGCACACAGCTGAGCAGTACTAAGAGTAAAATTTTATGTTATCTTCACTCTACAAATGAGGAAACTAAGGCCACAGGTCTAAAGTTGCAAAGATTTTAAGAAGTGGAATCAGAATTTGAATCTAGGTCTAGACTCAAAATTCCAATTCTTTTTCTTTCATTCGTAGACCTCTTTTATACATATTTCAAGGTATGTTTTCCTTAATAATTGAATTTGCATGTGACATATGTATGAAGTGAGCTTTGTGTCAGGTGATCAGGCAGATATGAAAGAAAGAAAAAGAAATGCCTCAGCTACCAAGACATGTCTTGTACCAAGAAGTGCATCTGATGTAGGGTTGAACTAGGGCCAAGGTCACAGAGTACAATGTCTACAGGCACCCCACTGGTAATACAAGGGACCTGGTAGAAGTGGGGACTTTGAACTGGAAAGCTAGTGTCGTAGCCTTACTGGGCAGCCACTCCTTAGCTGCTGCCAAGTACCTGTGTATACAAAACAGAACTTCTAGCTCCTCTTGGGAATTGAATGAAATAACAATAGTGTGCTCAAATTCCTACATGCAACAAAGTGTTAACACAGAGAGGAACAACAAAAATCTACAAAGAGCCAGGTTGGGCCTGTGGGTATAAATTTGCAGTGTCTATTCTGGAAGTTTGGTTTCCAGCCCCTAGAAATTCAGATTCTAAAAGTCTGGACCTGGGTACAGCATTTGGATCTTTAAGCCTGGTGTCCACCCAGGTTGAAGTCTGGCCCTTGGGTGGGCTCCAGTGGGACTTAGCATCAACAAACGTTTTTATTGCTAAGTATATTTCAGCCTCTGTAGTCTTTTACAGAAATTGTATTTTGCCTCACAGTAAGTTACCTGAATATCTTCCCAAATGCAAATAGGGCAGAATTTCAGATGTAGAAGGCCTTTTAAATCAAGTCCAGTCTCTCCATTAAGTGGACAAGAAAACTTAATGCTAGATAACCAAGTTCTGCTTCTAATCAGTTTTGAGACTTGGGACAATTCCTTGTTCTCCCTGGATCTCATTTCCTTACTCTATAAAATCAAGGGAATGGACCACACAATTGCTAACATCCCATAATCCTGTGATTATTTTCCTTGGTTGTACCTTAAGGCAGGGGGCAAGGGGGTGGGGCAGGAGAAGATAAATAACTGAGGGAAATTGGGACCAGCCGTTTCCAACATGGTGGTCATCTCTGGTTCTTCCACACCACCCCTGGGAGATCTTGGGATATCCTGTCAATCATCCAGCCCCTCCAGGCAGCTGCCCAATAGGTGGATACCATGTAGTTACTTCATCGTATCTGTAACAGCTGGTCATTGGCATGGCTTCCAGCGCCAGCTGTCTGTTTAACAAATGAACGCCATCAGTTCCAAGAGGGGCAGGGCCTGGTGGAGAGCTTGACATAACCCATCACCACCACAGAAACAAGTAGAAACATATGTCCTCCTGATGGCACATCAGCAGGCAGCAGGCTGGGGAATGAGGAGCACCGTCTACCCCAAAGATGATTTGCTCCACGTCTTGCAAATGCACCAGGCGCTGTTCATGTGGTTTCAGCTGAGAGACAGGACACGTGTCCTCTTTTCCTTCTTGGAAAGTCACTATTTTCAGCCAGTATGTATTGAAAATCAACTGCATAAATCCCTTCCTATCCAGACTTTAGTAACAAAATGAACTTGAGTGGTATTTAAATAGCAAGTGACACCAATAATTGACAGGCTTTGATTGTCAGGCTGCAAGGAGTTGGTTTATAGAGTAAGTGAAACTCATCTTGTATCAAAATATTTACCTGAATTGCTATGATATCGAGAGTTTAGACTGCAGTATGTGACTCTGCAAAGTGGTAGTGTTTAAGTTTTTAAAAAGAAACCCGAAGCCCCGGTGGCATAATAAAACTTGGTAAGCTGCATTTTAGGTGATTTGTGCTCACTATGGGAATTTCTGTCATCTAAATTTTTGTCATATTTCACGGTAATGCCAGGCAGAATGTGTGTTAGGTTGGTACTCTCGGAGGCAGCAGATCTCTACAATGTGGGAGTTTGCACAAATTGCACAGAACCTTCAGCCATTCCTCACTGTATACGAGTTCAAATAGATCCTCCGAGGCAGTTCACTCCCATAGGATGTTGACTTTGTAATATTCCTTCCTAAATTCAGTGTGAATGCTCATGCAATGCCATCTGAGTCCCAAGGGCACAAAGTCAAACACAACACTGTCTCTGCTTCACCAGGGATTTACATTTCAGGGAGTGAGGGGGAAACTAGAGAAGTCACAGCCTCTTTGGTAAGTGCTGTGTTAAAGTACAGGATGGCGCAGAGGCTTATGGGAGGGCTCCGTAAATCAGAATGATGAATTGGGAAAGGAATATATCTGATTAGTTACGTTGATCTCTCACAGTAGAAGTGTTTCTTTCATCAATGTCTTGCTTATTTTTATGACCCCCTTAGCACCAATCATGTGGCTTTGTTTGTGAAATGAATTTATTTGCAAAGCACCTACCATGTGCCAGACACTTGGCATGCAAAGAATGAGCAAGATAGGCACAAGTCCCAGACTTCGTGGAAACTAATAGAAGCAGTGAACAGTAAACACAGTGGCAAAGAGTAACAGGATGGACCATCAAGTACTGATAAGGGCTGTTACAGAAAGATCAAGCTGACCGAGATGGAAAAATGACAAGATCTGCTTTGTTTCAATAGGGTGGTTGGAAGAGGTTGCCTTTAGGAATTAAAAAAAAAAAAAAAATGAAGTGATTTTTCTAGGAGAAGAGCAGGCACAGGAAACAGCAAACAGAGACTGGGATCTGAGATGGGAGCTGAGGTTTCCTGTTTATGGCCGGCAATAGACCCAGTGCAGCTGGAGTTCAGTTTTTAGAAAATGGATAAGAGAGGCAGAGACGTTAGAGAGGTTAGTGGGGGGCTGGGTTTGGAATGGACTGGACTGGACCAGAGGGAGGCTTGTAATTCTTATTTTCTTGGCTGAGGATTCATTCTGTTGTAATGGAGCATGAGGGAGGCCTGTTCAATGTGATGGTTTGTGAAAGTAACTGTGGTTTATAAAAATAGCTATGGATGAGAGAGAGCAGACTGTCAGCAGGGGACAAGCTCAGAGGTAGGAGCTCTGGAGATCCACTGGACATGGACATCTGTCAACATTCTCAGCCATGTGATGCCGCAGTCTGTAGGATGCTTCTTGCAACAACGAGGAATTAGAGGTGGGGAGCACAAATGCGGGACCTGAATATCTCACCGAAAAACACCACTTGGATGGCTGTGCAGTGAGACCATCTCCTCTCATTCACTCAACCCCCTCCATGTGAAGACCGACTGCAAGACACAAGTCCAAATCCTGGAATGCTCTAGGGAGGAAGGCTGGCTGCGTGGTCTCATGCAAAGTGCATGGTAATAGGGAGCATCTTAGTCACTCACAATTAACCAACAGCCCTTGTGGCGGCCGTGTAGTTCCCAAATGATAGCCTTCAGCTTCCCTTGAATGGTCAGGCTCCTGAGAAAGACCCAGAGCAGAGGATAATATGTCAGTCAGCTCTTTCCTTCACCTTCCCTAGCTGAAAATATCTTCATGATCCAGCTACTTGTAAAGGTCATGCAGCATTGGGATCTGTCCTTCTTGCTGATGGGTGGGGCATATTTGGCTAGCTGTGGACCTGGGAAGGCATGGTTTCTCTTCCTTATTATTCTGTATGTATCTTTCTCCCAAAGGTGGGTGGACACACAGGACATGCCCCTGGACATGGCGTGGCTGTGGGAGGCACAGCAGTCCAGCCACGCCCATTGTACTTAGAATACACGAGTAGAAGGAAATGAGAGCATCGCAGGGGGGAATGTGAACTAGGTGAGGAGTGGAAAGAAAGGCCCTGCTCCAGAGAGCAGTTCAGCCAGGTAGCTCCAGATCCACGGAGGAACTTTCTCAATGTCGCCGTTGATCGCAGGGCCATTCCTTTATTTCATACTTTCTGGTATGAAGATGGAGATGGGAGGCCGTGAGGCTGACCCTCTGACTTGACACTGCTTGACCTCAGGCTTCATTTCTGAGAAAGTTGATTTGTGTCTCTAAATCTCTCTGATCCATGCAATGTGCCATCCCAGAAGTGGTTTGTTCTGAAAGAGTCAAACTTTAAAAGTCTGTTATTTGAACTTCCCCTTCCCCTGCCTGAAGTCACAATCTTCTGAATTTTAATAGGATCCATGTAGCCAGATAGGCCTGAAATATGGAGGAGTTCATGAAAAACAAAAGGCATTCATGGACTGGAAGAGTTGTGAAAGTCAGGTGAGCTTTTGCAGAAGAGATGCTTCATGCCCTGTCTGGTACCTGAGAAACACGGCAATAAGGGAAGGTAGGGAGAAGGAGAGAAGGACTCTCCAACATCTAATCATCATATATTAATTAATAAGTGTTGAAACATAGGTTGTGGCTGCTTATAAAATCTGTATGCATTTGTTAGCATTTATGGCTTTTAAAAAAAATACTAAGATTCATACAATAGGTTATTATAAATGTATCAACCATTTTCATATAATAGCTTAAAAAACACAGTCCATTCTGAAGAATGGAGCCAGGCATGTCTTGGACAGAATCTGGGTACATATAACTTCCAGTGTTGAGCTGTGAACCGCTGTATTCTCGTCTCATGGGATTTGGGCTGTTGAAGTCACTATGTTGTTAATATCTTTTGAGAGCTGGTAGAATGATGTGATCTCTACTGGTCCTGGTGATTATAGTGTAAGTGCTTTGAAAAAAGGGACTGAATCTATTCATCTTCGTATCAGGAGCATAAGCCATTGCTTGTGGTCAAAGCCATGTCAGTTTTGGAGCTAGATTAGGTTGGTGTAAGTGAAAGAAAAGGATAATTCATTTTGAACATCCAGGTGGGGGTAGAGAAGGAAACCAAGCCTTCTGAAGCAGGGTTTGGGAGCCTTTCTTCCTAGTTTATCATTATCAGTGGAGACTCAGAAAGCCACAGAGACCTTCCCTGCCTTGCTGAGGTTCAGAGTCCCCTGGACAAATCAATCTTGTGCAAAGATACACCCATATGGGCTGCAGGCTGAGGACCCAGCGGGCATCTGTGGAGGGACCTTGATGTGCCCCAGGTGCTTGCTGCAAGGGAGGGCCGTTACCTGTCTCATCAAAACAGATGGCCAGCATGTGACCTGAGAGCTCTGCTCCAGGATCCTGATCCATCTTGCCACATTCTCCAGAAAGTGCCCTCAGCAAAGACCTTCCATGCATGCTTGCAGGCCATTCACAAATCCCCCTTTCCCCTCGACGCTGCTGGTTAGGTCTTCAGAATGCAGGAAGGCTGGATTGAAGCCTCTGAACCCACGAACATTACGGACGTGAAGCCAATGGGCCCGAGAGGGACATAGAAGAGGAACAGCCTGGTGATTTCCTTCTCTGTCATCTTTGCCATCTCCACCAAAACACACCAAGGCCCAGAATCCCTGGGTTAAGCTGCTCTCCAAGGTAGAGACATTCAGGATTTTGTCTCTGTCTAAATATCTTTGGTTATAATTGTGAGATTTTCATTAGTGTGTTTCAGTTCTTCAAACTTGGCTTAGTCTTCTCATTGCTTTTTCAATAAACTGGAATAATATTCATGCTTTTATTTTATTATTCAGTTGGACTA
Source organism: Marmota flaviventris (assembly GCF_047511675.1). Taxonomy (NCBI): domain Eukaryota; kingdom Metazoa; phylum Chordata; class Mammalia; order Rodentia; family Sciuridae; genus Marmota; species Marmota flaviventris. Next base: position 54,255,168 of record NC_092515.1, on the reverse strand, counting down.
GAATTTGGGGTCCAATTGAAGAGGAAAATTATAATATAAACACAGTTAGAAAAAGGCTTGGCTTCTCGGCTTTGTTCCCTCAAATAATAATGATAAGAATAATAAATATGCACAGAGTGTTATCCCCAGGCCAGGCACTGTCTTTAAATATTAACACGTTTAATCCTCTAAAAACCCTGCAAAGGAAGTGCTCCCATTATTCCCATTTCACAGGCCAGGGCCCTGACTATCCCAGAGGTTTGGAACTTCCCCAGGAGATCAGGAAAGAACAAAAGAAGTACTTCAGCATGACAGAATTGTGGACACTTGGTGGCTCTTATCAGCCTCATGCTGCTCTGTCACCAGACTGTGAACAGCTGTGGAATATCAACAGTACCTGATGAAGTGTGGATTGACAGGATTTTGCAGGGACATTGGTGGCTATACAAATCTGGAAAATATAAATCCCCACCTATCACATTCTTGGTATCATGAATCCTACGGTGGTAACATTGATAACCTGGCACCTGCCACCCAATCTTTGTTTTCTTTTAAAATCTATATATTTTTTTTTCATCTAAAAGCACAAGATATTTTTCCCTTTGATAGTAACAGGGGATCTGGAACATGCTTTTTTGAAATGCATGTCTGTTTGGAGATCTATTCCAATTGTCTGTTAAACCATCTCTGTGTGTAGATGCCAATGACAAAAAAAAAAAAAAAATCCATTTAGGATTCCTAGAGTTCTGTGCTTCAGAGAGAACTGAGGATGTTATCAGTGTCATTTTGCACTTGGTGTGATTCCTCTCTCTGTCTTATTCTCTGTGGCCCAATGAATTCTGCCTGTTCTCCCCTGGGACTTGGTAAACAGTTTCTGACTTATCAAGTCCCTAATGTCCTATTTAAAGCCACTGTAAAACTTTTTTTTTTTCTTTTGTGGTCCTGGGGATTGAAGCCAGTGTCTCTTTATCACTAAGCCACATCCCCAACCCATTTATTTTTTATTTAGAAATAGGGTCTTGCTAAATTGCTTAGAACTTCACTAAGTTGCTGAAGCTGTTTCTGAACTTGCGATCCTCGGGCCACAGCCCCAGCAAAGTTTAAATCTCGCTTCTCAAGACCTTCATTTCTATATTGAACATTTCCCTTAACCCTTTGTCTTCCTCTCATTCCATTTTATCTCAGTAATTTTTGTTGTTAGTGGAAGGAACCCTAACATATCCTCTTGCCTTTCATTTTTCTCAAATAAAGACTTCCTGGCCTTCATTTTTAGACTTTTATTTCCCCCGACTCCTTTCCCCAACCTGGACCACAGATTTCTGTTTTGTGTTGATGACACTTTCTTTTTTACTTTTCTTTTTTGGAGGGGTATCAGGGATTGAACCCAGGGGCACTTAACCACTGAGCCACATCCCCAACTCTTTTTATTTTGAGACACAGTTTTGCTGAGGCTGAGGCTGGCTTTGAACTTGCAATCCTCCTGCCTCAGCCTCCTGAATCAGGTGAGCACCATTGCTCACCCAGCCAACCTGTCCCTGATTCTCAATGGAGATCATCCTCCTACAATCAATTATTTGTTCTTTAGTGCTATTGTTTGAATAAAATAATATATTTTTTGAAAGAATGAGGTAAACTTGTCTGAAATAATACTATTTTTAAAGTTTTTTTGTGGTTAGGTTAAAAATTTAAAAAAAGAAAAATAATTTGATTATTAGTGACCACAAATCTACTTCTTTCCCAATATTTTTCCAGCCAGCCTATGAGGGGCTGAATCTGTCAATTTATGCTTGATTAAAAATAAAATAGAATAATGATAGTGCCCACTGGGCTTTTTTTTATTATGGCATCAAGATACTTCTTTAAGATTTATGTACATCATTTCATTGGGAGTTCTGATTCAGTTGCAGTGAGCATCATTAGTCTACAAAGTCTTAATTCTTTTTTTTTTTTTTTTGGTGGACATAAGGCCTGGGATGCAAGCTCCTTGGATGTGGATCCCTCTTCCAGGAGCGTGTAACTGCCTGATTCTCATTTCTCTTTAAGGCTGTTCACAATGAACCTTTTCAAGTGAATTGTGCTTCCGTCCCACCACTGAATTTATCAGGTATTCCTGGAATCTGTATACTCCTTTTGCCTGTTAATTCTAAAGCCTTTAATGGAATTGAAATATGACCTACAGGGAGGGTATCTTAAAGGAAAACTGGGGGAGATTTCATGAAGTGTGATTTATACCTGATGTGAGTTCCTTGAGAATTATTTTTTGCTCTTTTGGTTTTTTTGCTCTTGAAATCTAAAATAGGAAATGTCTGCTCACCAAATGTACTTTCTCACCTTTTAAGGTAGAAAATGGTAAAATATCCGAATAGAATATAGACCATGGTCAGTAGGCACTTTGTTTTAAAGCCCAGAAGCTAAACCGTGTGACAGTTTTTCTATCTGTAATCTTGGAAAAGATGGAACACTCTGAACTCTGTACATCCCAGGTTTTCAGTTTTGGAAACACTGCAATGAAATTGACTCAGGTGCATTAAAACAGGTCTGGGACCATAACGTAGAGCTTCTGTATCTTTTCTTATCTTTCATAATGAAAATAAGTGAAACACAGATTGTCCTATAAATAGGATGTGATCATATCTTTTACATAAATAAGCCATCCTGTAGGTAGGACATTGGGCATTATGTTATCTGGGATATGGGACAAAGGGGGCTAATGTGGAGAGTCACTGTGAACCTGTCCTTCTGCGGACTCCATCGAACCACCCAGCTTTGCCCTCGGTTCCTTCTGTGGAGGGAAAGGAGAGCTGGGTGTGTTTCCTTCACCACCAGCAGCTGCCAGCACCTATTTTGCAGTGGACATGGGGCCTTTCCTGTCCGCCTGACCTCACACTCCACGCCTGCCTTCTCTGCAGGCAGCAATATCTTTGCTTTCTTCCTGCTCTCATGAGCTTTTCTGATGGTCAGTTCTGAGCTGTTCATCTCTGAGTTTCATGAAGACTGCCCCTGGTCTCAATGAAAATGCACATCAGAAAAGCACTCTACAATGTCCCACCCTTCATTTCCCCACTTCCTACCCTTTCTGTTACTGTTCCTCTCAGAACCCTGAGCTCTTTCTTCATGCTATATACAAAGAAAATATTTTATTTTCATATATTTACTAGTCTAATTTTTTAATTGGAGGCCAGGAGGGGACCAAGGATCTGTCTCCTTCACCACTGTCTGGCTCCTTTGGGAATCACTGGGCTTATATTCGAATGTTTTAAGATGTATTCACTTGCTTAGATTCCAACAGTTTCCATCAAACCAGAAGAAGAATATTTTTATTATTTATTATGTAGCACTGTACGATTCTTGTTTCGTTATAAAGAATTATTGCAGATTTGTGTTCTGGTCATGCTGCAGCGTGTGGATCAGTGTGTTTGTCCCAATATAGAAGGATTTTATTGTTTTCTCAATATAGAAGTTTTCACTACTTATTTGTGTAATGTACAGATTTCAGAAACAGAGAAAATTGAAAGCTTCCAAACCGGTTAGTCCGGTCAAGGCTCTTAAGTGGCTTAAGCCTTTGATATTAGTTGAACCAAGTAAGGAAGTTAGTGAGGCTGCAGGGCTTTCAAGGATAATTCACTTTTTTTTTTTTCTTTAACTAATCACTTTGTCCTGGGGGACTGTAAATGGTGTCTTTTGTCTGCATGCAGTTTGGATAAGAAGAGGGCCCAGCTCAAGGAATGGGAAGCCCACGGTCCATCTGTATGTACTTTCTGTGGGGATTTCCTCCCAGGTACCTGGGAGGTTGAAACAAGTCTCTCTGAGTTCCCATGTCTTGGGACCTCGAACCTCTTCCACTTCTCGTGTTGGCAGGCTCTCAGTATCCCTCCACTCTGCAAATGTCTATAAACTAAGAAGCAAATGCATACTGGCTGCTAATAAGTGGTGTGCACCAGGGTGACCCAAGCAGCCCCTGGTAGCAAGTGTGCATTCACGTCACATGTCACGCAGGGACAAAGTGTTGTGTTTTGTTTGTTTCCTTCACTGGAGAGAGACATGAAGCCACCAAACCACGGCCTAGGATGATTTGGAAGCAGGAGAAAGTCTCTTGGATGGGGTTCTGAGTGCAGCTTCTTTGAGGAGATGGCGTTAAAGCTGGGGCATCAAAGTGAGCACGAGAAAGCCAAGGAAGCCCACTGAAGAACAAGACGGCAGGTGACAGAGGAATGTGCACCAGCAGCGTCAGAGTGAAAGGACTTAGTAGGTTCACAGAGTGAAAACGACATCCTGTTTTCAATAGCGTGAAGAAGAGGGAGAGCCGATGGATGAAGCTGGCAGGGTTTGAGGGGGCAGATTGTGCAGATATTGAAGGCCAGGAAAAGGGGTACCATCAGAGTACATGGGATGTGTGAGAACCTGGCTGATACGGAGAGGACAGGTGCAGTTCAGAATACTAGATGGTGTCCAAATGAGCAATGACGGCTTCTGCTAGCATGGCCTGGGCCAGATGTGGAAGGGCATGCCCCTCAAATATAGTCCTGGAGATAGGATAGACAGGATTACTGGGATTGTGCGATTTTACTTTTTTTTTATTTTTATTGCCTATTAGTTCTCCTCTCTCATAATCTCCAAGGGGATGTGGATGCGAACTGTTTCCTTTTTTTCTTTTTGTAGGTACCTATTACTTTTAAATGCCTATGCCTAGAATAAGACCAAGACTTGGGAGTTCAGTGACTACTTGGTGAATGAAACCATCTGTTTTTGTGTCTGGGGTCTAGATACCATGTCAGTGCCCCAGTCCATAAAGAAGGTGGCATGAAAATCAGGACCAAACCACACATTGTGTTTTGTTTGTTTCCTTCCATGGAGAGAGACATGAGGAATAAGAAATTGAGTCCAACCTAGGGCCAAATTAAAGCCTGAGGACAGCCCCTCTGCAGCCAGTCACCCACTTGCCCTGCCCCCAGATTGGGTTGGGTGCCAACCCTGTGTTCCCAGAGGGAGCTGTTCTTGTCACCTTACCCCACTTAATCCATGTGCCTGTGTCTTCCTGGTTATCCACACACTTTGTGATTCTCCTGTACAGGTGTGTGCCTAGCACATACCTGCATGCCAGGTACCTGCTTGGTGCCCAATGAATATGTGTTGAGTCAATCACTTACCCTCCTCCTCATCAGTCATCCAAATTGCTACAGTCTAGAGCATTTAAGGACTTTGGCTCAGGTTATTTTCTCTCTGTGTGTGAGGTGCAGAGATAACTTTCCACATTTTGTACATGAAGGAGGTGAGGTCCAGCCCGTTGGTTCATAGCCGTTCATAATATTGTGATACTCACCTGGACAGTTCAAAAACAGAAACCACCGAGGTTATCAGTCACATTAAAAAGTGATTCTGAGGTCAAAGATACAGGATTCTGCCTGGGGAAGACAGTGTATGTATGTTCTTAAGAAACTCGGAGGATGCAAAGTTCAGCAAAATTGAAAAGTTTCTGGCCTGTTATCAGTGCTTCTCAATCTTTAATGGGCCGGTGATCTGAGTCAGAAGAAGATTATGATTCCACAGGTCTGGGTGAGTGAGACCCAAGAATTTTGCATTCCTAACGAGCTCCAGGTGAGGCCGAAGCTGCTGGTCCACAGACCACAGTTTTCACAGCAGGGCCTGGGTACCAGAGGATTCTGATATCCAGAGAAGGGAGCGTAGCTCATGCTCAAAGGCAAAGGTGCACTGTGGCAGCAGAATCAGGTACACATGCTGTGCCTTGAACTTGGAAGGGGAAACTCCCCGGGTGGGCTCACCGGGGTCCTCTCCTTATTGATTTAACAAGTCTCTCTCTTTGTAATAGTGTAGCTCATTAGACCCCTGCTTGCAAATAACCACTCACTCCTTCCTCGGCCATCCTTGCTGGTTCTTTTAACTAGCACTTGTGAAATCAAGATGGAATATCTTGGTTTTACTATCTATACTATGAACTCTGTTGAAGGTAGCCAGGCATTTGTACATTCAGCCCTCTGCCCCGTGTGTACCAGTGTCCGCCGGGCAGGGGCAAGCAGTACCACCTGTTGCTCAGCCCCTTAGGCACACAAACCAAGATTGGTGGCCTAGTTGGGAATATAGCTCTGCAGTAGTGTGCCTAGCATACATAAGGGCCTGGATTTGATACCTGGGTGCCACCCACTCTACTCTAAAAAAGTTGACCATGGTAAGGAGTTCTGGCTCAGGAGATAGAGTGCCAACACTGTCTTTTCCCACCTGCTAGCTTATCCTCAGTTTGCAACTCCGTAAAATGGGAAGAGTGATAGCAACATGTAATGGTGCAGATCAAATTGAGATGGTAGATGACCAGCAATTTGCCCAGCTCCTGTCCACGGGAAGTAGTCAGCACATATTTGCTGGAAACCTATCCAGAAAAAAAGAGATGCATGGAATCTTGAATGTGCTCTTTGTGTTTGGCTTTTTAGTCAGGTCTAATAAGGACACGAAAAAATGAATTCCTCATCTCACCGTTACCTCAGCTGCTGGCCCAGAAACACAACTACAGCTCCCCCGCGGGCCACCGTCCTCACGTACTGTACAAAAGGACAGCAGAGGAGAAGGTGCAGCGGTACCATGGCTATCCTGGCTCCCACCGGACCTCCCCTGGCCACTCCCCAAGTCACACTCCCCCTGCGTCCCAGAGTCCAGAGACTGAGTACCACCATCGAAGGTGGCAAAAGCAGCATTTTTGTGGACGACGCAAGAAATGTATGTAAGGAAACTTTTTCTCGCTCTGTTCTTAGTTGGGCCTCCACGGGGTTTCTCGCGTGCTGTTGGGTGACTCTGCAGGTTAAGATGGGGCTACGCTGAGCACCTACGACAATGTGGTCTTGGAGAAGGACCAGTACCATTTCTGCCTGGCAGAAGCTGGATGAAGTTCTTCTGGGTGAAGCTAGGAAAGACTTAGATTTATCTTCCTTCCTTCCTTCCTGCCTCCCTCCCTCCCTCCCTGCCTCCCTCCCTCCCTCCCTGCCTCCCTCCCTCTCTCCCTCTACCTTTTACTTCTCTTTTAGCATCTCTGAAATTTGGCCAAGGTCTTATCTTAGTGATAATGATGAGAGAAAGCCAAGGCAAATGTCTAGGAGTGGTTGTCTGTTCTTTTGGCTCATGAAGAGGGGCAGCAGTGAATGACAGGACCCCTGAGCATGCTTTGTGACCCAGGCACCACCTTCTGCATATTCTAGACAAGCAATGTCCAGTAGAAATACATTACGAGTCTCAAATGTCATTTTTAAATTTAACAGTTACATTTTTTTAAAGTTTCAAAAGTTCAATTAATTTCAATATCATTTTATTTAATTCAACATATTCAAAATATCATCTCAATGGGTAATTGTTATGAGAAATTGTTAATGAGGGATTTTGCCTTCTCTTTTCATATTAAGTTTTGGAAATCTGGTATTTATTTTACTTTTGGAACTAAATTTGAGTTGAGATGATGAATTTTTTATCAGAAATACTTAATCTGTGTTTAGATTTCAGAAGATTTAAGGTTGAAAAAGTCGATTTACATGCTCTAGGTTATTCCAAAGATATACCTTTTTCAATAGCTGCATTGTAGATTGTACTTTTCAAATGAAATGAAATGAAATAAGTGGATTCCTCTGTTGCACCAGCCATAGTTTAGTGACTCAGAAGCCACAGTGGTGAGCGGTTCCCTCAGTGGATAGCACAGGCAGATGAGGGCCCTTCTCAGGGAGATGAAGAATTGGCATTAGAAGGAGTTTAATCAGGAGCACCAATAAAGTAGCGACTTTTCTCCATTTTTATTGGCTCTGGTGTTGTTGAAACATCTCCTTGAGGAACATCCATTTAGTACCTGTCTATGAGGGTGGTGTCAATCACAGGGGTGAGATAGTGGTGATGGTATGTATCTGACATGAGACATCAAAGCTCATCTTCAGAACAGCCTTATGAATTAGTAGTATTCTTTTCTCATGGAATATGCAACTGAGATCCAGCGTGACAGGGCTAATGAGTGGTCAGCTTGCGTTTTTACAGCTGAGTCTTCATGATGACCATCTTATGGCTCCATCAGTTGTTATAGTATTAAATTATTTCTATTCTTGTTTAATACATAGTTATGTCCTGAGCTTTCTCAATGTCCTTTCCTTTCTAGGGCACCCTTGTTCTTGTCACTGTGTTTTGACCAATAGTGTCAGGCCTGCCCCTACAGACACTGCAGGTCTCTGCTCACAGACTGTGGTGAAAAGTATTTAATATAGTTTTACCATCATCCCTGACTTTACTGTTTCCCCAATAACTAAGAGTCCTCTGAGATGGCTCATCATGTGCTGTGTTTAAAACCACAAGCTAAGCACAAGTTTCTAGAGAAGTTCACTTTTTATTTGGAAAATAACATGAAGTGTCATGAATTCAGATCCCAAGGGTAATGTCTATTTTTACGATTTCTGAGTAAAACAAAATTAGCATTTTTCTTCTTTAAAGATCCTTTAATTTATTTTTGTTGACCTGCTTTCTCTGCCAATTAGAATAATAGCTGCTTTTTTTCTGACTCTCTAGAGCATGTTGAACGTGCTACTGATCTACCTGTCCACCCACCCACACATCCAAACAGCTATTGCATGGATTTTTCTTGACCACACACTAGGTGCAAAGTGCCAGGGCAGACAGCTTAGTGGAGTGGTGCAGCGGGGGTGACCAGTCTCTCTCCTCCCCTATTTAGATCTCTCTCCATCTGTCCCATCCAGATATTCTCTACTGATATTCCTTCCACACGCTCTTATTTTCATCACAGATGCCCCCAAGCCTCCTACTGAGGACACCTACCTAAGGTTTGATGAATATGGGAGCTCAGGGCGACCCCGAAGGTCAGCCGGAAAGTCACAGAAGGGACTAAACGTGGAGACCCTGGTGGTGGCAGACAGGAAGATGGTGGAAAAGCACGGCAAGGGGAACGTCACCACGTACATCCTCACCGTCATGAACATGGTAAGGGAGGCTGCGACGTGTCCTCTGGCCCACAGAGGGCCAGAGTTCACAAACTCCAGCCTGGGCAGAATGACAGAGGGAGCCTAGTGGTCTCCCTGGGAGGGGACTGAGATTTGAGGAGGCTGCCTTCACGGGCACGTGACTGGTGAAATCGAATCCTACACACCTGTAAATATGCCTGATGAGTTGCCCCAAACGGTTGTGAATTTTTTTTTGAGACTTTCTTTGATTTCCATTGTTCCAACAGGTTTCCAGTCTATTTAAAGATGGGACCATTGGAAGTGACATCAACATTGTGGTGGTGAGCCTCATCCTTTTGGAACAAGAACCCGTAAGTGGCAAACTTCACTCCTTTGCATTTATTGAATATTCACCATGTGCAGATCCACGCACCAGTCATTAGGTACTCAAATTTGGACTTACGCGAACCCTTTTCTAAAGGAAAGTACAAGCTAATAGGGCTATTTAATCTAGTAGTGAAACTAAAACACCGCAAAACATATGTATATAAATATGCAGATACGCGCACAATTGGTACACAAAATATTAAATGTATATATAATATAAATGCAGTATAAAATATAAATATTATATAAAATATATAAATATTACATAAGCTTTACTGTGAGGGTGCATTTGATCATAGATTTAAGGATTACTTGGCTTTTGAAACTGGCTGTACCACATGATTGCGGTAGATACGTGAGGATGTTTTGAAAATATATGAAAGTAAGTTATCGGAGAATTCCTGTAAACCTGCAGTCTCCCTCGCACCCTCTTCGGCACAACAGAGGATCAACAAGGGGTCGTGACTGCCCTTGAATTAATTACAGTGAGGTGCAGGACACAGGCGTGGGGATGATCACAAAAGCAAACATATAATAACATGCGAAATTGCATGGTACTCCCTGCTTGGGAGTGTTCTGCCGTTGAAGCTATTTTTCCGAAGCAGAGATTACCCATCCCCTGAGGCTTTTCCTCTTCATCTGTGACCCCAATAAAGAATGTGAAAGGCAGGGAGTCAGGGGTGAGACGGACACTGATCTAGCTGCCCAGGTGTGTAGAGCCAGGGAGGTTAATGACTTGTCAAATCCTTCTTGGAAGTTCAGAAAGACAGAAGGGGTGTGTGTTGGCTGGAAGACACTTTTGTCTCAGCCTACCACTTATCCATTGCCCCAGGATGTTGAAGCTAGAGACACCCTAATTCACGGATAATTAAAGTTCTTTCTCAAACCCCTCAACTTGACCCAAGTCAGTAGTTTTGACTGAGCAGGCATTTTGGTAAGCAATTGCTTTAAGGGTTGTTATCTTACCCTTGAGAACTTTTGTTGCACTGATTAGTTGCTTTAAAAATGATGAGCATTTACCTAGTAGATATTTTTCCTGAATAGATTTTTCCTCCTCCTGTCTTAGCTCAAGTGTTTTTGTCTACCTACCTTTTCCCTTGAAGCATGGTATTTCTGTGTTCGCCTGTATCAATGGAATGACTCAACAGTCTCATCTCTGTGGTTAAAAACTGTGCTCTGATGTGTGTGGGTTTTCCGTAGGGAGGATTGTTGATCAACCATCATGCAGACCAGTCTCTGAATAGTTTTTGCCAGTGGCAGTCTGCCCTCGTGGGAAAGAATGGCAAGAGGCATGACCATGCCATCTTGCTCACGGGATTTGATATTTGTTCCTGGAAAAATGAACCGTGTGACACTCTAGGTAAGGTATGAACAGATCCTTTTATGCACACCTGCATTTGGTATGGAAACTTCTGCTGGATAAATGACCATTGATCCTTATTGGAGAGTCCTAATACAGTCATGTCTGCTTATACACCCTGAGAGGGATGAGACAGGAGGGAATAGACCCTTATGAGAACACCATCCTATCCGCAGCCCACTGCCAACTCAAATCTCATTATGCAGCATATCACTATATTTAAATTGGGGAAGACCCTCATGAAATCCTGGAATCCTGGTGAATGTTGTTCTGTTTAACTGAACATGGTGTGGAATAGGGAGCCATTTACTTTAATCCTTTTGTATTTTTTTTATTGACCCTGCTGTGATCATTGAGGTCTGATGTATGTCCCTGTTTAACAAGACCCATTGCTGTGACTGCAGAACCAGGTAGCTGAAAAGAAATTGACTGCTTTCCCTGGTACTGACTGTGCCACTAGGGAGCAGCGCCTCCTTTGGGAAGTTGCTTGAATATGCAGGGCTCAGTTCTTCCCTGTTCATACAAGACAGGGAGAGCGAGGACTTTTCCATGTAGGCTAAATTTTCTAAAATGTTTCATTGCACTTGTAAAGGATTTAACCTTTTAAAAAAATTTTTGATAAACTAGTGATTATCTAGATCAGGATCAGTAAACTTCCTCTATAAGGGGCTAGATAGTAAATGTGTTAGGTTTTGTTAGTTAAGTCTCTGTTTTAAGTACTCAGATCAGCTGTATGAGGACAACAGCAGCCATAGAAAACACATAAACCAATGAATGTAGCTGTGTTCTAATAAAACTTTATTGACAAGAGCCAACAATGGAAGCCATAGTTTGCTGACACAGCTAATGATCTAGAGTGATGATAAAATTTGGAGGGAGCTGAGAAAAGTTTACATGATTTGCTCACATCATTTTCTTAAAAGTGCTTTCAAATCCCTCATGATATATTAGAGATAAAGGTAGATAGGATTTTACAAAACTTTTGGTTGTATTTTTTCAATTAGGTATAATATACCCATAATGCCCTATAAATCTGTTTTAGTAATTCACTTTAATCATGGTTTGCAAAAAAACACCATTTTAGGAATTATTCCATATGGGGAGGGTATTCCTTAAATGAATTTTAAAATGTTGCCTGAGTTTGGAATGTACAAAGTAATATCTAATAGCCTGACACATGGTTGATGTTTTGAAAACATCTTCTGAGAAGGGGGCATTTTATCAGTCAACCAAAGGTCAAAGTACAAGGAAAGTCTGATGAAAACTAATACAGTCCCAGGAATCCTACCAACTGTAGGTCACTCTCTTTAAGCCACATGTCGTAATGTAAAGAGTACGAGCTTTGACTTCACACGTGTCTGCACTTGATTCCCAAATCTTGAATTTATGGTGGTGTGATCTTGAGCAAGTTGATACCTCTTTCTGAGCTCAATTTCCTGATCTGTAGTCATAGCCAGACACATTGCACAGTGTTTCATGTTGGGGGCATTTGTGTAGTGATGATGCTAATAAGGCATATAAATTTTCTGTGCGTGATGCTCTCCTATATATAAAAGGGGAATTATAGTAGGTTTATGACCTCAGAAGAATGTTAGGAGGAACAATTAATGGCAATATCTAAAATCAGCAAAAAATATAACATGAATATTTATATATTGCTTCTACTACTACTACAGCACCCAGGACACAGAACTATATACCTTAAGTGTTTTTTCTGGCTAAAAATTGAATGCATTAATCCATGAAACTAAAATTGTGTGAAGCATTTGGAGAAGGTGATAAATGATCATGCATGCTTGTGCCCCCTTGGGATTAACATCTGACATTGATCTTTCCGTAGGGTTTGCCCCCATCAGCGGGATGTGCAGTAAGTACCGAAGTTGTACCATCAATGAAGACACGGGGCTGGGCCTTGCTTTCACCATTGCTCATGAGTCGGGGCACAAGTGAGTGGCTCCTTGATTCACCACTTTGCACAGAAACTGGCCAAGAGGTTCTTTGGCACTCCTCTAATGATGGCTATTGATCTGGGTGGAATAAACGGGATAACTCATGAATGCAGCTTAGAACAGGGCCTGACTATAAGATGAGCTTGATCAAGGCCAGTTATTGTTCTTGTTGCTCTTTTTATGCTGCAGCATTACGTTGTGTGCAAAAATGGACCACAGGCTTCTTCATTGATTTTCTGGTCTTTTAGGAATTTATTTTTCTTTTTTGTTTTGCTTGAGTGAATTTATTTTCAGCTCATTCTTTACATCAAGGAAATAATCATGGAGACCTGCAAACTTCCTGGATGCAATAGCTTGCTGATTTAAATAAGTTTTTGTTGCACATCCTGGATATCCTTATAGTGGGTAATATTGTGTGCAGTTATTCTTTCAATTGATATGATAAATCTTTTTTGTGAGAATAGAGTTAGAAACAGAATGAGAAAACTGTGTAGTGAAATGAATTCATTTTACTGGGCATATAATTTGCTCAGGAGACAATCTCCAGAGAATTATTAGACACTTGAGCAGCCACAGCTGCACTGGAAAAAATATACTGCTTCACAAGGTGATGGTTTCAAAGGGCACTGCTCTTTGGATATACCAATCTAGGAGTATGTGTACATACGAACAGTGTGTGCACATTTTATTTAACAGATAACTTTTATACATCTTCTGAGCATCTGGTTCACTTCTGACATAAAGCAAACATCAAGCTGGGCACAGTGATGCACACCTGTAATCCCAGCAACTTGAGAGGCTGAGGCAGGAGGATCGTAAGTTCGAAACCAGCCTCAGCAATTTAGCAAGGACCATTACCTCTGTCTCAAAATAAGAAACAAAATGGCTTGGAATGTGGCTCAGTGGTAAAGCCCCTCTGGGTTAAATTCCTTGTATTTAAAAAAAAAAAAAAGCAAACATCATCCATTCAACAACTGTAATTCATAGTTTGCTATTTTGGTGCTGATGTATTTTATGAGCTAAGTTTATTATCTTCAGGAAGTCGGAATCATGGCCACTGCTCTTATCCAATAGTTTCCCAGCATTTTATTTACATATACACATAGCCACCTTCCCAGCGAGGTATGAATGAACCAATTTCATTGTGAATGGAGGTGCAGAGATGCCCATTAAGCACAAAGCTCTTTTGTATAGAACAGGAAATAAAATATCTGTTCATGTCAAGCATATGTCTGAATTCGTTCCATGAGCATGAAGTCCAGATTAACGGAGCTCCCGTACACAATACTGGCATTGAAAGATGTCATCGTTCTTACGTATGAGTTAAAATTACCCAAGACCAAACCCAACATTTTAGATAAAGGGAAACAGAAACATACCCTTCAGGTAGGGTGGGAGAGAGGAATCAGATGTAAAATACAAGTTCTAGGTGGAATGGCCTTGTAACTTTAGGTTTTATGGGGCAGGCATATAAAGAAAATAATGTGTTCTTTTCTAAAATACTACTAAGATAAGTTAGAAAATTGAAAAATTTTAAGGACAAAATTTAATCCATATTCAGTTTTCTTGTGTCCAGGAAATTCCAGAGAGGTACTAATGAAGCACCATTACCTCTTTGAGTAATATCTTCAATCTCTCCCCATCCCTTCTCCTTTTGGGGGAAATAGTGCTTTTCATTTACAGGTTTCAGGCTTTCATAAATATTGTTAGAAGGATTGTTTCCCACACAAATCTCCTTGGCTTCCTGGTTAGGTACAAAGAATTAGGCAAAACACTTTTCCCTGCATCTATGTTGAGATTAATGAAGACCTATTTGTGAACGGTCATCTCTATAATACCTAGATAGAATCATGGTACCCAGCCACCCTGCCATTTCTTGATTGAGAAATTGGACAGAATGTTGGGAAAATGGCCAGATTATGGACACATGGGTCACAACAAGGCCATCTGTGGTTATACCATATCTATTTGTTATAAACTGCCTTCAAAGGATAGCTATAAAAATTAAATTATATCACAATAACATCTTTATTTGCACACATAGGAATTACACCTGCCTTATAAAAAGGCAGGTTTTACTTCTTTAAATGATGAGATTAAGAACCTCCTAACTTATAACAACATTCATATTTATATCCCCCTTCCTCTGCTTTCCTAAAAAAAAATCACAAAAGGCTTTTTTATACACTGAATGTTTTCCTTATAGATGATTAAAGTAGTCAGGGAACTACCTAATACACACCATTAAGTAAGCAAGTAAGCTCTGTCTGTATCGTGGGGGGATATGCAGGGTATGTGCACTAATAACACATTTATTCTACAAGTTAGAGAACTAGAAATCATTTAGGGCCAATGAGCATAATTTCTAGGGAGTAGACCTCCTAAAGTCATTTTTACTAATTGGTAGAATCTTTTGCAATCAGATGGAACAAATTAAAAATTTTCTTCTATATTTAAAGGAAGTCCTTCATATACCTTCAATAGATGGTTTCAGCCATTAATTTTTAAAGATGTTCATTATTATAAAGGAATTGTATTCAGAGTTTCTGAATTCAGCTAATAAGTTGATCATCACGGGAGAGAAATGTTTAGATCACACTAGCCTTACGTATGAACTGTTCTTAAATAACTTGTAATTAATGATCTTCTCTCTGCACCTACCTCCTACTCACTCTGAACTTCCATGCCATAGTTCCATGATTGGAGGCAAGCAAAACATTTCGCTATTCTAAATTCTAGAAGTTGACTGCCCTATCACTTTAGCTTAGGAATCCTGACCAAGATTTTCTAACTCTTAAAGCGTGTAGCAGATCCACCATTATTTGATCTTTGTGGCCTAGAAATAATATCTTACAGCACTTAGCATTCTTTAAAGTCCTCTGGGTGAATTTTATAGCACTCTGTCGTATCTCATTTTTGTCTTTCTGTGTCTTACGGTTTCAATGCCCGTTTCTCACTGGGGTCCCTGAATTCTCAGTGCATCTCTGAGCTCTCTCTGGTTGTAATTTGGAAAGTGGACCCGCAGCTGGGTGGTCTTCTGCATTCCCTTTCAGCTTTGGCATGATTCACGATGGTGAGGGGAACCCCTGCAAGAAGGCGGAAGGCAACATCATGTCTCCCACGCTAACCGGGAACAACGGGGTGTTTTCATGGTCTTCGTGCAGCCGACAGTATCTCAAGAAATTCCTTAGGTAAGAGGCTAATGCTGGAGGGTGCTCCAGGGCTGGAGTGGTGGCAGGAAAGAGTGTCAACAGGTATGAAAACAAACCCCAGTAGAAGTGTCTTTTGCCCTCCATGAGCAGAAAGACCAGAAAGTCCTGTGATGGTGTCATGGCCTCACACTGCCATGTGCAGTCCCCTTAGCGGTCCTACTACTGTCCTCCCCCATGGAGTAGAGGAAATGAGTCTTCAGTTAATGGCGTTGCTGAAGGTGCTCCACCTGGTGCCCTGCAGATGGAGGACTCACACCAGGTCTATTCTGACTTCAAGATCTGCACCTCAGAACCCCATCTCTCTCTCCTCTCTGACTTCCAGAGGCTACTAGACATACTGCCTTTTCACTGTAATTAATCATTTTAATCGGATCAATTTGTCTTGGAGTTATAAAAAATGCTCCAATGGTATATTTTTTTAAATGAATAGAACATTTTCTTGATTGACTTTTATTTGAAATGGCATGGGCTAGCTGTATGTCCAAAAAACATCCAAAGGAGTTAGAACTGTGTAAAATCCTTTTGATAACTCGGAACTCCCAGACTGCTTGAATAAAAGCAGGAGTTTTTTTGATTCACATTAAACAATGAATGCTAAGTTCAATTATATGTATGTAGGTGAACCTTTTTAATCTGTGTTGACCCACATGAGCTCTTAGGTTCTGATCCTGTCTCTTTTTGACCAGATGTTAGTGAAGTTTCTTTGGGAACAGACATTTTTTGATTCTTTTTGACCCGTACAAATGTATATTATTTGCAAATGTTCACAGAATTAGCATAGGCAAGGCAAAGTAAATTCAAGGCCATCTGAACAAATGAGGACCCTAGGACAGAAAAAAAAATTAATAAATGTTTTGCTCACAATAAGCTTTGCCACATAGATTTTCTTATTAGTTTTAAATTTATTATTTGGGGCCTGAAATTATCTATTCCAACTCAAGTGAGAATGGAATCAAGAAATATTATAATTCATTAATGACTTGGTATAGATGGAATTTTCATCATTAATATGTTACTGTTAAATGGTTTGTGTTAGTAATAATAGCAACAGCTTCTAACTTTTCTTACGGTGCTGTTAAGCCATTACATTTCCTTGTTTGATTTGTGTATTAACTCTCATGGGCGTCATTGTCATTAACAGGGGCATGAGAATTCTACAACTTGGTCTTGGACGCATGGTCCATAGGACCCCTTTCTGTCTGATTTCAAAATTGCATTTACCCACCCATGTGAGTTAACCTCTCTGTGATACCACAGTTTAATTACTTAAGTGGAGATAATGTGCGTTCTAAGAACACACACATCAGGACTGATTTTTGTCCCCAACTTCCCAATTCAACAAATCTCAGACATTTTTTTTCCTTCATGTCTAACATGCCCTCCTCCTCGTTTTCCCAGTAACCTTATTTATTTGTGTTTGTAAAGCTTATTTGAGGTAAAGTGCATCTTTGACCTCTGCCTCACCATCTATAAAAAGCACAACATGATTTAAAGCTCTACAAAGTCAGGTACTGTCTCTGTCTGGTTTGTTTTGTATACCTTTAGGGCTTGGTCTAATGCTTGCCAGGGAGAGGGCCCTCAATATAAATGTGTTCAACATTGCTGAACAAGATCGTCGAGTTGAGTTCTACATGTTTACCTTTCCCATCCAGTCCCAAGCCACATCAGTTGGATGGCTAGAACTCCTAGCACCTATCACACCCCTTATGGCTGTGCACATTCCTTCCCCAGGACAGGACTCACCCTTTGCAATAGTTGTGCACTTTAATGTTCAACATACCCATTTCTTTAGCCTTGTTAGATTTTTCTTTGCGTGACTGCATTCAGAAGGGTACTGTTTTAAGTGGAAAGATCACAGATCAACAGAGTAATTAAAAGCCATGTGTTATCATTACAGCACACCTCAGGCTGGATGTCTAGTGGATGAGCCCAAACAAACAGGACAGTATAAATATCCGGACAAACTACCAGGACAGATTTATGATGCCGACACACAGTGCAAGTGGCAATTTGGAGCAAAAGCCAAGTTATGCAGCCTTGGTTTTGTGAAGGTATGTTGCTTGTGATTTCAAACTTACATTAAGATTCTGCAGTGCATCAATGTACCTACCCAAAGGATAAACATTTGGCTTGCTGAGGCCAAAGGTTAGAGTCTGGGTTATCTCTCAAATGTCAGTTGTTTGGCATGATAATTAAGTGGCAATTTTACTGTCAACGATTTATCCAGACTTATCCCCCATAGGCCAGGCCTGGTTTCAATACCACTTAACTGTATCCTTGGAAGCAAATTCCTCCTCCTTAGATGAAGAATTTATCCCTAGCTGTAAATATGGGAACAATAGCTTTTGCCGGCTGCTAATCATTGCTTTTGTTCTCTTCCTGTTCATATTTCCTTTAGTATAGTATGCTTAAAATCATCACCACCCCACATACTTTTTATAGTACAAGGAAACTGTTATTGGCAGTCAAATGTTTTGGGTATGTAAAAATACACAGTGTATCTTGAGTAGTCTTAGTAAGATTATTAAGTATTTTTTTAAAGATTGTGAAAATGATAAATTGGAAAATGCAGAAGCCCAGGATGTAGAAATGAGAGCAACCTCATTTCAGTTGGTCAAGAATTGCATTGAGAGCATTACGGTACATCAATAAAGAGTAGAATTGTTTTTAGGTTGGTTTTTTCCCAGTGTCCAGTGAAAAACATTGAAGTCCTAGGTATTTAGATACAGGGAACTATGAAGGTTTATAGCTTCTCTTTCCACTTCTATTATTCCTCTCCTTTCTCCTCCTCTTCCTCTTTGCCTTATTTCTCCCCTCCCACCACCATCGTAACAACATCATAATTACCAATAGCACCCTCACCATTTCTGTTCACCACCATTGCCACTGCCGTTCACCATTCATCACCATCTTCACTACCACCACTACCATCCCTCCTGTCACCTACACCACCTTCCACCCTCCCACACTACCAGCATCTCTGTTAACACTACCACCCACTTTTATTTTCAGCAGTTTCTAAGTGAACCTCTGTTCCACACAAGGCATTTGCTTAGAGATTTATCTCACTTGACCTCAATCTTCCCCAAAAATCTTTGAAGTAAAAATTATGACCGCTTTCCACCTGGAGCTGAGAGAAGATATTTAATTTGCTCAAAACCACAAAACTTGTATACGGTGAAACCTTAACAAAACAAACCATCCATGTTGACACTGTTTCCTTCTCTCAACTGGCAAGCACCAGGTTTTCCTAAACTAACATTCAGTCATTAACAACTACCTTCACGATGTCTGTATTTTTTCCACATTTTTATTGGTGCATTGAAGTTGTACATAATGGTAGGATTGGTATGTTTCTGTATTTTTATTCACTTAATGCTGCTTCTCTATAAATCAACTTACTTTCAAAATAGAAGTTGAACCCTAAAAAAAAATCTATCAAATCATAGATTTGATGTGGGGCTATATGACTTAATGCAATTTGAGTATATAACTGTTAAAGTTTATCTGGTTCCGTGTGTGTGTGTGTGTGTGTGTGTGTGTGTGTGTGTCTGTCTGTCTGTCTGTCTGTCTCCACATGTCCCCATGTCCTCCACACCACATAGACTTGACTTCAGCAAATGCTGGTATATCATGTGAAGTTACTAGATTTACAGCTGTTGCTATTTGCCTTTTGAGACTTTTGTTGAAAAAGTTTGTCCCTTAACTTTGCCTGTCACTTCATTAAGAGGATTCATTATTTTTCTCAATCATCCATCAGATTTGTATTACACATTTACTACGTAGCAAGTGCAGAATTGGTTGTGAGTATTTGTTTAGAAATACAAAGAAAGTTCCTAAAATCACTCTCATTCTTTCAGGATCATGCATGCAGCAAGTGCTTGTGGGGTGTCTGCTCTGGGCGAGGCAGTGTGCAGGGCTTAAGCAACCATTCTTAAATTATAGATTGCTTTCTGGAAAACACCCCACCCCCACCCCCATATTTTTAAAAGACAGTATGTCAGCCTGAGGGTCTTCCCTGGGAAGCAGAACAAGGGGAAAGGGAGTTTCCAAACTAGAAGATGGACTAAAATGATGAGAGGCACAGAGATAAGGATGTCTGGGGCAGGGGGTGAGGGGTTAGCGAGACTTACTTAAGAGATAAGACGGTGTTGAGGGAAAATGGGGCGGGCAGGCCTGGCTGGTGGATCCTGAGTGTGGGTTCCTCCCCCACAGCCTCGCTTTCTATATCATTCCTAATCCTAATTATAACCTGAGCCACGGCCACACACTCTGAGGATCCTAAATGGGCCCCGCTGGGCTCTAACCAGAAGGGGCTTCCAGAGCAATTAAACCTGTTTGTCCTGCTCCAGCAGGAGATCACGTGTATCCAAGGGCCTGCATTAGCCCATCATTACTTTCTACCCCTTCAGTTTGCCACCTTTTTCCTTTAATCCACGACTCAGAGAAAGGCAGTTTTGCGTAGTCGTTAGAAGCACCAAAACAAACACCAGAGCCGGTTCTCAAAGTGTCTTCTCCAACCTGCAGATAGTTTGGCAGCATCACCTGGAACTTGTTAGAAATGCAAATGCTTAAGTCCCATCCAAGACCAGAGGAATAAGAAACTTGAGGTGTTTTCAAACTTCTCTATTTTAGAAAAGATTCTGGTTGATTCTGATGCAAGTTCAATGTTGAGAACCAGAGGTAGACGACCTTCAATGCTAAACACACACACACACACACACACACACACACACACACACTCTGACAATTTCAAACTAAATAGACCTGGGTTTAGGGTCTTAATCCACCATTTGCTAGAATCATCACTTGGGCAAGTCACTCTGCTTCCCTCAGCCTTAGAGTATACATGCATAAGGAGAAGGTAATATTTATTAGTTCTTCCCTGGAAAATCTGTGGGGATTAATCTCTTGGTGCATTTGTATCACTGCTAGGAATGAGGTAGCTTCCTCTTGCTGTCTTCCCTCTATCTTCAGCATTGTCATTACCATTACACTTGACTCTGCTTCAGTTGCCTTGTCAAAAGGGTCTGAAGACAGTAGTCTTATTACTTGTTCCCACTTCCCCTCTTTTTTCAGCCTCAAATTTTCTGGGTATCTAGCCCATAACACTTGATCTTTGTTCCCATCCAAAGTGTTTGTATTAGTCAGTATTTCTTTGCTATAACAAAATTCCTGAGGCAGTCTAGTTGAAGAATGAGAAGTTGCTTTAGCTCACAGTTTTGGAGGTTCATGGGTAAGGTACTGGCATTGGCTCAGCTCTGATGAGAGCCCTGTTTTCTGCATCCCACCATGGTGGATGGAAAAGTCAGGACATGTGTGGAAGCAAGCAATTAACATTGCTAAATAGCAAGCCAGATAGGCTGGATGGGGTCAGGTTCAGGATTGTATAAGAATCCACTCTCCAAAACTAACCAGAATTCCATGAGAAATACCTTTATCTCTTTAAAGGGCACACTCACAACTGACCCGATGACTTTGTACCCAGTCCCACCTGTTGGACAGTTCCAACATCTCCACACCGAAGACCAAACTCCCAACACATGGACTCTTGGGGACAAACCACGCCTAAGCCATAGCAGTGTTGATGAAAATGAGTTGTTAATCTGGCTAATAGTCCATGTTAGTTGGGCAGACCTACAGGAGGGTTACTTCTGTAGCCTCTGGGGAGGACATCCACTTGGTTATTACACACTCAGAAATGTTTCCTGGCTCAGAGAGTGATTGATGCTGTGAGTCAGAGGTCCATGCATGGCAGGGGAGTCCAATCAGTACTTCCATGCTGGTACTGCCCTGAGTTAGAAATGGGCAGCTGAACAGCTGCTCCATCTTTTGGTTGATACTGTGGGTGGGCAGGCAGCACTATTCTGTCATACAGCAAGGTCTGTTGTGTTTGCTTATAGACCCACTGAGAGAATTTGAAGCTAAAAGGAAATTGTGGGGAAGGTATTTTAATTCTAGTGAATGTTTTGGGACCATTGTCTCAGAAAGCATTCTCTTTGAAGGATAGTAGGATGTGTATGTGTTTCTTCTTCTAAGAATGTGACATTGGGATTAAAGAACGGAGGATAAATAGAAACTTCCTAGTATCTCATCACACCCCCTTTGTAATATATCAAATTTATTACATCATGCTTCAGTGTCTCCTGACTTCCCCCACATACTTATGTCCCGACAATACTGATGTCCTTGTAAGGGTTCCAAGTATTTCCTCTCTCCTGTGTCCAAGGCCTTGTCTGTGTATTTCCCCATCTTAGAACACTGCATGGCCACCGGAGGGACGAACACCTCATCATTTTGTGTTGTTGTTGAAGATTCAGCTCAAGAGTTACCTCCTTTATCCCCCATGGAGACTGGAACATTCCTTTCTCTGGGCTTTCTCTGCATCCTCTGTGTTAGCCTTACCACCTTGTAACCATCTGTGTCCTTGCCCATTGGGTATAGTGACTAGCATGGCGGACAGGATCGCAGGTGCTCAGTGTGCATTTCTGGATTAGCAATGAGGACTGGAGCCCACATGTTTTTGGCACAATTCCTGTTTCCGCGAAGTGGAAGACGATGCTGTCTTTTCTCATCCTTCCTCGAGGAAGCATGCTTGACTTGTCTGATCAAGAAGGTGAGCCTGCACACCAGAGGAGCTTCTCAGCATCCTGTGTTTGTGCTCTTGCCTCCAGGAAGCATGCTTCTCTTCCAAAATCCTCTAGGGGGTCTGCCTTGGATGGAGATTTGTGTCTGTCTGCAAATGGGGAGGGGTAGTTAGTTTCACACAGCATTAGGAGACCCATTTGGCCACAAGTCTCAGCCACATTCTCCAGTTCATCTTCAGCTGTGTATAATAAGATGATTATTTTGATCTTCGTTTGCCTAGCTCCAGTGTCTTATTTATCTACTGATAGAACAGATAGGGGCATTATTTATTGTTGCTTTTCAGTCCAACGGTAAGGAAATTGAAGTTAATTATCTAGCCACAATCAGGCAGAAAGTGCCAGTGGACAGGAAGACACACACACACACACACACATTACTATTTTCATTCATGCGTATCTTTGGAATATGCATTATCCACACTTTTCATGTTAAGATATAAATGTTTTGCTCATGTTTACAAAACCAGCAAATGGCAGAACTAGATTGAGTCTTGGCAGCACATGCTTTTGACCACATCTAATGCCTCTCCCGTATCTATCTGGAGAATATAGAATGGCACCAGTGCCCATCCACTTAGGAAAAAAAAAAACAATAAGGAAAGGGTACAAAATACTTCAATGGCCCATCACAAAAGAAGGTCAACAGAAAACAGTCTACAGTCCACGAACACATAAAATGGTGCTCAATCTTAGTTATCAGAAGGACACAGAATAAATCACATTGAAACCCAACTGCACACCCAAATGTCATCAAGCACATGAAGCAACTAGAACTCTTTCTGTTGCTGATGAGTGTGGAAAATGGCGCATTTACTTTGAGAAATGGTGTGGCAGTGTATTTTTAACATGGGAAATTAATTACAACTTTATCTTCTGATCCAGCAAATCCACTCCAAGGTATTTACCTTACAGAAATAAAAGATTATGATCATAAAACACTGGTCCAGAAATGTTCTTAGTTACTGCTTGATTCATAGGAACCAAAGACTGGGAGCAATTGGAATATCCTTCAAAAGGTGAATGGATGAACAAATTCTGGTGTATTTGTACAATGAAACTCTAGTCATCATTCAAAAAAAAAAACTATTGATTTACACAAAAGCATGAATGAGTTTTTAAAAAATTAAGCAAAATGCTATAAAAGAATCCATTTGGAAAGTTCTATTTATATGGCATTTAAGAAAAAGCATCACTAATCTATGGTGACAGAAATCAGAACACTGGTTTCCTCTTGGAAATTTTGGGGGTGATGTGAATGTTCTGTCCTGATTACGGCATTGTCTACAGTGGCATATGTATTTTGTCAAGACTCCTAGAACCATTTGTTAAAATGGGTGCATATTATTATAGTAAATTATACTTCTGTAAACTGGATTTTTAAAAATGATACCATGACAATTTTTGTTGATTGTTACTTTTTAATTGTTAACTTCTACTTTTTAATTATTGCTTAGCTTAAAAGTTTGAGCAAATGAGTTTAAACATAAGTGAGTTTAAATCCAGGGCAACCAGAGACTTACCTGCTAAAGGCAACTGAGGAATTTGCTTAACTTCTCTTGAGGCTCTACTTTCCCATGAGCACAGCAAAGGCAAGGATTGTGACCTTCCTCACAGGGTCATGATGAGGATGCAGAGAAATAATTCAGGGAAAACTCTGTTCAGCAGCATAGTTCGTCAGGTTCTCTTATGTTTTTAAAATTGAAGATTGTCCTTAAGTATTCCAGAGTTGTCATGACTAGTGAAGGTGACTTGTATTTATAAAGTCAACAATTTTCATTCGTATGCTGATTTACTTCACAATATTTATTAAAGTCTGCCTTGTCCCAGACATTATTCTTGGGATGTGTCAGAGAAAAAGCAAAGTTCCTTACCCACATAGCAATGAATTGTAATGGGAAGGAAAATGGCGCATAGAAGACACTGTAAATAAGTAAATGGTGTAAAAGTCAGAAGTGCTGAGTAAGTTGGGAGTGGGATAAGAGAAATTGGGAGGCTGATTGCATGGTGACTGGCTAAGGTTTTAATTGTGTAGTGATATGAGGTGAAACTTGGGCCAAGACTAGATGGAGGTAAGAAAGTGTTAGGTATTCAGATAGTAGGGAAAGTAGAACAGGCAGTGCAAAGGCCTAAGTTTGGAGGTGTTTGCAGAACAATGCATAGCCAGTGTGGATAGAGCAAAAATGGTAAAGGGGACCCGATGATATGTGGCTTGGCGGAGGATAATAAGGACTTTGGATTTTTCTAAGTGAAGTCGGAGGCATTGCATAGTTTTGAGCTGAGAAATGCCATGAGCTGACCTGATGTGGAAGGATGTCTAGCTCAGTGCTGTCCTCTAGAACTTTCTGTAGTGGTGGGAATGTTCAACATCCAATATGGTAGCCACTTACCACATCTGCCTCTTAGGAACTTGAAATGTGACTAGTGTCCCTGATTGAGGAAGTGCATCTTTTATTCATTTAAAGTGATCTAAATTTGGTTTTAATGAGCCACTTGTAGCTATGGGCTACAGTACTGGACAGCACTATGTTGAGAATGAACTAGGATGGATGGGGAAAGACAGAACTCGAGGCCCATGGAAGGGTGTGGTGGTGAGCCTCTTCAAGGTGGCTTGGGACAGGGAGCAGTATAAGTGGAGATAATTGTTCAGACTCTAGAAATGGTTTGAAGGTACAGCCCATGTGATTTCATGATCTAGCGGCAGATTTTCTGATAGAATGTGAGAGAAAGAGAGGAGTTAGAGATGATGGCAGGATTTGGGGCCTGAATCGCTGGAAGGCTGGAGATGCCAAGACGTGAGATGGAAAAGGCTGAACATGGAACAGGTGTCGGGGGCTAGTGAGGAATTCAGTTCTGGAGGCGTGAAGTTTGAGATGTTGTATAAAACTTGATTTTCAGAAGCTATTCACATTTTCAGCATGTCGGGTTTTATGTGAAGGCATGTACGTCCTGGAATTTAACCAGAGAACGTGATCAGCAAGGGACAGAGGATGGAGAGCCCGAGACTCTTTCCTTAAAAATGTGGTCTCCTTCAGCAAAATCATATACAGGCAGTATGAGACCTTGGGGTCTCTGTGGTTATTTCATTTTCCCTGAAATTATGACTTAAGTCCAGGTAATTATAGATAAGGAAAAGTTAGT
Organism: Marmota flaviventris; assembly: GCF_047511675.1. Taxonomy (NCBI): domain Eukaryota; kingdom Metazoa; phylum Chordata; class Mammalia; order Rodentia; family Sciuridae; genus Marmota; species Marmota flaviventris. The sequence continues at coordinate 54,229,566 of NC_092515.1, read as the reverse complement.
TGAATAGTCTCGAAAAAGGAAAAAGGGAGGTACACACAACAAAAGCACAAACTCGCCTCTCTGTTTACTTTGAAAGGGAGCTTTCTCGGGGGCATTCCCGGTCGCCAGAGCATGCAGTTGGCTGTAATTACATTTGACTTCTGCTCTTCACCGCAGGAGAAATAACATGTTCATGCAGCCTGTATGAGTTCACTCCAGAGCCTTTGTGTGTGTGTTTGGTTTGTTTGGTTGGTTTTGCTTTATCTCTCGGGTCCTCTCCGGCTGCCCCTTCTCTCAGCCTCATGGCTTGGCATTGCCTGTGGCAGCTAGGACAGGCATTGCCTGTGCCACATGAGCTGGGGGTATAGGTTACGCCTTTCATCTGGCTGCAAGAAAGAAGATGACTTAATTCTGAAAGCCCTTCTAAGGGTGGCTTTAATTGTCTCAATGGCTGGGTCCTCTCGCTCCTCCAGAGACTGCTCTCTTTTCCACATTATGTAGATCCCTGGACCCCAGGGTCACTTGATATGGAGACACACGGAGGTGGTCATCCTATGGTAACTGTGTTGGGGGCTGCCTCCTGCTTTCTAATGTCAGCGGCAGTTCAGAGAAACATATATGTATTTTGTCTTAGGAGCTCTTCTGGGATTTGCAAATGTTATGTGAGCCCCTGTCTGAGGCTGCTGCTGGTGCTTGTTTCTAAACAGTGACGTGAATTTTCTTCCATTCTCTTTTGAAGGAAAGATTTTTATGATTTACAAGGTCAAGATCACCACATATACTTCTGGTTTCTCTATGTTTTCTTTTCCTAGTCCTAGAGAAAGCATGTGTGTGTGTGTGTGTGTGTGTGTGTGTGTGTGTGTGTGTGTAAAACATTACCAAGCATGTTCTGGCCATATTTTCTAATTGTAAAATCTTTATTAATTTGAATGCTTGGGGGAGTTGGGTGTTTGGTGGATTGAATTTTCACTGTCACAACAAGAAACCACAAAAGTCATCTCGTATTCTCCTGGTGTTGAATTCCCCCACCCCAATCCATGAGTTCCCATTTCGACCTTTGAGAACAGAATGTGGCAAAATGCAATCACTTTGATGGTCTGGGGTGTTTTGTGACATTCCATTGGTGGCTAGTTCTGAGTTGTGACTTGGACAGTTAGAACTGGAAGTCTCCTGGTCCTGGTTCAGCCCCTTTACTCTGTAGGTTGGGAACTGAGGCCTAGAACACTCAAGAGCTTTCCAACATCCATTCCCAGCAAGCCCAGGTCTGGAGCCATGGTAAAGACCCTGGATTCTGGAATATGAGGCCAGTTCTAGTGCCAAGTGCCACTTGCCACTAGCTGTGCAAATTCACAGCTTTGAAAGTGTCTGTAGCTTGCTCCGCCTCCTCAGCTGCATGAGTTTAGATGAAGCAGACTTTCAGCTTCTGCCACTACAATGGTGGTGCTCCTATTAATTTCCAGGTGGTGTCATAAGCTTAGTGTGACATCCAGCAACAGAAATTTGTTATGTTGTTATTCTGGAAAAGGAAAAGGCTAACAGCAGGGGTGGGTGGGGATGTGTTCCCTGTGATCCTATCTGGGATAACCCATTTTCATGGCCTTTCCAGCTTCTAAAAGCCACCTGCATTCCTTGACTCACGGCCCCTTCCTCCACCTTCAGAGCCAGCCTCCTCCTTCTACATCCCACTCAATCTCTCATTTCTCCATCTCCACTTTCCCATTTAAAAACCTGCAACTACATTGGGCCTACGTGGATAATTAAAGAGAGTCCGTCCATCTCAAGGTCGTTTGATGAGCAGCCTCAGTTCCCCCTGCAGCTCTCATTGTCCTTTGCCGTATAAACTCACATAGTCACGGGTTCTAGGGATTGCCATGTGAGCCCTTTTCTGCCCACCACAGTCTAGCAGGAAACTGAAATGGTTTCACAGGTCTAGTGTGAGAATGAAATGATCTAGATAATTAAACTTTGTAATCAAAGATGAAGAAAGGAATGACGATGATGTTAATGGCCAAGGTTTTGGATAACTCCGTGGGCCAGGCAGGCTAACCATTTTGCATGCATCATATGGTTTTTCTCTGAGGACAGCTCCGTGGAGTCAAGTGCTAATTTTATCACTTTTTTATGGGGAAAACAGAGGAAACTATAGCTTTCAGGAATTCTTAAACACATCCCTAGAGCACACATCCTGGAGTTCCAGGAAAAGGATTTGAATCAGAATTGCTTTATCCCCATTTTGATCTATTCTGCTGCACTGTTTATTATTGCCATTAGAACCCAGATGTCTTTGGTCTAATCCAAGGGTTCTCTAAATAAACTGCCGCGGCCTCCCAGTTGCTAAGCACATGACCACATTGTGGTTAAAACAAACAGCTTCTGCAGTTGCTAGAGCATTTGGCCTTTACCAACTCCACCTGCCTCTCCTTTCTGAATAATTTGTCTGATTTCAGCCACCACCTCAAAATATAATATTGTGTACAAAAGCTTTGAATATTTTCTTTTTTTTCCTTGCATTACCACCCTTACCAGTCCCTTCTTGCCTTTCAGGACATTTGCAAATCACTTTGGTGCCACCGAGTGGGCCACAGGTGTGAGACCAAGTTTATGCCTGCAGCGGAAGGGACCATGTGTGGCTTGAGTATGGTAAACTGCATACTTGTTAGTTTTGGGCTCTGGAAACTTAATGAGGCATAGACACAGACTCTTTGCGCGGTGACCTCAGAATGGAGTGCTTTGGCTGCATATACTTTCTGCCTTCTCTTTAAAATGATGAGCATTATTCAGCAGTGATTACAAATCTGAATGCTAATATAACCGTCAGTTCAATTGTTGAAGCAGATTTTTTTTTGCCTTTGTTTTTCTTCTTTTAGATGGAGTCTCGAGTTGAAATCTATTTGAATGAGCTAGTAGGTTTCATTGCACTCCACTTGCCTTTTAAGCTTGATGCCGTAGGTAAGAGTCTCAGGGAGCACATGTTCCCATAAGTAGCAAAGACATGACTGCCTCTCCAGACCAAGGCCTCTGCCACTCAGTTCACCTCACAGGAGCTGCCTTGGACTTTCTGACATGCTGCAGAGGTGCCCATCACTTAGAGTTACATTGCTATTGAAGGGTAAGAGGCATCTCCATCCACAAGTGCCAAAAAAGCCTTTTTGCTTGTGAGCAATAGCCCCCTCTGTTATGGAAGATTATGGCAGACCTCTGTGTTTTGAAGGAAACATTCTCAGGTATTAGTTTCTCTTTTTCTTCCCCTTTCCCAGCAGAGTCTGTAGGGAAAGTTCACTTGGATAAGTGTTAGTCAGCTTTTCGTCACTGTGACAAAAATACCTGGGAACATCCACTTAGAGAAGGAAAGATTTATTTTGGCTCATGGTTTCAGTGGCTTCTGTCCATGGTTGGTAGGCTGCTGGCTCCATTGTTTTGGGCCTGAGATGAGGCAGATGAACATGATGGTGGAAGGGTGGAAAGAAGAAAGCTGCTCAGCTCATGACAGTGGGAAGGAAAGATGGAAGGAGGTCAGTAACAATATATACACCCCAGTAACTTACTTCCTTCAACCAGGTCCCCACTTCCTATGGCATCCATAAACTTCCAGTAGTCCAACTCTGGACAGTAGTACCTTGGGGAACAAGCCTTCAATACATAAATCTCTTGGGGGCCACCTCATATCCAAACCATAAGAAGGCACCAGTAAATGGTCCCGATTTGGAGAGTTCACTTGAAAAACCGAACATGTGCTACAAATGATAACATGTCAGTGGTTTACAGATCTTTGTTTTTGACTCTTTTAAGTCAACACAAGCCTGTGTAGACAAATTGGCCATTTAAAGTGAATTCAATTTCTGTGCAATCTTTTCAGTACTAGATATTGGGGAGAGGAGACTCTGAGGATATAGAAGTGAATAAAACTCAGCTATAACCTTTCAAGAATTTATAGTCCAGCAGAGAAAGCTATGCAGAGGCAGTAATTCCAACTCCCTTTAATGCATATCTTCTATAAGCACCAGTGGCTACCGAAGCCTAGATGAATGAAATTGAACCTTGCTCGGGATTAGGTATGCTTTGGGGATTCATTGCTGTGAGTGGGTTCTCCTGGGCCTACACTGGAGTGGAGTATCTTCAGCTGGAGAAGAGAAAGAGGAGACTTTTGAGGGAAAGGCCAAAAGTAGCGACAGAGCATAGACACAGCATATGAAAATAAGTGGGTGGTCAGCAAATGTATTTTTTATATTTATTAAGGCATTTATTCAACATCTCTTGGAAGGTCTATAATATTTATATTTTAAAGAAAATACATTTTTAAAAATTGAAGTTATGTGCAATTTTTAATCAGATATACTGCTCTTAGGAAATCCCAATGAGGATTCTCATTAAAAATGCTTATAGACGTTTTATAGCTGTGATGATACAAAGCAATGGGTTAATTAATCAAATAGTTAAAAATAACCATTCAAGCCAATTTAATTTTGAAGACTGAACTTGTAACTTGAGAATTAATAGATGATTTTCATTAAAAGAAAAAGAAAACAACTTAGCATCAATAAACATGGGAAGGCATATATAAGAACAGATTAATATAAATAATGAAAATATATGATGTATAACAGGGCATAAGATTTAATATATAAGTAAATTAGGAACCTCAGTTCCATAGGGACTAAAATGCACTTGGATTAGACTTCAGTAAACAGAACAGGAGATGAGTCAGACCAGAAGTTAGGAAACCAATGTCCTAATGCCACCATCCCCCACCCCCATTATTTTGAAATGTGGGGGTGGGGTGTATAATCATGCTCTGAGGAAAGCCCGCCAATGTGAGCAGAAAGCATCCCCAGTAAGTCCCATCTGCCATCACTCCTGTGTAATAATGACTGCATTCTGGTACATATGCTCTTGTGACTCCTCCTTCCGTGGAGAGCGGAATTGTAATGAATGAGACTGTTCACCCCATAAAGGCTGAGGGCACCGCTGCTTCATGTTTTATCTGGAGTGTCAGGGGCAGTGCAGCAGCTGGTCAGAATTTTGTTTCTTTCTAACCAGAACTCAACCTATCCTACCCCATCCTTAGGCAGTCCCCCTCCTTCAGTGATGATTCTTACTATGAATATTCAGAAAATAATTGAGAAGGAAAGCCAGGTACTTTCATCTCAAGATATGTGTGCCAGGAAAGAAAGATGCATACATGCTTTCTATGCAAAGGTATTGCTGTAAGTCATGGCCATTCAGTTTGATATTAGAAGTACTGCCAGAAATATATATATATATATATATATATATATATATATATATATGTAGTTGGATAAAATTGTGGATGTATCTGTTTAGTATTTATATTTTATATAAAGATTTTCTATACACATGTGGATATTGGCATGTCTCTGGATATTTCCTCCACATTCCTACCTTCTAAACTCATTGGAAAGCAAGAGGGAGCAAGTTAGCAGCAGTCTAACCTAATACTGGGATAAATACTGAAATCATAGAAAGTCCAATTAGTTGAATGACTGGAACAGATCTAAAAAAAACTTACTAATTTCCAAAAAGGAAATTAGATTAACAATTAAGGTATGTGGATCAGTAATTTGCCTCAGAGGTCAAAGGTAGGATGAGTTCTGTTTAGGAACCTTGGCTGCTGAGTCCAATCCAGTCTCTGCTATTAGGTAGTTATTTGGGTAACTGTGTGACTAAGCAAGTTAGCATTTCTTTCCTAAATTTCTCTAACTCCTAAGTGCCGTGCAAGGCTTCTATGAGATTTTAATGTGAAGTTCCTCGTTCCCACTGATGGTCAGCTGCAGCTGCTGTGGCTGCTGCACGTGTTGCTGGCTGGTGTCAGCTACTGAGTCCAGTCCAATAGAGGCCCTGTGATCCCTGGTAGGGAAGAGGCATGCTTATTTGAGGGATAAAACCCTCAAATGACCGATTGCTTTCCCCCAGAAAGTTCTCAACAATGTTATATGGTTTCATGCAAACTCTGCAGTGGTAATTAATCCAGGGAAAAGAAAAATTAAAAACAGAAGAATTAATCAGCACAAGGCAAGAAGTTGAAGAAAGGAAGCAATATCTTAACCCAGACAAAGTGCTCTGGCAACCAAGCCACACAATCAACAGCTACAACGCCCAAGGTGTCACAGGGGAAAAGTGAAGATTTAAAAGTCAAAAAAAAACACCCCATAATTTTGTAACTGAACCCCCATTCCTCCGCAAAACCTGGCATGGTCCAAACCCAACCTTTTGGATCTAATTGCAGAGGCTTTTGGGAAAGTGTGCAGTGTGCTAAGTCATGCAGAACTTACTCATATTAAAATCACCACAAGAAAAATATCTAGCCCCCTCCCCCCAAAAACCCTACCAGACTAATATAACCCCCAAATCCCCAAGAAGGGAGATGACCAGCAAGGTCTGGACTATGCTGCAAAGAACTCAAAGGGGAAGGTCAGCCCAGATCACAGCTCCGCCTTGTGCAGATCACGGGTGAATGAAAGACTTTGAAGTCATCAGAGGGTCTGAGATGAGGACCTTTCATATAGTCAAAAGGGTAACATACGTTATCTGAAGACCATGATTGGTTCAGACTGGAAGTTACTTGGGTTCCTAAGAAATGCCCAATAGTGATGTTGCCCAACAAAAATATATTGTATGTCCAATTATCTGTTCTTAGGAGATAATCATCAAAATGATCAATACTTTGTTAATATCTTAAAATCCGTTTCTCCTTGAGTGAGTGACCTGAGTTGTCCCTGGGTAGTAGCACTGTTTCTCATTGTCAAGGGAGGCCCCTTTGCAATTTCGCCCGACTCCTGGGTTGTTAGGTGGAACCTCATCCCATGTTCCACCTTGACAGTTCACGGATCATGTGAGGCTCAGCTTGTTGGTGGGAGATGCTGCTTCTGTCTAGCTGGGCAGCTTTTCAAAATGCAAGCAGCCAAGGTGGAGTAACTGTTAATAAAACTGCGCAGAGAAAGGGACCGATCAAGGGGTCCTGCGCTTTCCTCTTTGCCCACAGACCCGTTTCTCCCATTCCTATACAGGTGTTCACATCTCCCTGTGCTTTCCCAGGTGTGCTCTGACGGGAACCGTGTCCCACGTTCTTTTCACAGTGGTGTCGGCAAGGCCAGTGTGTAAAGTTTGGGGAGCTCGGGCCCCGGCCCATCCATGGCCAGTGGTCCACCTGGTCGAAGTGGTCAGAATGTTCCAGAACTTGTGGTGGAGGAGTCAAGTATCAGGAGAGACACTGCAATAACCCCAAGTAAGGCTCCCACAGAAAGCCAGCCAGTAACACACTGGTTTTCTTCCCTCTGGGGAATAACAGTCAACCAGGATTTTACAATTTGCACAGAATTGGAGGCAGGGTGGGCAGAAACCAAAACACAGCAAAGAACTTATTCCACGCATGAATGTGACCATCAAGGACAAGTCATAGCCCAAGTTACTTTCTTAACCTACCCTGGGCTCTACAGTCATACAGTCAGGTGCCTGAGAGATTATGGAGCACAGAAGCTCAGTTGGTGGAATGCATGGCTGTCTGTCAAGCTGTGAGTTGGAGAAAATGTGCTTATTTTTGCTTTGCAGGAATGTATACCAACGTGGGCCGACTGTTCTGCCTGACTTCTCAAAAGAAACAAACAAACAAAAAAAAGTTATGTGTGAAGTTTTCCAATTTTTAAATTATTGACAAGAAATTCAATTTCCTTTGAAAACAAAAAGCCACTAAGAGGACAAGTTAAATCACGAATGGATTGAAATTGGCCGATGGTCCCTGTGGGCACTCTGGTTGAGTCAGACTAGAGTCTGAATTGCCATCCATACTCTGTGTAAATACCGGTGTGCTTAGGTTACTGTTATATATGCTAAGTTACGGGTCAGGTATTTTCCATTGCATGTGATCTAGAAAGAGCCTAGGCTTCAGACAAAGACTCCAGGTCATGTGTCTGCCACCTCTTAAATGTATGGCTTTGAGAAAATCACTTGAACTCTCAGCTCGTGTTTGTGGGTGGAATGGAGACATATGTAATACCCTCCTGTGATCCTGTGATGTTCTCGGGAGAATTAGAAATTGTTTCTAGAGAGTGCCTGTAACATAGGGAGCATCCAGTGGGCACTCAGAAGAAGGATCTGGGGACTGTGTGGTGTTCGTTTCTCTTACCCCAAGTTCACCAGGAAGACAGGATCACTCCACAGAAGCAAGGGGGAGAGGCAGAGACATCACTGATGGTCCTGGACCTAGAGAATGCTAATAGGGTCAGAAGAATGTGATGGGGACCTTGAAAATGGTCCAGGTAACTTCCCAATACAGTCTGAGTGATGGAAGAGCCCAGGGCTTAAGAACATAGATTCTGAAGCCCCTGGATTTGCCTGCTGGCCTGCTAGCTGTGTGGCCACCCACAACAGGCTCTCTCTGTTCCCAGAGTCCTAATTTGTGAGAATAGGATAATGATAGCACCTACAACAGCTAATAGTTATAGAATGTTTTCAGAAGGGACTGGTATGTCATAAGCATTGCATAAATGGTAAATTGAGAATTAAATAATGCAACTAGAGTAAAAGGAAACTTTTAAAGAGACAAAGGGTACTTCATCTGAGTCAGCAGGCTGAGCTGGATCAAAAAGGATTTTTTTGTTTGTTTTTTGTTCCTCCTGCCCCTCCCCCAAATTATAAGGAGCAGTTTGGAGTTAACTTGACCATGATTTGTCAAGCACTACTTGGGATATCTTGGGTTAACCTAGGGTTTTTCAGCTTCAGCACTACTGACATGAAGTGCTGGAAAATTCTTTTGTGGGGTTTGCCCTGTACATTGCAGGATAGTTAGCAGCAACTTTGTCATCTGCCCATCTGGTACTAGTAGGATCACTATCCAACTCCCCACCCTCAAGTTGTGACAAATGACAATAATGCCAGGCATTGCCAAATGTCTTATGAGGGGCAGAATCATCTTCCATTGAGTTGCTGGGGTCTCATCAGATCCAGTCACTGGGCATACAGGAAGGAAGGCTTTGATGCATTTATAACTCATACCAGATTATTAAAACCACCCTTCTGAAACTTTGAACACAGCCCATGTCTTGGCTAGAACTGTTAAAAACCTTTATATTACTTTACATTTTTGAAGCATATTTCATGGATCTGGTTTTCATACATCACAAAATTTTACAATCTCACTATTTTCCCCAAAAAGAAATAGATGGCCCAGTTTAATAGTTCTGCTGGTAAAGTGCATGCGTGACGCCCCCGAGATTTAAATTAAAACCTTTCTCATATCTATGGGATGGAGAACTCTCATTATAATAGGGACTCATTCGTGGAAATAACATATTGTAATTTCAGAGATGCCTAATAAAAGGATTAATCACTGAAGTAATTCTACTCAGTGCAGTTTCATCATGTTGATCAAGATCGAGGATCATCAGGATAGTGTTTATTGAACTCTGAATGAAGTCACAAAACATGTAGAGGGTCGGCCATCCCAGGACAGCTGAATTGATTGTTCTGTCTCTGCTCTTAATTTGCTTTTTTTTTTCCCCCTCCCAATTTCAAGTTACTGGTTTCTTTCTTGCTTCAGTTTCAGCATTGGGTTCCTCTGTTCACATCAGCCAGCTGACCCTTTTTATTTTCTTATCTGAGAAGCAATATGGGGCCTATTTCATTTAGTGGTGTTTTTCCCAGTACATATTTTATTTCATGAAACATGGATCATTCCTGCCTGGGTTATGGATTTATCAAATGGTTGAGGTTTCATAGAGTGTAAAATCTGTCTACTCCTGGAACAGCCATTACCAGCAGCACCTGTGGCCACCTCCGTTCACTCATGTCTGTTCTAGGAGTTCTTAATTGGTCCAGTCTCTGGTTTCTGTGTCTCACAAAATACTTCTTTAGACATTTGTTCCCAGTCTGGTTGATGGTGACACATGGATTGAAATCAGTTGTTTTACAGATGGCAGCTGGATAGGGGAGACAGAGAATGCTGATCACAGAAGCAGCCCCTGCCTGGGCACCATGCTGCAAATGGCGGAGTCAGACCAGATCCCCAGTCTTAACCCTTTGACATCTTTTTCTGGTTGCTACACCATAAGAAAGCCTGGGTGTTTTAGTCAGCTTTTTTCACTGCTGTGACTAAAAGGACCCAACCAGAACAACTGTAGAGGAGGAAAAGGTTATCAGAGGGCTCATGGTTTCAGAGGTCTGAGTCCATAGAAAGCTAGCTCCATTCCTCAGGGCTGGAGGTGAGGCAGAACATCATGGTGGAAGAGTATGGCAGAGGGAACCAGCTAACATGATGATCAGGAAGCAGAGAGAGAGTCCACTGGCCAGACACAAATATACACCCAAAGCCACGCCCCAATTCCCACCTCCTCCAGCCACACCCCACCACTCCAGTTACCACTCAGTTAATCCCTATCAGGAGATAAATCACTCATTGGGTTAAGACTCTCACAACCCAATCATTTCTCCTCTGATCCTTTTTGCACTGTCTCACACATGAGCTTTTGGGGGACACCTCACATCCAAACCATAACACTGGGGAAATTCTATAAATTTCTCAAGAAAATTAGCACTTTCCTGAAGCATGAGTCTATGGAGAAAGAATTATCTACCAGCTGCTGTAACACTGCTAAGAAAATGGAGAGCAGAGGGAAACCATGGCTCTAGAACAATAATTGTATGGAATCTGTGGCCCATTTTCCAATCAGCCATTCCCAGGTTTAATTATTAGAACCACCAGCATACTTGAAAAATCACACTGATTTCTTTTAAAAGCACAGGTCATACATTCTATTTGAGAGTCTGTGGAGGGGCCCAGGAATCCATGGGTGTCTATGTACGTATATATGTGCATACACATGTATGTACGTATACTTAATGGAGCTCCCCCAAGTGATCCTAAGGGCAATCCAGCCACCTGTAGTCAGGATGAACTGCACAGAAGCAAATGTAATATAAGGACAGAATCAGATGCTTAGACTTTTGTATTCTGTTTCCATTTTTTTGTTTTTAATCATAAATAGCTTACTATATGGAAGGATTTTATGGTAGAATTTTTTCTTAATTTGTTCTCACACGCTTAAAGCTACTCAAAAATGTAGAGTTGGAAGATTAAAAGGAAAACTCAAAGTCTTGGCTTTGCCTTGTCCCATAATGACAAATGAAATATATGCGTATGTAAAATCCACATTGCAAACTACCCAGTGCAGTGTGGGTAGGTAATACACAAGTATAAAATATTTTAAAACAGATATAATTTGTTTGTGCTAACTTTGCCCCAAATTAAAATACTACATCAGTGGCCAAAATTGCTCTCATTTTACAGATGAGGAATTTCAATAAAATTGTCTAAAGTCAAGTTGGGAAGAGACAGAATATTCAAAACCAGGTCTGTCTCCATGTAAGAGGCTGGCACCCTGGCCACTATACCACTCTCTCTCCCTCTTCCCACATAGGGCTCCTAACTCAGTGACACGTGGGCAAGGTTGAATAGGAAAGAGTCCTGGGCAGAGTCTGGAGGCCCAGGGGTGAGCTGTGCTCTGTTTCCTCTAGCTGTGTGGCCTCATCATTCAGCAAGTTTTATAAGCTCCATCCTCTCTCTCTTTCCTTTCATCTGTGCAATGAGGGGAAGACTGCTTGAGTCTGGAGGTCTTTTCCATGTTACAAGTTCTGTGAGTTGAAAGGTAACACGCCGAGGTGCCCTTTCACTTCATGACATATGATCAGTCCAAATGAGAGTTATTTGTTGACTCTCAGACAGAAGGTCTTCCACTGAGAAATTTGTTTTAAATATGCCTTGTGAAGATGACTAGGAATATTGAAGTTATGATGAAGCACGTTAAGGTTTTCCAAATGCTTTTTAGATGATCATTGAAGAAGTCTTTAGGGGTTTGATCTAGCACCATGTCTGCTGTGTGTTTAAGTAGTTTCTCCAGAATGTTTTGAGATAGCACAAAAATCTCGTCTGGCCATGTGGCCCTTCCTGTTTCTGCTGAGCCCATCTTAGCAGGCAGTTATGGGAGAGATTGATAGGATGCTGGAGCAAACCCCAAGGTGTTTTATAGCATGATCGTGCTTCCCAGGAAGACCAGGAATTTTAATCCCATCAATTTATTAATCTGGAGCTCCCTTTATGTTACATGTTGGCATCAGATCCACAGTTGAGTTTCAGCCTTTGGAGAAGGCTATGAGAAGCGGGTAATGAAAAGAAGGAATTGCTCTGTGCACAGAGTAGACTGGGTAGGTGGTTAGTAGTGATTGTCACTGTGGTTGTGATGGTGTTTGTCTTGCTCTCTGGTTTTGGTAGATGAGAGTCTGCCAAGTAAGATCTTAAAGAGCTTGCCCTTAGATCATAACCATTTATGTTCTAATGGGATTCCCTACTCTGGAAAGCCATGTCCCACTGTGCTTGGCAGGAAAGCAGGAGGCCCCCTGCAAAGTTAAGTGCATGAAAACAAAGCAATGTTTTCCCTCAGGATCAATCTAAATATCATCCTGAGGACTGACAGCTGGACAGGAGATCATGGAAAATGGGACTTTGTTCCTGCTGCCCAGGGTCCTACCCTTCTCCGTGAGGGTGCATTTTGGAAAAGCCTAGGAAGATGATGAGAGTCCTGGGAAGTGGGAGAAGCTGGCGATGACAGTAGGTCCCTGTCAGGAGGACCGGAAGCCAGTGCCACGTGAACACACAGGATGTTACTAAAGATGGTGGAGTGTGTCTACAGATTTCCCTGATGCAGGAGGAAGTCTCCTTCCAGACGTCCTTTGGACATTGGTGTTTCTTCTTTTGAGAAATGTCTGTTGAATTCTTGTGTTCATTTATTGATTGGGTTGTTGGTTGGTGTTTTTTGAGCTCTTTATATTTCTGGATATTAATTCTCTGTCCAGAGAGTAGCTGGCAAATATTTTTTTCTCCCAATCCGTAGTCTCTCTCTTCATGCTCTTAGTTTTTTGTCTTGTTTTTTGCTGTGCAGAAGTTTTTAAGTTGAATGCCATCCCACTTACTGATTCTTGGTTTTATTTCTTGAGTTTTAGGGGTCTTATTAAAGAAGTTCATGTCTTTGCCTGCATGTTGGAATGTTGACCCTATGTTTTCCTCTAGCTGTTGCAAGGTTTCTGGTCTAATTCCTAAAAAGTCAACTTTGAGTTGACTTTTGTGCAGGGCAAGAGATAGGGAAAGGGGAGACACGGGGAATGATACTGATCAGATTATGTATGTGCATGCACAAATGCGACAATCCCACTATTATGTATGATTATAAGGCACCAATAAAAATCATTAAAAATTATCCTTTCATTAGTCATTAAGGAAATTGCCAGAATATAAAAACTAAATAAGAGAGGGCAAATAAGTCTGATTTTATATGCCAATTAAGGAGGAATAGATGCCTAAGGCTATGTTGAGAAAGATTTTGAGCTCAGGCCAAGTTTCTGCAAAAAAAAAAAAAAGAGAGGAAAAAAAAAAAAAAGAATCCCTGATTCATTCATTATGTCTGCAGTGGATGAAGAGGGATGTGGGAAGTCATATCTCCGTATTTCCCTTCCTGTGATAATCTGTGTACAGCGGCACACACGGTAACAGTGCTCGGGTGGATTGTCCCTTTCCTTATTATTGCATGTGCCTCATAGCGAGGCCTTGGATGGCTAGCACTGAAGTTCTTGAATTTTATTTTTTAGGCCTCAGTATGGTGGCAAGTTCTGTCCGGGCTCTGGCCGTGTTTATCAGCTGTGCAACATGGAGCCCTGTAATAAAAACAGCCTGGATTTTCGAGCCCAGCAGTGTGCAGAGTACAACAGCAAACCTTTCCGTGGGTGGTTCTACCAGTGGAAACCCTACACCAAAGTGGAAGGTAACTCAGCCTCTGGGACACGTGCTCACAAACGTCTCCGTGAGAAGGAACAACTGAGAAGCCACCGCTGCCCCTGTAACAGAGCTTCACTGTTCACCCCTCACTCCCCAGACTCGTCCTGGTTCCGTTTCTGTTCACTTCCATAGGTTTTGTTTATTTTTCCACACCTTTTTTTTTTTTTTTAATCCACAAGACACTCCTTGTCTCCCCAATCCGTGAGCCAAAGGATCCATGTGTTTGGTTATGTTTCCAAACTTAGTTTTGACGTTTCAGCAATTTTGTCTCCCAGGGATCTTAATTGAAATTGGTACGAGTTGTCCAGACCCCAAACTCATGAAACCATATATACCCCATAGAGACATTGTCCTCAGTAACTGACAAGTCCAATGATTTCAAGCCCAGGAAGGCCTGTTTGTAGAGAGCATGTGTGTATGTGGGCACCTCCCCCCCAAAAAAAAGCATGAATAAAAATGATCCCTATACTAGATTCTCAGTACTTACGATAACTAAAAGTTATGGCTTGTGTTTTGCTTTTTAAATTAACGTGTTTTTATTTTGGCTGAAGACCAAAGCATTTATTTTAGTTGCAATGTGAGAATTTAATGTGCTTTCTATTGCCTACGTAGAATAAGCTGTCACTGTTCTAGTTGTTTTCATTCTGATTTTATATCCACTTGATTTATCAAAACTCACCCATGTTCCCTTGAGAAGATACATGTGAATCCCAAATACCACGAGCAGAAGGTGTGTGGAAGGAGAAGAGACCCAAATTTTCTGACAATTTACGAAGTATTCTTATGCAAAAGCTCAAGATGAACTTATATTAATTGCCCATCGAGGAAATTAATGTAATTAGAGACATCAGCCTAGCAAATAGCACCTCCAAATCAAGGGGGAAGAGGGTGCATCTTTGCTCAGTATCATCTCAGCCATTTCAGGATCATTGATCAAGTTCTGGGTCGTGATTATCCAAAAGCCCAGCTGTAATCACACAGGAACACTCTGAAAGCCATGTCTTAGGAGAAGTAATGAAGGTTGTGAACATTACTACAGAAAAGAGACTACTTATATTACAGACTTCGAAGAGCTACTGAAGAGAAAAGGTTTAAATTTGTCTGAAACTGCTTTGGAGAACGCCATTCAAGGGCTATGATCTCTTGAAATCTCCTTCGAGTTTCTCAGACCTCCCTTGCCAGCCCCTCCAAAGTATCCTTCCTTCATTCCATTCTCTGACACCTTCACCCTGCCAAATTTTTCATAGCTCTTATCAGGGCCTGAATTTATTCTTTTTAATCCAATCAATTTATTATCTTTCTCCCCTGGAGAATTTAGGCTCCACAGAGACGAAGCCTCTGCCCATGTTCAGCATGCTCCTATCTTCAGCATCTATGACTTTAGAAATGAATGAATGAATATTGTCTCTCCCCAATGGAAGTGTGTCCGTCCCCAGTGGAAGTGTGTCTGTCCCCTTTGCGAGATGGAAGTTCTTCATCACTAGAGGTGTCCTCCCAGGAAGGATGCTATGTAGCCTGGTGGAACATGGGAGTGGACAGAACAGCTGGGGCTGCTCCTGGTTAGGGATTTGAAGATGTGTCCTCCCTTGGTGGCATACTCTCCTAATCCTGTGTTTCTTATGTAGGGTCCTTCCTCTGGGGCTCCGTGTCCTTCCCTGCTCTTCCCTCTGTTCTTTGCTTTGGCTTCTCAGATACTCCTTGGTCTTTCCCACATTGCAACTGTCTTCAAATATGGTGTTCATGAAACCTGTTGTCTTTTAAATGACTTCTACGTCAAATACATGAAGAGAAAGTCAAACAGATGAATTTTATAACTTGAAAGATGATTTTTTTTGATGGCATCAAATTGATAAGCTTCTGCAGCAAAAGAAATGATAAAGGGTATGAAGAGAGAGACTGCAGGATGGGAGAAAATCTCTGCCACTGCTCTGCTGATAGATTAATAATCCAGAATGTATGAAGAACTCAAAGAGTTTAACCCCAAGAAAACAAATAACCAATCAAGAAATGGGCTAAACTAAACAGATGTTTCTCAAGAGATAAAACACACAGAGTCAACAAATGTATGAAAAAGTGTTCAACCTCTCCAGCAACCAGGAAAACACAAATTGGAATTACACCGCAATTTCATCTCACTCCAGTTAGAATGGCTTTTGGGTTTCGATGTTCTTTTACTAACCCTATTGCAGTTTTCACTAAATAGGGAGCATGCAATCTCACTTATTCTCTCTACAGATGTTTACTGAGCTTTTTTTGTGTAGGAGGTGATCTGTAAGTTGCATGAGAGAGTGTGTGTCATCCACAGCCTCAGGAATCACACTTCCCCAGGGAGAGAGATAGAAAAGTTAAGGACATCAGGTTTGTCCCTCTTCTTCTTATACTTACATCAGAAGAGACTGACTGTGACTTGAGGGTCTGTGACACTCATGCCATTGAAGAAGAGCAAGGGAAGACTTTATTTGTAATTGTAAACAGCCCTTGTTCTACATTAGTGAGCTCTCCCAACCCACCCCATCACCTTTTCTCTTTCTGTTTCTAATGGATCAGTTCATAAACTTTCCCAGGAATCTGGCTGGAAAATGTGAGCTTTCTGGAATATGTTAATACTTGGGAATGATAGAGAAAAGAGAGGATGTGTGTCATCCAACTTCCTAATCTCATGTGCAGAAATTAGGAGGCATTAAATCTGATATTTTTTTTTTCAAAAATCATAGCTGAGAAACTTAATCCACCCACACATCTACATATTTCAACCATAATAAATTAATTTCTTTCACATTGACTTTTGACTGTGTCTTTTATTGGGGGTTTTGATGAATCATGACTGTTTGCAATCTATTTACACATTTGTTGTAAAACTGTTGTTAGGGATGTCACTCAGTGTCGCCTACATAAGGTCCCATGTGAGTGATGTCATCTGGAATTCTCAGCCAAAGAGAGCGCTTTCTGTTTGAGAAGTTGACATAGTAACTTCATTCTGATATGATAACATGAGCACTGTAAAAATAATATTTTTTTTCTTTTACCCATGGTCTTAGAAACTTCTGAGGGCCTTCATGAGGCTTTTCTGCCTTTAGGAGTCTTTATTTCTCCTCCTTCTTCTTCTTCATGTTATGATTTTGCTCTATGTGTTTTCTGAACATGATTGACAATGTGTTTTTTTTTTTTTTTATGAAGTGCCTAAAAACTTTCCTCTTTACAGATGAAATAAATATCTAAAGTAACCCAGTCCTAAATCAAGGCAATCAAACCATGGCCTGAACTGTTTCTTAAAATCAGTTTCATTGGCACACGACCCATGAAGCCTAGAAGATTCACTATCCAAGAGACTAGCTACACAATCCACCAGTCTTATATGTGGTGACTGTCACCAAGGATAGGCTTTACATGGATTGTTAAATGGTCATTTTTGTGGTGGTTGCAAGCTGGCTATCAAACCCAGGGCCTCACCCATACTGGGCAAGCACTCTACCACTGAGCTCCAGCTTCCCATTCCCTGGATTGTTAAGTGGGGTTCATATTTTTAAAAGCCACATGCCCATGTGGGTCTGCAGATGCACACACATGAAACTGTGCATAACGTCATCTGTTTTGATCATGGTTGCTGAGTAAATTTAATGGACCTTTTGATGATCAGAGCATTTCCTTGCAATTTTCCCTTGACCGTGTCCACGCTTATCTCTTTGCTTCTAGAGGAAGATCGATGTAAACTGTACTGCAAGGCCGAGAACTTTGAATTTTTCTTTGCAATGTCTGGCAAGGTGAAAGACGGAACTCCTTGCTCCCCCCACAAAAACGACGTTTGTATTGATGGGATTTGTGAAGTAAGTGAACATTCCTGCCTTGGGGGTATGGCCCTGCTGCCTTTCCTCATAGTAAATGGATGCTGTCAGGAGTGTTGTGAGAGATTCTCTGCAGGCAAGGTTTAATTGGGATATGAATGCCACCTCCAGGTTACTGGCTCGATTTCTGCATGTCCCCTATCTAGTCATTTCAGTTTCTCTTTCAGTCCTTTTCCCTATGTGTAGAATAGCCTACTTTCCATAGTGAAGTAAAAAAAAGGAGAACATAAATAATGCTAAACTTCTGCATTTTTCTAAGTACATTCACTGCTTTGTTAGAACCTCAAAATATGTTTTTCGAAAGAGAGCTGTTTCTTTTCCTTTCTTGCCGGGTGCTCACTCACTTTCCCATTTCAGTTTGACTCTGAGCTCTTTGATCCTCTTAGGGGGAGTGTGTGGATGTAGGTATGCTGTCCAGCTGTCCAGCATTTCGTCTAGTCAGAGCTGGCCTGAAAAATCTCACCTGGAGTTAGTAGTAATTTTATTCCACTTTCACAGGTATAGAGTCTTAGCTAATGCATGTAACCTGCTCCGTTACGTGTCCAATAATGGTGGAGAAAAGATTTGAGAAACTTGACACTGTACTTTTTAATCAATAAATATAGAAAACATGCACCTTCTAGTTATTCTCAGTCACTGAATTTTCTGATTTCATATTTTCTCACTTTTTTTTTTTTTTTGGTCATAGCCAGTGGGATGTGATCATGAACTTGGCTCTAAAGCAGTTTTGGATGCGTGTGGCATTTGCAATGGTGATAATTCGACCTGCAAGTTTTACAAAGGCCTGTACCTCAACCAGCACAAAGCAAATGGTAAGAGATGCTGCTCCTTCTCTGCTGTGGCTGGTGAAGCATGGGTGCAGCTGAACAAGTTCAAGTCACACTGACATAGTACCGGTGCCATGACACACCGAGATGAGAGCTTCTGTCACTCCTGCAGGAACAAGGGAGGGTAGATGGTCTTTAGAGGGGAGTTTTGCCAATATAGCATATCTCAGGAATGCTTTGAAGGAATGCCGTCCCACTCTGCAGTTTAAATGTGCCAACCAGCTTATCCTAGCCCCCACGAGCATTTGCTAAACAAAGAAACTTACTGTGAACGCTAGAAGACCTGTGCTCACAGTGGTACCTGAATGTTCAAAGCAATTATCTAAACATCTTGAGTAAAAGTAAACCTTTGATCCCTGTTTTCTGAGTCTCACTGGTAGGGATATATGACTAGGTTTCTTCTGGTGAGATGAAAAAGAACAAGGAGTGTTCTTGAGTTTTGTGGCCTTTGTTGGTGTGTCAGTCAACTCTCTGTCACTGTGACCAAAATACCTGACAAGAACAACTCAGAGGAAGAAAAGTTTATTTTGGCTCGTAGTTTCAGAAGTTTGGTCCACGGTCAGCCAACTCCATTACTCAGGGCCCAAGGTGAGGCAAAACATGGTGGAAGTGTAGGGGGTGGGGGGAATCGGCTCAGGACATGGCGAACAAGAAGCAGAGAGAGCTCTGCTCACCAGGGACAAAAATGTGAATCCCAAAGGCATACCTCCAGTGGTTTACTTCCTCCAGCCACACCCTATCAGCCTACAGTTAGTACCCTGTTAATCCACATCAGGGGGCTAGGAACAGATGGACGTGTCTCTCAACTGCAAACACCCGCTTGGTAAAACACTCAAAAAGCCAAATGTATTTTCTTCTAATGTTTCTACCACTTGAAAATGAGTTAATTTTTCATTTTGACTTTGAGGAATGGGAACAAATATCAGTTAATGATTCAAAAACTCTGCGGTATAAAGATGGACACCTCTCCTCTGCAGGTGCTTCTAGCTGCCCTTCTCCAATGCGCAGTGTAGACTACAGAAATGTTCTCTTCTTTCCATTTAGAATATTACCCAGTGGTCGTCATTCCAGCGGGAGCCCGAAGCATTGAGATCCAGGAGCTGCAGGTGTCCTCCAGTTATCTTGCTGTTCGAAGCCTCAGTCAAAAGTATTACCTCACAGGGGGCTGGAGCATTGACTGGCCCGGGGACTTCTCCTTTGCTGGGACCACATTTGAATACCAGCGCTCCTTTAATCAGCCGGAACGTCTGTATGCACCAGGACCCACAAATGAGACGCTGGTCTTTGAAGTAAGCCCCTTCTGCTGATTCAGTTCTCAATTCTTCTAGCTGCATTTATAGTGAAGACTCTAATTTGAGCTAGCTCAAAGGACTCCCATCCTTTTGTTTCAAATTTTATTTCCTAATAGGCTAACTTTCAAAGTACAAGGAGGAGCTGGTATGGTGGTGCATGCCTGGAATCCTAGTGACTCTAGGAGGTGAATGAAGCAAGTTCTAGGCCAGCCTCAGCAATTTAGCAAGACCCTGTCTCAAGAATTTTTTAAAAGGGATGGGAGTGCAGGGGACATGGCTTAGTGGGAAAGCACACAATCTCCACTATTGTGGAGGGAAAAAAAGCACAAAGAGGAAATGTCATTTAGCAATTCCATTTTGGAGAAGAGAACAAAAGTCATTGGACTTCCAGGAGAATGTGTTGATTTTCCCATTTTATATGCCAGCCTCTCACCATCATGCTTGGCTTTCCTGAACTCCAAGGAGTACAGCAGGAATACTTTTGAAATTATTCCCCTTGATCTGTGTCTGTCAATTGGATGGTTCATTGTAGTTATCCAAGACACAGGTCAGCTAGCCTGGGAGGAGCAGTTATATAATAGAGAAAATGTTTGCTTGAGTGTCCACAGAGTTTGTCATACTAAACCATCATAATTTTGTAGGTTGTGATTTCCCAAGAACCAAGAGAATTTGAATACATTATTAATGGGTAATAATGACAGTAAAAAACCCAGCCAACATGTCTGCAAATGACCGCAAAATGATTCTGTTTTATGTTTTATGTAGTCCATGTCATCATGTCTCTGAGTTTCCTTTGTTCCCATTGGGAAAACGGGACTGATGGTTTGCTCCCTCAGGCACGTGATTTGCTTCAGCATGCATAGAAATGATATTTGCATATAATGTATGCTTAGGAAACAAGGCATTTATGTTTGTCATTCTGAGCTTCCGTTTCTTACTTGAAAAATGAGGGTGGAAAACCTAAGAGTTTTAGTCAATGATTGCAACAAAATACTTGTGATAATCAACTTATAAAGAGAAAAGGTTTACTTTGGCTTGTTTACTTTTGGGCCTGTGGTAATGCAGTACTTCATGGTAAGTGCATGGTAGAACTGCTCACCTCCTAGTCACCAGGAGGTAGAAGAGAGAGAAAGAAGAGGATTCTGGTTCTAATATCCCCTTTGAGACATGCCCATGAATGACTGGAAGACTTGCAACTAGGTCTCACCTCTTGGTTTCCACTACTTCCCAATAGCATGCACCAGGGCCAAGCCTGTAACGTGGGCCTTGGGGGGACACTTAGCCAAACCAAAGTACTTACCTCACTGATTTGCCAGAAAAATATGGGATTGGGTGTGAAGAAAGGCAGCTATGTCTCCTTGTATTTGAGCATCATGCTAATCAAGGTCTCACCTCTTGGTTTCCACTACTTCCCAATAGCATGCACCAGGGCCAAGCCTGTAACGTGGGCCTTGGGGGGGACACTTAGCCAAACCAAAGTACTTACCTCACTGATTTGCCAGAAAAATATGGGATTGGGTGTGAAGAAAGGCAGCTATGTCTCCTTGTATTTGAGCATCACGCTAATCAATCTCATGCATTAGTTTATGAATCCCCATTTTACAGATGAGAACATTAAGCCTTAAAGAGATCATGTTATAGGTGGTTATAGGTGGCAATAAGTCCTATGGAAAAAAATAAGGGTAAGAAAAGGAGATGGAGATTGTTTTTGGATTAGGCAGGATGGATAATTAAGATGGATAATTCTTTGAACATCTAAGTGGCAGGAATGAGGCTTGAACTAAAGTCTTTCTGACTCTGACTCTGTTACCCATGACATTATTTTATACCAAAGATGCTGGAATGGCTCAGCCACCTGGCATAGTAAGATTTTTCTCAACACAAAACTGCTGTGGATGCTCCCTGGGAGGTACAGAAGCATCCAAGAGGTGGGAAATACAGTGAGAAATAGACAGTACTGTTTGGAAATGCCTGCCACCCAGATTTCACAGCACAGTGAGAACATGACCGTGTGTCTTGCCCAACTCAGACATAAAGCTTGATCTAAAAGTTGAACATTAAGAGGATTGCTATCAGGAGTTAGTGTAATGGTTTTTGCTTAAAATTCTCTGTTTCCTCCTCTATGGCTCAGGTATAGTAATTTATTCGGTTAACATATTTGTAATTTCTGTGTCTTTGGTACTGTGGAAAGTGTCATGGTACTCACTTCCATGGGACTTATAGCCTGTGTGTACTCATGGCTGCAGGTGTTTTGTTGAGATAAGTAATCAGTAAAACAAATTATTAGAGGCAGATTCTCTGTGTCTAATCAGAGGTACCCATATATCTTCCATGCACCATAGGATGGACAATTCTTTGAACAAATACCATGTGACTGTGACATTAATGGTGGCTTTTTGCAGCTCTTGATAGTTCAGTGGGTGAAGCAGTGAAGACAAGTTTCTTACCCTGTATGTGGAAGTTTGGGTGCCGTGTGTGAGTTCTCTGGGGAGAATTTAGATGACATCTTGGAGTTTCACCAATGGATTATTAGATTTGTTAGAAGGTTAGAAAGCAGAAAAGTGAAAATACCCATGAATTAGTCATTGAGTCACTCTGTGTCAGATGCCCTGGGCTTCTGTTGTGTCCCGCATTGATATTAAACCAGGCATATAATTGTGGATCAGATAGGAAAAAATAACAGGTGCAGTAGTACACACTTGTAATCCCAGTGGCTTGGGAGGCTGAGGCAGGAGGATCATGAGTTAAAAGGCAGCCTCAGCAACTTAATAAGACCCTAAACAACTTAGTGAAAACCTGTCCCAAAATAAAAGAAATAAAAATGGGCTGGGATGTGTTTCAATGGTTAAGTACCCCTGGGTCCACTCCCTAGTGCCAAAAAAGAAAAAAACACCAAGAAGACTAAATCTCCCTGCTATTGAAGGTTGGAGTGTGGGAAAGTACAGTATAGTGTTACACAAGTAAGTACAAAAATGGACACAGGGTTATAGGTGGCAGTAAGTCCTGTGGAAGAGAATAAGGGTAATAAAAGGAAATGGAGATTGTCTTTGGATTCGGCAGCTGGTGGAGAAACGCTCTCTAGGATGAAACTTTAATGCGTAGAATAAGCCAGACAGAGTACAGGACATTCTGGTGGAGGATACAGCTATTATATATAACCCCATGTTGAGAGCTAAAGTTTTAGAACTTTAAAAAATGTCCCATGTAACTGGAATGTGGGGAGAGAGCCCCAGGGTGGGGTGGGGGGTGAGAGGGGAGCCACAGAGAACATTTCATCTGTGGTCAGCAGTTTGTGTTTCATGCTAAGAAGATCAGGATCTCACCAAAGTGAGGGTTTCAAAAACTCACTCTGGCTGCTCTGTAGGTAGGTGGCTGGAGGGGCACCAAGTGAGTCAGGGATAAAAGAAATGGATTCTTCTAGAATTCCAGGAAAGAATCGCACAAAGCTGAAACTGAGACCGTAACTGAGGACGTGGACCTGTTTGTAGATTATTTTGAATTGAGAGCAGAACGTCCTTGGAAAGGTTACTAGGGACGGGTGGGCGGTGAGCTCAGGGAGAGGGTTGAAGGGATGGTCTCGGGCTTCTTCCTTGAGACTTTGGTGGGAGCTCTGACCAGTTGCACGGATCTGGAGGATGCCTGCAAACAGGGTTGGGGAGGAGAAGTTCCGTTCTGGCCACTTTATATTCCACCTGTGTCTTTGATATTCAAGAGTAGCTAGCAATAACACGTCCTCCATGTGTCTGCCGTACATCAAAGCAGCCTTGGAATGAACGCATGAATTGGTTCCTGAAAACACCTAAAGTAACAGTCGTGTATCATTCATTAACTGAGCGGAGCACTTAGGTTCCAGTTTTCTTTGATAAGCTGCCTCTTGGGAGTAGCCAAATAATCACCACTGCCAAGAACAGTTCTTGCAAGGAAACTGCTGAACCCTGGTTGGCATCACCAGTGAAGGGGAACGTACACCTGGCGTGGCAGCCGGGCTCAGCTGGGAATGGGACCCTCACGGGCATGGCGGGACTTGGTATGCAGAGGCCCATCTCTTAGCACCTTGGCTTCTCATAGTTCATTTCCCCCCTGCACCTGCATGTGCATAGACAGGAGTGGATCCACCATCCTAGGTGTCTTTCTATTCCTGCTCCAACTACACGTGTTTTCTTCCAGATTTTAAGATGTTTGAAATCGGTGTCTGCGTCCTGTACTCAAAAGCTGTGCAAAGTCATTTTTTCAGTATACATTCCAAGTGGTCCGCTGATCTCCAGAGGCAACCAGGGATACCCAGTTGCAAGACCACGCGGTCTGTTCTTCAGATTTCAAAACCCCCGCTTTCCCTACAATGTCAAGGATACTTGACAGGGTTGGAGATGCTGCTTTTGGAGCACAGGGCTGCCCCATGAAGGGTCGCTCTCCACCTGGTAGGAATGGAACAGCACCAGCCTTAAGCCTTTACCTTGGAAACTGAGTAGAAGGCAAATCACTCTCACACTCTCACACACACACACACACACACACACACACTCATCCATAGGTAACTTTAGACCCAAAGATTAAGAGCACCTTGACCCCACCCTTAACCCTGAGCAGCTAATGTAAGCCCAGCAAGTTTCTTAATCTCTGTGCTGTCCACCTTTATAAAAGGACCAAATAACACTTGATACTGTGGCATTATATCTAAATGGCCCTTATGCTTAATTAAGGATAATGTAAGATAAGCTCAGGGCCTGCCAATCTCAGAGCATATAATGTCTAGCAATATCATCACTATTTGCCTCTGAGCACATCACATATATATTAAACACAAATAAAAATCTATAACTAACTCTCAGGCTATAGTTAGCCAGCTGGAGCTGGTGATCACAGACTCAATCGAGCTCCCAGATCCTATGAGATTATACCAGTGCTTTAATATCAGGCAATTTTTTGGAAAAAAAAAAAATGGATTTCTAAATGTCTTAAGGAAAATTTTTGGACCCAGCAAATGTCTGAGTTTGCAAATGCAGCTGTGGACCATGATCATGAGTTACCATGGTCCTCCAGACTCGAGATACTAGGTCCTGGGGCTTTAGCCTGCGTGGTAGAAGATCCCTGAAGATCTCTCTACACTGATCAGAGGTTGTCACTGAGGGTACTCTTCTGTCCCTCCCACTTCTTCATTTGACAGGGAGGGAGCAGGAATTCCAAATCATAGTGGACTAAGGCCAGAGTAATGTGGGGTACAAGAAGGACTCTGGCCCTTAAAATTACACTTTAATTAAACCAAAGGCATAAGATTTGACTCCCCAGTTAAAGATTTGTTGATATTTTTAAAAAAAATTTTCTGGGGTCTTTCCCCCCCCCTTCTCTCTTTTTTTAATCAAGCATCTGAACAGCAAATTTCTTTCCCTTCTGAGAAATGCATTTAGCTTGAAAGGCATCAGTGTCAGAGCCACACGGCTTCCCTGGTGGTGCCAAGAGGTCTTTGATCTATCACTAAGCAAATGTACACAGACTGAGTTCTGGGGCTGGGGGGTGGTGGGAGAAATTTAAAAAAAAAAAAATCCTGACTCAGGAAGCGGGGCTAGAAGCCTCTCACGGCCTCTGCCACCGGCAATCAGGACAAAGTGCAATCACTCCTGATGAGGAATAGGTTTTCTGCAACTTTGTGACAAGCAGCCATTTTTTTATAGTTTATCTCTCTGGTTTTGTTCATAAACACAAAACCCTTCCCGTGTTCCCCAGCTCTGTTTGTAATCTAAGCTTTGCTGTTAAACATATATTCTCTGCAGAAACAAAAAAAACACAACAGAAAATAAGACAAGAAATGATGGTGCGTGCCAAGCAGGGTGACTGAGCTCCTTACTTTCATCTTTAAAACCCAAAATGTCCCCTTGTTGCCTGTGTGGACCAAATTCAACAACTGACTTGTTGTCACTGGGGGTATCCCAGCTTGGGGCTGAGCCTCTTTGTGCCTTCTTTAAGCGCAGCTCCGAGCATTGTTCGGCTGCACATTTAGCCCTGAGAAAAGCTGAACCTTTGAGTTGTTCCCTGGGTGCAAGATCTCATCCCCAGCCCTTTTTATTTTTCATTTAGAGACAGAGTCTCATTAAGTTGTTTAGGAACTCACTAAGTTGCTGAGGCTGGCCTTGAACTTGCCATTCTCCTGCCTTAGCCTCCTGAGCCACTGGGATTACAGGTATGGGCCAGTACACCCGGCTCAGACATATATATATATTTTACTGTACGTAAATACAAGAAGAGCGAGCTAGAATAATATCTGTAATAATATAGAATTTTAGTTTCACTGTGGGGGAGTAAGGTCACATCTGCTTGGCTATTGTTTTCCAAAGTCTTTTATGTGCTCATTCAGATTCAATGAAAGCTTAAATGAGTGTCCTTGAAATGTGAACTGTCAGAAAACTATGTGGGTAGAAACTTGCATGATTAATTAGACATGCCTTATTTGTATTTTTAAAGGATTTATGGTTTCATTCAAAAGTTACAAGTACATTTGAAGGTTAAAAAAAAATCAACTCCAGTAACCTCGTATTATGTCTATTTTATCTTTTAAAAGCATTTGGGTTAATAGCTTTAATATTTAAATTATACTTTATTATTCTCAGGAGAACATCAAATTTCTGGTCAGTTTTAATCACATGCTTATATCTCTCCAAAGTTGATAGAGCATAGTTACTTCAGAAACTTAAAATTACAATAAGTAATGAATTGCATTTTTCCAAAACTAGACCATATCTTGATATCCAAGTGACCCATGACTTGATTCTTTAAAGGAAGTTAAATAAAGTTCATATGCCTCTCCATACAGCAACTATCAATTGAACCAAAATGAATACTTTGGGAGCCAAAAAAACGCTCACTCCAATATAAAAAATGTCGAATATGTTTTACAATCCTGTGGGACGCTGAAATCAGAGTGTGGGAACTTACCAAAATGGAAAATGCTATTCCATCCACACAAAGTATAAGTCTACAAACAAAAGCACTTTCTCTTTGGCCACTTAAAATTACTGCATATTCACTAAGTTCTCATTATAGTGTAAAATTCAGCACCAGAGTGTTTGCCAAGGCACACAAGGGTTCCACTGTGAGGGTCAGACTCCTCTTTCACTTATATGGGCGGCAGCATATCCTCCCATTATCTTAGCTAATTTCTATTTTCAACTACCTCAAGACTTATTGATTTAGTAATTAATATCAAAGAAATTTTCTTCTCTTGTTCCTCTTGATGTCTGATAAAAAGAAATGAACCAGAAGTGGGGTACCCATTGGACAGACCTGTGCCAGATAAGAAGTACCAATGGTTAAGATACAAATCCTGGCAGTCAAACTTTATGGTCTCAAGTCTAAAGTAGGTTCAGAGCCAACCTTGGTACATGGGCCCTATTCTTTCTGGAAGCATAGTGGGTTAGACAGGGACCATAATTGGCAATGTGACTCACAGCCACTGTGTGGGTTTGGATGAATCACATAGATTACTTGGGTCCTCCGTCTCTCATTTGGGAAGTGACTTCTTCGGGATGACCAGAAGCCTTCCACTGTGTCCTGTAGTGGTGTGGTACCAGTAACCCTGTGTTATTAGACAATGGCTTCATTGTAGCTTTCACAGACAACATAGTATCTAGAACATTACAGAACACACATGCACACACAGTAAATGACTCCCAGTGATCAAATGTATTCACTTAAAAAGTGAAACCTTGCTGGGTATAGTGGCGCACACCTGTAATCCCAGCAGCTCAGGAGACTGAGGCAGGAGGATTGCAAGTTCAAGACCAGCCTCAGCAACTTAGTGAGGCCCTAAGCAATTTAGTGAGAACTTGTCTCTAAATAAAATATATAAAAGGGCTGAGGATGTGGCTCAGGGAGTGGTTAAGTTCCCCCTGGGTTCAATTGCTGGTGCCAAAAAAAAAAAAAGTGAAACCTTCTTTCAAATTGAAAAATCTTACATTGAGGCTAAATAAATAAATAAATGAGAGGAGAACTTCTGCTGTGAAAGTTGGGAGCCAAGGGACCAGAACTTGTGTCCTCTGAAGATCCCTGGATGTCTACAGTACATGTTTTAAAAACCACTGTGTTTTATCATTTCTTAGGACTGGCCTCAGAACCATACAGTTTAAAGTTAAGTACAGTGAAGAGCATGTGTAAAGTAATGAAACTGGATCCCCTTCAATGCATTTGAGGAATTGGTGTGTTTCCTGAAAATATTCGCCTTGCCCGGTCCGTGTGAATAATTCCCCCACAGGAGGCTGCCGACCTGCTGGTTCACAGAAGGCTCACCTCAATCCGAGAGGCGGTTTTGCCTTCCTGGGATGGTGGGTTCACCAGATCATTACACATACTCCTGGGTGTTTTCAGTGCAGAGCAGAGTAATGCAATCCTGGGAGTAATTGACTGCTGTCAGGTAACCCCAAGACATAAGGGCATGGCCTGACACCAAATAAAAGTTATCTTCTGCTTCTGGTTATTTTTATATGTCAAAACTTTATAGGATGTCTAAGCTCAATGTTTAAATGAAATGGGAAACAGACTTTCACTTTTATCCCTAAGTCACGAGCCAGTCTGACTTTATAATGCGGTCTCTATTAGAGACAGTCCTTCTCCCTGGGCTCTTGCGCTGATGGACTCAACCCTGGCAGCAGGTGATGTCAGTTTAAACAGTGCTGACCTCACTGATTTTCTCGGTGGCCAGGGGACATTCCTCAGGGTAATCAAGGATTTGTCTGATTGTTTTAGGCCCTAGAATTTTTAGGCATTATTTAAGCCCATCAATCACATTTCTATTTTGAAATGTACACACACGTACGTATAAATGACACATTTCTTCATTGCTCAGGGAAAAAACGAGTCACATACACACATGCTCCAGCACAAGAAGAAATAAACATTAATTTGGCAACTATATGCTCTCTGAGATCTCTGTAGATACGATTTTCACAAACTAGACAATTTCCATCTATTTCGACTTATTCTCTACAACAGAAGTCTGGCATAAAGATTAAAAAAAATCTAATTGGACTTAAAAAATATCTAAGTGTTAGTCATCTGAAAGATTAATAAGTGAGCTTATATTTTGATAGTGTTTAGGATATTATGGGTCAGAAGTTCCTGTACTATGTTTATTTTATTGGGCTTGGGAACAAGAATTAATGTGTGTTAATTCTGCACTCCCCAAAAGCCTAGCCTAGTGTGTACTGGGGAAACAAGGCTTTAGAGTTACATTTTTAAGTGGTGGAAGTGTGCACACTGAGAACCAGAGTTGAAATATAAACGACTTGGTTGCAAATACTCATTTTTTTCTGAAGTAGACATACATGCTGGGCTTTGTGTGTGGGGCTAAAACTTAGCATTTTTCCATTTTGAGGTTTACATGGAGGGAATTTAAGGTCACTCCCTTTGTGCTTTGTTTAAGCACTGTGGAAAAGGTTGTTCACTATACACAATTTTAGGCCTTGGCACTAAGGATTCTCATGCAAAACGTCTTATATTTTGAGATCAGCTAAGGTGTCCCTTTAGAGATGACACATGGTTTCGAAGTGTCTGAAGACCAGCTTTCTTGCCACCTCTCCTCCACCCTCCATCCGTGTCGGTCCCTCTGTCTCATACACATGCACACACAACAGCGAGTGAGTCATCTTCTCTATCAAAGTGTCAAGCAGCTGGAGGGGACGTGAGGAGCTCCTCTGTGAGTGTTTCATTATTAAGTGACTTCATCCCCACCTGAGGATGACATGACAACACACGTTGCTAGTCTGCAGCTGAAATCTGATCCTCCGTGTTTTTACAGTGATGCTTTTTAAAAATGTCTTTAAAAGGTTCTCCTTTATTTGCCACCCCCCCCCCATTTTTTTTTAATTCCACCTTGTTAAGCAGCAGAAGGGAGTCATTAACTCTTCGAAAGCCCCTTCGTATTTGATCGTGCACCGAGGGAGAATCCTGCAGCTGAAACACGCCGGGGCTGTCCCAAGGACAGTAAGTGAGAAATAGGTTAACCCCAGGCTAGTTTCGAGGCAGGAAAAGACATCTAAAGAAAATTACTATAATAAACAACTTCCTCCACTCTTTGGCAAAAGATGATGATGGGGTGGCGGGGGACCAGGGGGACAGGCACATTGATCAATGAGATGATAGTGTGTGAGCGCCGTTGACAAAGTATTAATTACCTTCTGGTCCAGCCCCTTCCTCGTGACCCTGCCGGCTGAATCCTCCCCGGGGTAAAGGGGATGAGTGACGATGTACCTCCAGATTAAATCAGTGCAGGGAGAGGAGTTTAGCCAAGCAGCGGGGCCTGAGTGAGGACGCGAAACACAAAAGAGTCCAGGAGGTGGGGAGAATTAATTCGGAACAGATGACATAAAACTCAGATGCGAGAGGACGATTCCCAGGTCCTCTGGCCTCGCACATCATCTGTCTGGAGGTGGCCGTTTGCTGTTTGAAGCAGGGGCCTCTGGTGAATTTGTGGCAGATACCCCTGCGCTGGGCTGGAGGATGCTATTTATTTCTGTTTGCTACACTTTGAGGAATGCTGATGAGCTGACCTAGAGCCGTGGGGGAGCTTCAGTGCATCAGCCCACACCTTTGAAGCAGCCTCACAGACGCATTTCCAAGTCCCCGGCCAGGGTCTCTGTTGCCCTCTCTTGTCAAAGCCGACTCACTCACACCTAATAGCCACGATGATACCTGGTCACGTTCTTCAAGCTTCGCAAAAGCAAGAAGGCAAAAAGAACTGGATGCCTTTTAACCTCACGGGACATGAATTTGGGCACCGCAAAACGGCTCCTCCTTGTGACATGTAAGGTGGCGCAATCTTGAGACTGATCAAGGAAGGACCAACCAGTAGAGTCTGTTATATTGCAATTGTTCAAATAGCGATTAAATAAAACAAAAAGGCGGGGGGGGGGGAGGGGAATGGATAGAGGAGATTAAGAATCCTGTTTAAATTAGGTAATAGCATGTTCAAGAAGTAAAAATTTCAGGGCTGACTCCCATATCACAAAGTAATGTTTTAGCTGGCTGTTGAATCCCAGAGATAAAATTCTTTCCAAAAGTTAATACAGTTTAAAATTTAAAATTAGAATCCTGGCCACCAACGCAGTGTTTGGGAGGCATTGTTGTGAGCATTAAGATGTCAGGGTTTGTAGTTAGATATCACCAGGGAGCTGAATCCAGTGCTGCTTCCTACCAGCTCTGAGACCTTGGGCTTTGGTTTATTTACCTACACTCTACTAGAATATTAATAGAGCCTTTTTATAATACCAATATCA
The DNA here is from genome assembly GCF_047511675.1 of Marmota flaviventris. Taxonomy (NCBI): domain Eukaryota; kingdom Metazoa; phylum Chordata; class Mammalia; order Rodentia; family Sciuridae; genus Marmota; species Marmota flaviventris. The sequence goes on along the minus strand of NC_092515.1, from coordinate 54,198,528 downwards.
ATTTTAAAAGAGAACGTATTTTACAATGCTTTGCCTGGCATACAAGAAGCCTTCAATAAGTATTGCTCTTGTTATTTTTAAAGCAATAAAATATATTATGGAAGATTTAAAAAACAAAACAAAACAGGTTTTCCTAGCATGCATTAAATAAAATTAAAAGTGGAAGCAAAAGAAAAAGAAGTTAATTACCCAAGATTACTCCAAGTGTCCTGGGTTTTAAATTTGTGTGCCCCAGGCAGAAAAGACATCACTGCCTCCCCCCTCCTTTAGAAGGCAGTTGGTAGATCCCAGCCTCCTCTGTGGTTTTCCAACTTAAGAAGCTGTAAATTTTATAACTCTGCACCCTGCGGTCAAAAGCTGCTGAGTGTTGTGTCTGAAGTCAGGTGGTTTGTGTGTTAAAGGTAGACATTAAACAGTTCTTTTGAGGACCTGGAAGCATTTAAGGAGGTTACTTGCCAGCTGTAAATTAGAGACCCAATGCCAGTTGGCTGGAAAATTCTTTGGATTAAATCCAGTTAAGTAGACTGAATCACTGGCAGTCTTTCCAGATTTGTGCATTTAACAGCTTGGCTACACAGTCTGACGTGCAGCCTGGGATGGTCAGAGTGGCATCATTGTGACGTCATGCCATGACAGCAGGATGGGTGCTCCTGGGACCCCGGAGTGCTCTTGACAAGGTCTCTTAAAGGCTTTAAAAATATTCATAGGTGATGGGTATTCATTTTCAAATTATGTCCTGTGTGAGGTGCATTCTCCAAAACTCTTAGAAGTTGGACTCTCAGCCGTGTGCTAGTGCACACCTCTGCTAGCTCCTCCTGGTTCCCAGTGCAGGTGCTGTCTGTAGTTAAAACGATGGTCACACTGATGTACTTAGGTGTAAACCAGGCCAGCAAATTGGAGCATATGGTCTCCATCCATGAAGGCAAGGAGAAGTTATTATTAGACCAAAGGGTCATTTAGAATTTGAAAAAAATGACTCATTGACTCAAAATCCACGTGAGGAGATCCCAGATTCTAAGTTTGGTAGAACTGGTTTTGTGGCCTTGGAACCTACAGAGTCGCAGGTGACCTTGTGCTCAGAAGGGCCCTAGATTTGCTTTAATGCTCTGCTAAAGGTCTTGAATTTTCATTTTGCATTGGATCCATAAATGATTGGTCATTTTTCCTGAGGGTGAGACTGATTTCTCTAATAAAATGATGTCTCTCTGAGAACAGGAGAGACCCACAGAGATTTTTTTCAGCTGGGCAGGCAGCCGGTGTCCCAGAGATTGTAAGCCTGACATAGAAGATAGCAGGCAACTGCTCTGTTCTGTCCCTAGTCCTTCCTCCTTAATAATACAGAATAAGGAGAAGGGCAGAGAAGAGAACTCGTCCTGAGAAGAGAATAATACTGTGTGATAATTGCATGTGCTCAGACCTTTTATACATCTGGCCTCCTTGCCTATCTGCTTGAGCTCTGACTTCCTTTAAGAGGCCTTGGTGAACTGATGTCATAGTAAATTCTCCAGTGAGCTTGCTCCTGGTCTTTACAGATATTGTCTCCGAGCCCAAATGACCACACAGCTCTGCCTGTGAATGGATAGTTCCATAGACTCTGAAGTCAAGCCTTGAGTCCCTTGATGTTGTAAAGCTGAGTGGCTTTTATTTACGAATGCACTCACTGAAGGCACCGTTATATTTAAGAATAGCAAATGTGCTATACATGCCAGTGGCTATAAAGCTGTAATGGAACACACACACACACACGCAGGCATCCAGCTACCACGTGTTTTATGAGTTGATAATTTAAAGTTGCCCGTTCCTGTGAACATTTACAGCACCTTGTGTCGTTTCTCATCTTGCTCTGGCTAGATACATAGGTGCCTTATAACCTTGATAATAGGAAATGGACTCATTCCCCCTGTTGCCTTCAGATTTTTCTGTTCAGTGCTATTCTTACTTTTAGCTCAAGTATTTCATTTTCCTGAGGCTCCTTTCATATTTCCATTTTAATTTGGGGGAAAGGGTGGTGGGAAACACCATCTGATGGTTCTTTGTGGGGAATAGAAAGCTTCAGAGAAAACAGAAGCTCTTTTTTGGTTGCTTTGCAGCTTCTTGGCCAGAGTATCAACAAGATGGTTTGTTTATGGCAACCAAGCTGCTTTAGGTGGCTGTGTGACTTCAGGTGTCCCTGTAATGCTCCCCTGCAGCTTCACAAAAGTGTTGGATTTCCAGCCCACGCAGGTTCTATAGCTCTATGCTTTGAACCTGTTAATTAACTGTCACTGAATTGATCTTACACGCAGGCCTGCCCCATCTCCTCCACTGGAGGATATCACCTCCCTTCCTTCCTGGAGTGCTATTTTTAGTTCCCTGACTGTGGAAGTCAGAGGAGACATGACGGTGGCTTAGGTCAGGATAGGGACAGTAATAGGAGAGGTGATATGAAGTGTCTTGAAAGTGTAGATAACCCCGTGTCCTGGCCTGTTAAATGAGGGTTATGAGAAAACAGAGAAGAGTCCAGGGTGGCTGTCACACTCCATATTGGCCTAAACATTTAGAAGAATTGGCGGTCATTTAATGGATGAGGAGACTGAGGAAGGGAACAGCCTTTCTGGGGCCAGAGGAGATGATGATTTCAGTGTTGGACTTGGATGTACCTTTTAAACATTCAGGAACAGATGCCAGGTAGGCAGTCAAATAGGTTAATGGGAGGTTAGAGGCCAGGTTCATATTCAGCTGTGCAGCCAATATGGCGGCCATTAACCAAATGTGGTTAACTTAAACTTATTGAAGTTTGAAGGTCACTTTGACAATGAATAGAGAAGAGATAAGGAGGATTCAGCAAATGAGACTGGTAATGAAGGTAAGTGAAGTTAGGGGTAAAAAGTAGGGATTTGTGGTTAGAGGAAAAAAAAAGGAAGTGATCAACTGTGTCCAATCTTGGTAATTGGTGAGTAAGACAAGGACTGTCAACTACCTGGTTATGACAAGGTGCCCTTGAAAGAGCAGTTTCAGTGATGTGGTTGAGAGGAAGATCATAACAGGTGGTTGAGGAGACGAGAAGGCAGACAGTAAAAACAACTCTTGGAGAATTTTTTTTGTTATAAAGGGAAACAAACAGATGCTTTCATCTTCAGTCTGATTTTTCTCTTAAATGCATCTTGCAACATGTTCACAGCATGTTTTTGCAGTGAAACCACATGCCATGTATTCAGGCTCTAAAACGTGGAAGTAGTACATATTGTAAGTACTTGTTGAAACTTCACTAAGCCATTCAGGGACTTAGATATTCTGGTAAATCACCAGAATATCTAAGTCCCTGAAGCTCAAAAGGCAAGAACTCCCTTTTTTATAGTTTCTTTGCATTTCCATTGAGGATCCATCCCCCTATGTCAGTAGAAACCAGAATATAGCTTGGTTGGGGGCCTGGGTGGTCTAGAAAGTGGAGATGGGTAAGTAAAATTCTTTCTATGCAGTGCTGACACTTTCTCTCCTGTATGTCCATGTGTGATGTGGTTCCACTGCAGAGTAGCATGGTCCTGCCTCAGGGTACATGGCTTTCTGTTGGTCTCACACAACTCGCCTGCATTTTATTGCCCTATATGTAGATGTGATACACCACATTATTTTCTTCTCTACAAGATCTCTGCATTTTTGTTGCACAAAGAAAATGACAACCATAAGTATCAGATTTGGAATATACTTTCATGAAGGAGAAATTGAGTTGAAATATCAGGGAGCACCAGGATTATCTTCTGAATGCCCCCAATGCTACTTTGAGGGTGAATAAAACTCTAAAGTGCGTGCATTTATACCACATGAAAACATTAACAGAAACCCTAGAAATGCTGGATAAGGGAAGCTCATTATTTATTCAAGTTGTGTGAATGCAAGTCGAACACATGATTCCAAGAACAACTGTATGGCTTAGCTGCAAAAATAGGAAGAGCAAAGATTATAAAGTTCTTCAAAACTAAAAGACCCCAGGGATTTTTAAAAGATTTTCATGGGCAGCTGGTGAGTATCGGACATTGTTCTTTTTAATGGTGCCACCTCTTGTGTGGTTTTAGATTTTGTTTCAATTGGGGTGAGGGAAACACAGGTCCATCAATTAACATGTTGGTTGTTTCTGGGTGGCACCTAGGATTTGTTTTGTTGCCTTACAAGTGATGTCCACACCATGGAATCTTAAGTATCAACCATAATGTTCCTGGAAACTCTTAAGCTAATAGCAAAGTGGAAATCATTTGGTGGCATCCTAAAAAGTAAACTGGTACAGTGGAGGTCCTTGAAAAGCCACCACCCAACCAACTTTAATTGAGGTGGGATCCCACCAGACGGAGATAGAGCCAGAGGTTCCTATTTTTAACTCGTAATAGGCTTTGCCTCTTGGGCATGAATGCCCAGTTCTGGTGGTAAAGTATCTTCCACAAGACTGATGGAGCTGGAGAAAGGTAGTTATTTATATTCATGCTTTGAGCTTGGAAGGAAAAAGAAAGGAGTAGTTAAGAAAAAATGGCATCAAGAAAAGGGCTTTTGCCTACATCAAAACCAAGGTGATCTATTGCATTGTTGAGGCACATTTTGGGGAGGTTTTATTTAGGCTCATCCTCTAGTGACTTGTGTGATCTTGCACATATCCTCATTTTATTCAGTGGAAAAATGGGAAGTTGCATTATAGAGTTGTTGGAGGAATGTTTTGAGATAATGCATAGAAAAAGTCCCTCAGAGTATATGACACCCAAGAAGTGCCTGAAAGAGATTGCTCTCATCCCCATAGTCAGACCTTAGGGGATCAGATTCACCCCGAGTCCTTGCGTTTTTGAGACTCAATCCATTCCAGTCTACATATTACCAAACCAACTCTGGCTTTCTTTTTTCTGTACCTACGGGGATTAGGACACAGTTAACAGACACATATTTGGGGGCAAGTTCTTTTTGGAAACCCATTTGGATTCTAGAGTGGATGCTAGGCAACTCTAAGTGGGGTATCCTTTAGGCTTGGGGGTACTTTTCCTGCGCTCACCTGCTACTGACAGTCAGGAAAGAGCTTATAACTAACATCCCAAGATACATCATAAAAATGAATATGTGTCGGTGCCACTTCATCCTGCTCATCTGTGGGGAACCACTGAGCAGATGTGGACCGTGCCAGACCTTCAAGTTTAAGTAGGGTAGAAACCTGACTCTATAATTTTTCTTCATTTGAATGTAAAAACTGTATGTATGTGTGTTTATATATATACATTTTTTTATCAATTAGTATACCTGGAGTTAAAGATTGTGCACTTATGGTAAACAGCAAATTGTGCTTTGAATATTAGCATCTATCTAAATCATAGTTTGATTTTATGAAAGATCGTATTTTAAAGGGAAACCTTTAAATCGACATAAAACATTCTTGGGAACAATGAAGCAAATTGACTTTAAGCTCAAAATGACTTGCAAATAGCTTTAAGATGTTTAGCGAGATTTCTGGAATGCCAGGGTCTGACTTGTATTTTGACCTCTGATTTTTATCTCACACTGTCCCCAGATTCTGATGCAAGGCAAAAACCCAGGGATAGCTTGGAAGTATGCACTTCCCAAGGCCGCAAATGGAACTCAGCCAGCCACAAAAAGACACCAGCACACCTGGAGTACGGTGCCGTCGGATTGTTCCGTCTCCTGCGGTGGAGGTAGACCACTTCCTAATTCCATCTTCCAAGCCTGTCTCCTCTGAGAACCGGGTGCTTCTCTCCAAGACTCTTTAACAATGCCTGGTTTAAATAAGTCACCCAACAACTGTCTTCCAGGGGAACCATCACTGTGAAACATAAATATTGTACTATTGGAGAAATTTCCGATGTAGAAAAGAACAAATGCTCACAAAGTTCAAATCGATCACCACCAAAGCTCAAAAATTACATGCTTGAAACTTATGAGGGGAAATGTATGAAATACATTTGTTTATAAATACAAGCATATATATATATATATATATATATACATACATACATACATACACATACACATACACAGTTCACTTTCTCCTAATCCTGACTTTCCTGCTTTCTCTCGTTACTGACATCTCACTGGGCTCATAGACAGTGGGATCAAGACAAGTGAGAACATACCAGGCAAATTTAGGATGACCATCTGAAATGTGAATATTGTGTCACCCCATGCGTAAAGGCATAGTAAGGTCAACAAAGTCTCTTTCAGGAGAGAAGCGGGTTCAATCCAGGAAATAACCTGTGCCAGGAAAGAACGGCAACCATCCACTTAACATGGACAAGGAAAGAATTTTATATAGATGCCAGAAATGTCACATATTTTTAGGTGTCAGTAATTGTCATACTTGCTCCTTTGGGAGAAAGACTGAAAGTTCATACTCATAAACATGTCCATGAAACCAAAGCATGATTTCCTACTATCAGGAGCACTGGGTGACAGCAGGTCTTCCTCCTGGGCCCATCCCACTCAGCAAAGCAAGGTCTCTTTGAATCAAGGATAAAGCAAAGATACAGAAAATGAAGAAATTCTTGTGTCTATGAGGCTTGTCTTTAGGCAGCCTTGCTAATTAACAAAATACAAGAAAATATTTTTTAAATGCATGTAGAAAATAATCACCAGATAATACATCTTTGTTAATAAATATTTCAATTGCAATCTGCTAGAAAGAAAGAATCCTCCAGAATTCTTTCATCAACAGTAGGCAACATTGATACTTTCTATCATTCTATTTTTAACATATGAAAACACTCATAGGTTTGACAGTCTCAGCCATGTGGCATAAATGTCATTTTGTATTCTTTCTTACTGAACAGCTATACTGTACACAGATCTTTGCACTCTGCTCCTTTTTCCCTTAGTCTCAGATTGTGAGCAATTTCTCAAATATCAGATGTGCTTTAAGAACTTTTCTAATGGCTTCTTGCTATTCCAGGGAGAGCATAGCATCTTGGGAAAGAGACAGAGTTGATCCATTTTTAGTTCACAAGGAATAAATCCAAGCATGATGCGGTTGCAGGAGAAGTGCCTGGGGAACTCCCTGCTTGCCTCAATTTAGCAAGGTCTTCATGCAGTTCATAGACTGTGGTATAAGCCCTGGGCATAAGAGAAGGTGGCTCCAGATGAATAAATTCTATGGAAGTATACCAGTAATTTCTGGGAATCTCAATGTAGTTGTGATCCCTGCCTCTTTAAAGCAAACCTGCTTGCACCCAAGTGGCTGGACTGAGTGCCAATCATCATAGCAGGAGGGACATTTAATTTGCTTCTCTGAATCCATTTAAGGGAAATTATCACATAAATTAAAAAAAAAAAAAAAAGAAGCACAATTCAAAGGGGAAGCAGCTTTCTTACTAGAGGAGCTTAAAAATGTAGTAATTCATACACACACAAAAGTCTCCAATACAAAGTCCTGAAATGAACAATCAAAGCAAGGCAGTCAGATGCCACTCCACAAGCCCACAGTTCCAGCTGATGGCAGGAATGCACATTCAGAGTTCCAAGTTTTGCAGCATGATATGTATTCAGTAAGAAAATACAAGATGCTTCATGACAAAGCAGAATCTTAGCCTTTTCATACATAATTCATTAGTGGGTTTTCTATGAAGAACATTTTCCATTAGATGTGTTAAAGCTTGCTGAGGTGTTTCCTTTTATGGTTGCTCTTTCCAAAAAGTTGTATTTATCGCTTTATGATGCTGAAATCTACATAGTCTTGAAAAGTAAAAATCTACACATTCGATGATTAAAATTTATTATCTTGGAGATAAGTGGAATTCAAGTTAGTTGCAGTCATATCAAAGGGAGGTGTTTTTACAAAATATTTTTGGATTCTGTTCCCTAAATAGAGTTATCAGAACACTGGTAAATCCAAAGCTAAGTTTGGAAAGCAAGTTGAACTCGTTAATTATCTGTTATTTTCACTCTTGTTCCTTCTGATGTCTTATTAGGTTATATCAGTGTAAAGGCCATTTGCTTACGAGATCAAAATACTCAAGTCAATTCCTCCTTCTGCAATATAAGAACCAAGCCAGCAACTGAACCCAAAATATGCAATGCTTTCTCCTGCCCGGCCTAGTAAGTCATGTGGTCATGTCTTTCTGTTCATACTTGTGTGTGAAGGCCTTTGCTGCTGGTGTGAGATGCTGCAAAGCCTGCTGTCAATGCTTCTAATTGAGAGAGATTGAAAAGTAGATGCAATCTCTAAAATAAATTTAGAAAGAAAAGATGGTTGAACTGGGGAATGAATTCTAGAAGGTGTGTGCGTGACTATACCACAGAGTATCCCAATTTTATATATAACTATTAATGTATCAATTAAAATGGAATAAATAAATAAATAGAAAAATCAATAGAGTAGAGAGAGGGCATCAGGGGAGGGAGGCAGGAGGGAAAGAAGGAGGTCATGTTAGGGATTGAAATGGAGAAATTACATTATATGGATTTATGAAAATGTCAAAATGAACTCAGATATTATTTATATCTATTATGCACTAAAATAAACTTTAAAAAGGTAGGGCTGCATTATGACTTGAAAAGTAAAAATCTTAATCTGCATTAGACCACTCAGTTGACTTGAGCAATGTTATCTTGGGATGTGAAAATGTCTTTTTTATTTTTAACTTTTAAATAGAAACTCCACTTCTCAAAACTGAATCAAACAGATATTTAAATAACACACAATTCTATATTAGTAAAATGTACATGTGGTTGTATGCTTAACTTTTATATAAGTCATCCAAGAATTTAAAAATCATACTGTTGTGCAGACCGAGAAACCCCAAATGCAAATTACATAGTAGCAAGACACAAAAAGGCAAAGCCAAGTGGTGATGCCCCCTCAATGATGGTCCCCGTGGGGAGCTCGGTGGGTTTGTTCTTTGATTGATTTTTGCCACACCATTGTTTGAACACTAATTTTAAGTAAGCTTCCCAGGCAACTAGAGTCTAATGCGATTTATCTTCTGCCAAATATATTTATATAAATGGACAGTTTCTTCTAAAGCCATGGCGCAGTCACCAGTGCTTCAGGTCCTCTTAATAAGCAGTGTGTGGTGTTGGGTGATGCAATCATATGGCGTGATCTTTTTATATATGGATCTGTGTGTCTTTTCCTCGGAACTAGTGGTGCATTTGTCAAAATCGTTTGGGGTTTCAGCTACCCACCAATCCCATATGCCCAACTGTTAACCCAGTTTTTCTCTTAGGGTCTAGAACCAGCTGTATCATGAACACAAAAAGGAGAAAGAAACTGGGCAGGGGACTTCTATGGATTTTCCTCTTTGGCTAAGAAATAACTGAGCCTAAGAAATCCCCCGGAGGCTCTCACATGTGGTTATCAGAAAGTGCTCTTGACCCTTGTGGAGTAACCTCTTGAGGTGGTGGTGGAGATGATGCTGTGTGCTCTAGTCTGCGTCTGTGGACATATAGGGAGAAGCAGAACACTCAACTGGCAAATTGGTTCATTTGAAACCTCCTCCCCATCATTTATTATTCCAGCCAACCAAAGAAAGAGACCTCTTTTTCCTGTATGTGCACGTAAAGCCACACCAAGGTCATGCCTGCCTTCTAGAACCTCCCTGATGACTTCGTGCAGACATGATATCCTGTGAGGGACATGCTCACTGCTAAGAGCAGAACAGTCCCTGCAGGTTCTGTAGAGAGGAGGTGGTGTGCGGATGGGACTTGTCCTCCCTTTTTTCTCTACCTTATTATCTGTTGGTATTTTCTTCTGGGATAAAGGATCCTCCCAGGGACTATTCTTCCCCACTAGGAATAAGGGTTTAGATGCCTAGACCTGAGAAGTAGAAGGACAAAGGTTTACTCTGTTACTTTCACACATAACAAACATGCCATAAACACTGGCTGTATGCGAAGCCCCTGAGAACTGTGGTATGGAGATGAGTAGTGTGTGGCTTCTGCAGTCCGTGAATCGACAGTGGAAGGGAAGAGATGGGTGTGTGAAGAAGTAATTGAGATGCAGTGTGGTGTGCTACGAAATGTGTGTAGGAAGTAAAGTATGATGGGTCTGGGCTTGAAGGTGCAGGTGGCTGGGGCAAGGTGGAGAATTAGCTGGGCTCACTGTGGAAAAGCCCCTATGCCGTGCAGAAGTCTGTGTTATTTCTAGAGTCTTTGCAAACCCATCACATTAATCCCATAGAAGAAAGTTGAGTTTAGTAGGAAAAAAATACCATTTCAGAAGTGAATGTTGAAACAAATAATTTCATAATGTTTTATTTATATCTTGTTATAAGACACAAATAATTGTATAAATAGGAAGAATATTTTGTTGGATATCATCTTTCTTTAAATAAGATACTATGGATTATGTGATATTCCTAGAATTTCATATTCCTAGAATTTATTTGCTTAATGGTGTAGATTAAAGGTCTTTAATGTCACACATCAAGCTTTTAGGAGAAACCAGAGGAAGATATTATGAGACTAGAGAAAGTGACAGAATTTCAAAAGTATTAAAAAACATATTTGGTCTTATCTAAAACGATATTTAGAATCTAAGATCAGCTTTAGACATTGCTGCTGTGATTCAAGTGCATAACAGCCTATCTGGAGTATCTATTTTATGCTTTCCCTGAAAATCATACAAGTTCAATTATTCAAAAGTGGTTGCTGGAAAGCATGATTAGTTTCCATTGATGGGCATTCCAACATACACCAAGCCTTAGATAGTTGTAAAAGAACTGGTCTGTCAATCATTAATGTGAGGTTAGATCTCTAAGTAATTGTAAGCTTTAAGAATAATCAAAGTAGTAGTTTGGGGAACTGCCCACTTGTGATTGTGCTTTGTGTTAATTCCCATGGCAGCACGTATCAGAAAGTCCCCTCTGCTCACACACCCACCTCTGCACTGGGTTGAAGGCTCCTTCATGGAAAGGACCTGCCTCATTCGTTTTTCCAACCCCCATGCCTAGAAGAGGCTCTGACACATAGTTAAGATCCTAATAAATTTGGCTGAGTGAATTGCTCAGATATTAAAATGGCGTGTATTTCTTCCCCTGCAGAAGAAATATTTTTCCTAGAACCATGTGGTGCTTCCTTATATCTGAGTCACCTTAGCATATGATTCAGAATTAGTACAGATTGCCCTCATTGGTTTTAAAATGGATCTAAGGTATTCACCAGCTGCTTATTCTGTTACAGTAAATGCCTTAGCGGTCACAATACTAAGTCTTCACTGAAAGTAATTTTGATTTTCGCTGAAAGTTGGCTGCCAGGTGAATGGAGCGCGTGCAGCAAGTCATGTGCGGGGGGCCAGCAGAGCCGGAAGGTGCGGTGCGTGCAGAAGAAGCCCTTCCAGAAGGAGGAGGCGGTGCTGCACTCTCTCTGCCCGGTGAGCACGCCCACCCAGGTCCAAGTCTGCAACAGCCACGCCTGCCCTCCAGAATGGAGCCTTGGGCCTTGGTCACAGGTAATGGGGTCAGACTTGGAGTCACGGGTCTTGGTCCCCACTCAAGATGAAGGTGAACATGCAGGTGTCTTTGTCCAGGGGTGCTCAGCTGTTTACATCTTCATGGGAATCAGGCTGGATTAACACCGTGGGGACCTGGGAATCTTCATTTTAGCTATTGTTCTTGAGTGATTCCAAAGGGACCTGAAGTTTGAGATCCCCTATCCCAGAGCTTAGAATATTCCTTAGTGGTTTATAAAATCATGTGGGGGCCATTTAGGTATGCCTAAGTGTAGCGAGAAATTGGTACATAGACCTGGCAACTGAGTTCTCCAAAGCAAATGGAAGTATACAAGTGCAAAGAGTGAGCCATAGCAAAAAATATTTAACTCTCACTTTGTGGAAAAGGGAGAGAGTTAAAACAAATTAAAAGGATCTGGGCGTCAAGTTTGCTACTGTCACAAACTCCCAGAGAAAGGCTTAAGTAATAAGTTGAAGGAGACATTGAACTGTCATTCACCACTCAAAATTTCCCTCTCAAGGAGAGGCTCTCCACGGAGGGAAGGCTTGTCCCTAGGACACAGGCTGCTGGCATCTAGTGCACAGAGGCGGATGTCTATGATGCTTTGTGTCTTCCACAAAGACTAAGTGTCAGAGGTCTCCCTCCTTCAGGACCTCTGCCTTACCACCCCTTACAGGTGATGGTTCATCCTCTGCTAATCCATAGATGGCAATCAAACTTTAGAGAAGAGCTCAAAGCTGCAGGGGAATGGTCACTTGCACTGTAAGCCCGGTGGCAGCAGTCCCTTGTGTCATGCAGAGGGCTGATTTCTGAAGTTCAGCAGTACAGTGCCACTTTCCCAGAAGAAGGCAGAGGATGACTTTTTTTCCCCATGTTGGGGTATATCTATTAGATTAAGAATCCAGGGGTGGGAAAGAATGTCTTTGAGCATGCTTTGGGGTACTTTATGTGAGAACACATTCATTTTTAAATGTAAAAAAGGGTAAATGTATATAGTATACGATGTTGAGTCTGTTCTCTTTCTTTCCAGTTGGGAATTATAATTTACAAAGGGAGAATTCAGAGGACTGTTTTAGCCAATATGTATGGTAGTCATGGATAATGGAGACTGGTGAATTTCAAATGGCCCTGATGAAAAACATGTTAGTTCATGGAGTTTGCCCCAAATGTCACATGGAAATTATTTCTTTTGTGAAATTTTGATTACTAGAACCAAATGTGTCTCTTCGAGAACTTGCTCATAACTAATATAAAAGAGATCCTTCAGAATGTATCACAACCTGTTCTTGCATGAGCAACAGGTCGCATATTTGGCCATTCTGAAATAGAATTGCAAACATAAAATTAGAATTTTTTTAAAAAAAGAATTAACCATTTAGATATTTTGTGACAGAGCAGTGATACATGCCATGGTTCACCCCCTGGTCTGGCTTCAGACCCACTTGTCCACTGATCTCTTTTCCTTGGCAACTGTGTGATTATCTTAGACAGGATGCTCTACTCTTGGATTCTTAGATACTTCTTTTGTAAAAAAAAGAGTGACAGTGATTGGGTCCTAAAGTTGTCAGAATGTTGTGTGATACAGGCTCTGTTGTTGGGTGCTAAATTACATCATTACATGGAAGGGATTCTCCCTGATGTCATTGTCATCTCCTTTAAGAATGTGAAGAGTGAGAATTCACACTGGTCCTCTGAGCAAGCTGCGAATGCACCCTGCTGATTGTGAATAGTTAAGAAACCCAGGTAAAAAAGAGAGGCTGCTGTGGCATATGGTCCTTCTGAGAGAAAGATAAGATGGTAGGGGCCAAGATGGTGACACATTCCTTGAGGACAAGCCTGGAGCCAGTGACCTTTTAAGTGACTTTGACAAGTTTATAACTATTCCCCTGAAAGCAAGGAGATGCTTTTGAATAATTCTTTTGAAGGTTGAGAGTAAGAGTGAAAGAGTAATTTGCCCATCTGAAGCTTTGTATTATGCAGATTTACTCAGGTCTTTTATGAGTTCTTAGTAGTCTCCCCCAAAGTTAGGACAATACCCAGAAGGCACAGTTGTCAGGGATAAGAACCTAGTCCCTTGTGCCCCCTTTCTCTGACACCTGACTACTGTTGATGTAGCACACACCTATAGTCTATCTGTCTGTCTGCACACATTTCTGCTGTTACTCTTCTTGTTAGAGTCACAAGTGATCCTCTTTGGTCAAGCACCCAGGTCCACTACACCTTGTAACAGACACATACAATTATCCCAATGGATAGGTGCCCTTTTCTAGTATACTGGGCTGTGTGATGAATGTAACTCATCTTCAGACCTGGGGTCACCAGCAGCCATTAGATATTCGGCAGGTTGAAGGCAAAGCTAATCATGGCAAGTTACGTAGTCTTCCCTGGGCCCCTAGGTGGGTTTCGCCTGCTGCAAAGGACTTTATTGGGAATTTTGCTCAAACACTTACAAATAATCTTGCAAACACTTCTTCAGTGTGAAATTAACTCAAATGAAAAGCATTTACTAAAATAGCATGCCAATAGCACTTTTTCTTCTTCTCAAGTGTTCCAAGACCTGTGGACGAGGAGTGCGGAGACGTGAACTCCTCTGTAAGAGCTCTGATGCAGAGACCCTCCCCGAGAGCCTGTGCGCCAGCATCCCCAGACCCGAGGTGCAGGAGGGCTGTGTGCTAGGACGATGTCCCAAAAACAACCGGCTGCAATGGGTCACATCTTCGTGGAGCGAGGTATGAGCTCGGCTGCACTATTGGGTGAGGAGAGGGTTCAATGCTCAGCTCATCCACCAGCATCCAGTCAGAGGTCTCCTTTTTGCTACACACATACACCAGGTATCTACTAATTGCTGATTCCTCCTCAATGCTTGTTTCAAACATGTATAAAGTGCCCAACATACTTACCAGGCCTGTGCCTGGGTAAGGGATACAAAAGTCCATAAAGCACACATAGGGAAACCAATGTGGTAGGCAGGGTGCTATGAGAAGTCTGTAATTTTCTGAGAAAGTTCAAGGTCAACCAGAGCCAGACTTTAGGAAGAATTCTCATCAGCAGAGACTCTCCAGGGAGTATGAAGGATGAGCAGGAGTCATGCAGAGGTGGGGTTGGGGCAGGTTGTGACAGTATCGCATACTCAGCGGGCCGGGACAGGACCAGGGTGGGGTTATGGTGGGAAACTTCATTGGAGAGGGGTCATAAGGCCTTGGGTAGCAGGTTAGGAACGTGTCCTGCAAGTACTGAGGAACCAAGTGAAATCTTAAATGAACAGTGGAACCCTCAGGGAACAGGCACCCAGCAGGCAGACCCAAGGGTGGGGAGGCCCTGTGTGGACACTGCAGGAAGGAAGACGGAAGATGAAAGTGTTTGGGACAGAGAGAAGCCATATTCTTGAGTTCCTAAGGAGACCATTTGGAACCTTCAGGCCCATGTGCTGGTAGGAGAGAGGGAGGAGCTGTCTCCAACTCTGGCTTGGGAAACGCAACTGAACTCATAGATATAGGAAAGAGGAAAAGGATCTAAGCCCAGAGCACACAGTGTAGACAAATGAGGTCTCGGCTTTGAGGGGTCTGCAGTCTGGTAGGAAATTTAGAGAGGGAAAAAAAATAATAGTGGGACGTTGAGCGAGCTTGGTGAGCCTCACTGTCCTTTCTTCTGTCTAAATGATAAACGGGTCCATACCACGAAGCAGTTATGGCAACACAGTCTCCCTCCTCCCCTTCTGTTTTCTTTAAAAGACATTATGACCTGAAGGCTACGTGCGTGACCCTGGGCTGGCCCTGCTGGCCTCATCCGTACAAGGGAGCTGTACTTGTTGGCTCCATTGTAAAGGGGGGCGTTCAGTTTCACCCATTATCGTATGTGATATTTACACTGATACCAATTTCATTGATTAACTGGCTTCATGAGGCTCCATACATTATCCCCTAATACTGTTTAAAATACTTTGAAAAACATGGTTTCTCCCAGTTATTTCATGGACCTCCATCCTCCCCTCTCTCTCTCCTTCCAGCCATAACACAGCATTAGGTTACATCTCATCCAAGGGAGAGGCAGGGTGATCATAAGGGACAAGTATTCAGAAGTGTCTTCCCCCTCCACTGTCTCTTGACTCTCTTTCCTTGGCTCATTCTCCCAGCTGCTCAGAAAGACCTGGCGTGAATGCCACCAGTGCTTCTGTCTCATCCTTCTGCTGGGGGACTTTATCTCACATCCACATGGCATCTCTCAGTCCCCATGAACAGTGTGTATGAGTGAGCTCTGCAAAAGTCACTTCAATACTCTGTCTTTTGGTCTCCTCGCCTGTAGCATCCAGAACTCCACTGATTATCGTTAAGTCCCTCACAGGCATGTGGTTGACACCATAGGGAGGTACATCTATCCGCTCAGCAGATTTGACAGTGGCGCTCTGCCATCTCAGGCCCCCTCTCTCTGCCCCCAGTGTTCTGCAACCTGTGGTTTGGGCGTGAGGAAGAGGGACTTGAAATGCAGCGAGAAGACCTTCCAGGGAAAACTGATAACTTTCCCAGAACGAAGATGCCGCAACATTAAGAAACCCAACCTGGACTTGGAGGAAACCTGCAACCGAAGGGCTTGTCCAGTGTACAACACGGCAGCTGGATGGTACACGTCGCCGTGGCAACGGGTGGGTGCACACAGATGTAGGAGTTTGACGTTCAAGTGAGATGCAAAAGATGAGGCAGCTCACCAACAGTTGCTCATTGCACATTAGCAGTTGCCCAAGCATAAAGAAGAAAGGTTTGTGCTACTTATGTGACCCTAATCTGTAAATTTTAGTTTTTATGTTTAGAAAATTGGTATGATAAAAACTGGAAGAGTTGCTTTTTTTGCCAAGTAAGTGAGGCAATGAGTATAAAGCACTTAACATCAGGCCTGTGACACTCTGCTAATTTAGAAATGCTGCTCACAATCACAGCTCCTGTTTTTGAAAAATACCATAACAGCTAGCATTTTCCAAACCATTTGTGTGCAATAAATCTGTATGTGCATTCTCTCAGCTAATCCTTGAGACAACCCTCTTAGCAATCACAGCGACCTGAATTCTCTGTCCTCAGCGGTGAGAGACACCCTTTTTCTGAGGACATTGGGTCACTGGTTTGGGTTTTATGGGCTAGATGGTATGTGATGCTAAGTGGGAGAGAAGAGCATGTCCCCAGGGATGCTTGTGGCAGAGTTGCTTTGTTCTTCACAGCACACATTCAAAACAGCTGCCCACCTTACCACTAAGCACAGGGGCCATGTGTGAGTCCAGGCGTTATGTGTGTAAACACGCATACATCCAGGAGGATCTGAAAGTAAAACATGAAGGAGAATGGCATGGTTATTTCTCATGGGCCAGGCAGTATGCTTTCCATATCGCTAGGCTCTTTATCTCTGAGTTTTTAATGATTTACACATTTGAAATGGATTCTAATATTATTATTGAGATCAAGGGTTAGCCAACAATTGTCAAGGTGCCAAGTCTGTGTCCTTGACCCTGCCATTTGTTTTTGTAAGCTTTTTTATGAGAATATAGCCACATTCATGCCCACACTGACTATTGCTATGTTCATGCAACAGAGAGCATGTAGCCCCTAATACCCACAATTCATACTATCTCACCAAGTTAGAGGTTTTGCTATTTGAATGTTATGCTAATTCCCAAGCTCATACTTTTTCCACTCCAGCTTAAATTTTCCTCCCAAATGCAAAGTCAGATAGTGATGTTTGTCATCTATCTGCATTAAATTAATAAATTACTAAAATTTTAAAGCAAAACAAACTCTATTTAAAGGGTTACACTTTTCCCTAATAACACTTACTTATTTATGCCTCTTATGAAATAGCTTTATCAACTTTTCATACACCTATCTGGGTAAAAAAAAGAAACACTGACCATCATTAATTGTACAGTAAAGTTACTGGCTTGTAGGAAGCACCCAATCCCCCATGCTAACTCAGAATGACCGAGGGCATAATTCCAGTGTCTCCGATTATCACTTATTTTCCTGTCCTAATTTAGAGTTATCCCCCTCCACTATGGCATCTGCAAAGTTGGTCTGGAATTCTTTAAATACTGCACTCCATTCCCTAGATGTGTCTGGGTTTGTTTCTGCGTTCTTAAGGCTACTTCTGGAATCTCTCTTCTTTATGAGTCACTTAACTGGGAGACGCATGCTCTCGGGCTAGACAGCCTTTGCTTAAGACCCTTCTGATCAGATCAAAGGCACACACACACACACACACACACACACACACACACACACACATCGGGATGAACCGTCAGCGCCTGAGCCTGGCTCCAGATGATCTCTGCTCCATCAGCAGGCATCTCGGTAATGTCACGACCGAGGAGATTCCTTCTGTTTGACATCACCGACCTCAGAAAGGACAGCATCCAGAAGGGCCCTTCTGACTCCCTTCTCCTTTCCCTTCTCTGCAGTGCACAGTCACCTGCGGGGGAGGGGTGCAGACCCGCTCCGTCCACTGTGTTCAGCAAGGCCACCCTTCCTCCAGTTGTCCGCTCCACCAGAAGCCACCAGTGCTCCGAGCCTGCAACACAAACTTTTGTCCAGCACCTGAAAAACGAGGTAAAGGGCACCGCGCCTGTCAGTTCCACTAGTCTCTGGAGAATTTGTCACAAGCTGACGCTGTTTGGCGGTGCATCTCGTGTGTTCATAGCTCTATGGCCTGTCGCACATTCCAATGCAGACTTGATGATACTCCCCGGAATTCTACAAGCTGCAATGCTGGGGCACTTACAGTCACAGTAATCTGGTTTTCTGGCTCTGGAGGGAGCATTTCATTCTATAAGGCTTTGTAGCCACTCATTCTTACTTCAAAAGTGGGAAACGGCCATGTTGCAAGACCCTTTTTTAAAATTAAATGTTTGTTCAACAAACATGAAAAAGTAACCACCATGTGTCAGAGATTATGCTAATCAGTGGGAATATAAGAGGGAACAAGAATGGCCCTCCAGGGGCTCTCGTTTTAATGGAGGAGACAGATAAATTATAGTCAATTACACCGAGTGCGTGCTGTCCTAGGACTGCACATGAAAAGGTTTCTTAAGTCGGTTCAAGTGAAGTGCAGCGGGTGCTGCTGGGAAATTCAATTACAGGAGAGAACTGCTTTCCTAGTCTAGTTCGTTTTCAAAGTCATCTGACAAACACCAGGAAGTATTTTTTTTTAGCCTAATCAGATTTCCTTGTGCAAGACAATCATTTTCTAGCATAAAACTGCTGGGTTTTCTTTTCATCCAAACCCAGCTTTTTTTCCAAGACAGTCCAATCTCTTACCCTGCTTTTTCCAGTTTGTGGTGAGTCAGACTCAGGACTGTTCCTCCCGGGCTCCCCTGTCTGCATCGCTTCCCATCTCTAAGTTGTTCTGGGTGTACTTAGCTCCAGGCTTGGGGCGTCAGTTTCTTTCCTCTTCTTTAACGAAAGAAGTTCTTGTTATCTGCGTTCTATGTTATCTGGGCTGAGGTTTGCAAAGACACAAGGAAGGTGTTATGTAGCAATTGCTGAAAAACAGATCATCTCTAGTTGATGCTAGAATGTTCTATGGGGAAGAAATGTACATTTTTGAGGAATGGATCATGAACTCCCAGACTCTCTCCTTTCTTTACCATCAGTGATTTCTCATTTCCCCTGGAAGTCAGACCACCATGAAGCAACCTACACATACCGAGGCTTGGTCTAGGGAAAAAAAATGCACCCCATCAGCATGGCCGAAGGACAGTAGCCAATCATGAGAATACCTCATTGTATGTTACGGCTGTGGGATGCCTTCCCTGGTGTCAAGATTGGGGCTTCACCTTGGATGATTTGCATCGTACTTACTTGAAGGGAGACCACTTGTAGTCTCGTCATTCACAGTGCACTGCACCTGGTGTTTCACATTGGATGTCTGGGCTACAACTAGGGAGAGTAGAGTTGGGAATGGCCAGGTTAATTGGGTATTGCTAATATACTGCTCCTCACGGAACCCCATGTCTTCAGATGGATGGTATTGCATGAGGAAGCAACAAGGATTGTAAAAACATAAACACAGATTTCGATCCCTGCTCTGAGACTTACAAGCTACACAGCTTTGAGCAAGTTTTTATTCAACAGGGAAATAATGCTTACCTCGAAAGACCACTGTGAGCATTAAATAAGGTAGTTCGACTTTCAACACTTGGTTATTTTGTACTTACTAAGAACTATTCTCAGGTCTGATACAAGCAAAACGAACAAAATTCTCACTTTCATGCCAAACTTATTGCATGCAGATGGAAACAGCAAGCCGACCAGTAGACAGGTGTGATCAGATGATAACACAGCAGGAAGGAAACTCAAGGAGGGTATAAAGAAAGAGTGACTGGGGAGGAGGAGATAGGAAAGCAGTGTAGACATCAGGTCAGACAAGACCACTTTGAGGGGACAGAAGATGCTTGGGTAGGAAGGCCTTGTCCATCATTTTTAGACTTAAGGTCTTATTATGCCACTCAATTATAGCTTGACCTTTTGGATTGTATGGTATTCCATTGGAGTATTTAATATTCCAAGTTTGGAAGAATTCTTGTAATGATTTGCTCACAAAGCAGGGCCCATTGTCTGTCTGTCTTGTAGGGGTGATCCCAAAATGGCAAAACATTGTAGGAAATGGCTTTCAGGATATCGAGCTTTTTTGCCCAAATGAGCAGTTGCCCAACAAGCATGTGAATAAGTATCTATAGACATAAATATATATTTTAATTTTCCAAAAGGTGCATAGTGGGTCACATCAGTTTGCCAGATGACATTAGGTCTGAGGCCCCTAGGGTTGACCCTGGAGGATTGAAGAGGTGGGACCTGTTTTCCCAACAGTTTTTGTAATTCCACCAAGGTATACGACGACTGGAAAAGTAATTGAGGGTTAAGGGGACAGACAGAGTCCAACCTAAGTTAAAAGGGGGTAAGGTCTGGACCTTGTCATTAGATATATGTAATCCTCCCTTCTGTAAGAGTCTGGAGTTCCTTATAGGCGGAACCTAACACTTTGGCATCTGACCACAACAATAATGATGCCATCCATGTAAACATATAGAATTATGTCCAATCGCCTCAGAAGGGTTTGCAGGGCTTGTGAAACAATGTTGACAAAAAGCTGGACTGTTGGCCATTCCCTGGGGTAACACCACCCACTCATATCTTTGGTCTGGCCCCTGGGGAGGGAACGGAGAAGGCAAACTTCTCTCAGTCCTGGGGATCAAGGGGAATAGAAAAGAAGCAATCCTTGATATCAATCACAATGAGAGTCAAATCCCGAGGGATGCAGGGGGTCCAGGGCAGCCCTCGCAAGGGGATACCAACGGGAATCATCCACTCATTAATCTTTCTTAGGTCCTGTAACATTCTCCATTTCCCTGTGGCCTTGTGTATTCCAAGGGCTCAGGGAGGGCCTAATATGCCCTAGGGACAGTTGTTCTGATATTATCTCTTTTAACTTTTGTAGTTTATCTAGGGGAAGCGGCCACTGTTCCATACACACTGGAGGGCCTGGAAGCCATTGAATGGGGGGGACGGTAGGAACAGTGGCCTCTAGGATTGGGGGTGAGGCCTCACATGGGGTGCAGGAGTGTTCCGCCTCGATGTCTCAAAAAGTGGATCCCCCCGGTAATTGCTAAGGGGACCTGATAGGCCAAACTGTTGTTGGCATCTCTCTTCCTCTAGGATATCGTCATAAATCCCTTTGTGATCTGTGGTGATGAACACCTCAGCTTCCCCTAAAATATCCTATCCCAGCAGATTAGCTGTCAGGCCAGACGCCACCAGAGGGCGTACCTCTCCCTGACTACCATCTACATCCTTCCAAATAAGCCAATCCTTGGTTTCTTCAGACTTTGTCACCCCCCATCCCCCAATAACTGAGGTCCGGGAATCAGCTTCCATTGTGGGGGAACCTCCTCTTTCCTTAATACTGTCCGATCCGCTCCAGTGTCAATCAAGCAGTGGATCTTTTTCCCTGCTATGAAGATATCCGTTTTTGGCCTAATTCCCAGGATTATTGGGACTGTCCAGTGTGCCCTAGGCGGGCCACTAGGCGGGGCGCCTCTTTTGGGTAACGGGGCTGGAGGGTGCCCCATTATTAGTTTAAAGGCTTCCCCTTAAAATCAAATTTGGACTTATAATCCCTCTGCCAATGGAATCCCTTTCTACACAGGGGCAAGGCGTCTTAGGCGGGGTTTGCCCCTTAGGTGGGCCTGAGGGACGTCCCTGCGGGGCACCAGGTCTTATTGGGACTTTAGGGCACTCTCTCTCTTGAAGTGGCCCTGTTGACCACACCCACAACAAACCCCTTTCCCGGCGCCACTGGAAGAGATGAGGGCGGTAGTAAGGGCCTCAGCAAGCGAAGCCATTGGGGCCTACAAGGCTGCGACCAACGACTGTGATTGGTGGGCCTGAGTACCGACATCCTTAGTGGCCACTATCCACCTCCCATAGATCTGTCCTTCATCCCGCACAGGCTGGTTTGTGGTCTGTGGTTATCCCCTCCCAGACCAGCATCTTGACAAACTGGTCCCCAAGGGGCCCTGGGGGAATTTCCTTTGGAGGCTCTTTTCCACCTTCTCAATGAAGGTGGCAAGATCCTCGGTAGCCCTCTGAGTAATTCCTGCTACCGGGGGCTCTGAGGGGCCTTCCTCCAACTTCTTCCATGCCGCCAGTCGTAAAGCCCGTACCTGCTCCTGGTAGGGGGCAGGGATAGCAGCCTGCTGAAGGCCTGTGGAAAATTGATCATTGGACCCCAACAGTATCCCATAAGTTACAGGAACCAGGGGATTAACAGCCTGATTCCTCTCAGCCTGAGCATGGCACTCCTCATTAAAAAAGCATACCATTTCAGGTACAGGGGACCAGGAAGCACGGCCTTGGTTAAGTTTTTCCAGTCTTGGATGGTGCACTGTTGGTGGGCCAGACACTGGAGGATGGTTTCGGCCCAGGGAGAATTAGGTCCATCCTCGGAGATGGCCTTTTTTGAGTTCTTTCAAATCTTGGGCCTCCCAAGCAACTGGACATAACAGAGTCTTGAAAACTCAGGAAGGACCCCAGATATGGTTCCCATGTGGGGCGCTAAGGAACCTAACTTGCAGGCTACTACCTGCTCCCTGGTCCAGGGGCCAGTCTATTGCCCTCAGGGTTAGCATTTACCAGGAAAGCCATACACAATGGGGATAAGTCATTGCTGGTCTTAAGAGATGGTGGCTTAACCGGCTTTTCTGGGTTTGCACAAGATGGCGGAGAATTTCTGTGAGGAGAGGGGTGACAATATGGCAGAGGCTGCTCCCCATCCCGACTATCTACCATGTGTTCCGGGACAGGAGCACTTGGTGCGGAACTCAGAGGAACAGGTTAAGGATCAAAAGGGTCTAGGAGGCCATTGTCAGAGTGAGGCTTTAAGCCTTTCTACTCCTAGGCAGAGAGAGGACTCCCTTGCCGTGACCCAAGTCACTCCTCAACAAGGGTTTCCCAAGCTGGGTCACCCTTTGAGGTAGGAGGAGTAGGTGTCTTAAAAGGGTCTTTGCCGCACCTAGATGTTCCTTCTGAGGGGCCAGGGGAGAAACAAGCTTTGAGGGCAGATAGGATTGGGTAGACCCCAAGAGGGGGGTCCTCTCCCAGGTTAATCTCCCTCTTCCTCACCAATTGTTCTGTGCGGTCCCAGGTGACCCAATCAAAAAGATTGGCAGCCACCAACCAGGGCGCAGCGCGTGTCAAGGTTTCTCAGACCTTTTCGGCCTGGGCATCCGAGATCTCTAAACCTCGGCTTTTAAGCATGAATCTCAGTGCTTTAAGAGCTGGAGCATCATGCTCAGTGTGAGATTGCCCCATCTCTTCAGGGAGACCCTTACCTCAGAACTCGCTTGGCTTGGCTCGTGAATACTTTCACTTTTGGTGAACCGACTTCTTCGTGTCCCTGTTCGGGCGCCAGACGTCAGGGGTTTTAGTCCTCATTCCCTCTCGACCTGCAGGAGAGAGAGGGAGAGCACGCCCCGGCCAGGATGAGCCAAGAAAGGAGAGGGCCGACTGACCGCCCGCACCCAGCCCTCCCTCGCGGGAGGACAATCAGACGCATCAGGGAGACCAGTCAAGGCAGGAGCCCGTTTATCGAGGAAGTACACACAGCTAATATAGAGTACAGAAGCCAACCGGAACAAAGGGCGGTTGGGCGGGAAGGGCTCACGCGTGCCCATTCCATGGGCTGTAAGGGAAAGCATGAACTGTCCACGAGGGCGGAAGAGTCCTGGGCCTATCCTAGAGGTGGTCCCATTTTTCGTCACAACCCACAGCACCGCCTTCTGGCTAATTGCCAGGCGCCATCTTAGCCACATGTGGCCCCCGGACCAGGGAGCAGATAGTAGCCTGCAAGTTAGGTTCCTTAGTGCCCCACACGGGAACCATATCTGGGGTCCTTCCTGAGTTTCCAAGACTATGTTATGTCCAGTTGCTGGATTCTGAATTACCCAGGTCACTTATATGGAAAATAGTACTAATGTAAGCAAGAATAAGCAGCCAGCCTAATAATAGCATCCTAACTAGGGTTTAAACGCCTTATCTTAAGTTTAAGAAGATTGTTCTTATGGTGAGTAACTTGCCACTTGGAGTTCGAATCCAGAATGAAGTTGCTCCTCACAGCAAATGGGTCCACTGGCTTTGCCTGAGAGTAGTGGATTCAGGTGGCGATTCCATCAACCTTGAGAGCTATGGGTGTTGTGAGGATCACCATGAATGGTCCCTTCCAGCGAGGTTGCAGTTGTTGGGTGCAGAGCAGGCTGAACTGTGTTGTCTGCAGGGCAGGCTGAACAGATGTTGTCTGCAAGATAGCCCACGCACTCAACCCCCCCCTCTATCTGGTCCTTTATCACCTGTTTGCCTCAAGTCTGAACATTCAACCCTGCTCAAGGCTGAACACTTAACCCCCCCTTGGGCCAACAAGGCAGCTTGCAGACCCAGAGGCCCCATTAGATTTGGACTATAAAAACTCCCTCCTGCCAGCCCCCCCCCCCCTTTGCTCTCTCTTTCTTGCTCTCTTTGTCTTTCTTGGACGCACGCTATCTCTCTCTTGCTCTTGCTCTTGCTCTCTCCCTCCCCTCCCCTCCCCTCCCCTCCCCTCCCCTCCACTCCACTCCACTCCCCTCCCCTCCCCTCCACTCCCCTCCACTCCCCTCCACTCCTCTCCTCTCCTGTTCTCTTCTCTTCTCCTCTCCTCCCTCTCTCTCTCTCTCTCTCTCTCTCTCTCTCTCTCTCTCTCCCCCTCTCCCTCTCCTTCTTTCCTTCTTTCTTTTCTCTTTATTTTCTTTTGGTTGCTCTGAGTGTTGTGGTCACTTTTCTTTCAGCAGTGATTCCTGTCAATGTCTCTTTATGTAGACCCAGTCTCTGGGACGGAAGCTGAGTGGCTGAGGAGGGGGTCCTGTCTCGTACAGAGCTTTGAGGTGGGGCCACATGTCCTGGTGGGCTTGTTGTAGGGCTTTTAGGGAACGTAAGAGTTCAGAGTCATCAAATTCTACAAGCAGCTGCTCAGACAGGCAGGGGATTATAGAGGGGTGTGGGTATGCCAAACACAATTTCAAAGGGAGAGGCTCCTAATTTATAAGGGGAATTTCGTACCCTATACGTAAGGAAGGAGGGCTACCCAGTCTCCGCCAGTCTCCATGGTATGGTCAATAGGGTCTCTTTTAGGGCTCTATTCATTCTCTTTATTTGTCCTGAACTTTGGGGTCTGTAAGCACAATGCAATTTCCAGTCTGCCCCAAGAATAGACATGAGTTCCTGGCTTACCTTAGACACAAAGGCCGGTCCATTATCCGACCCTACCAAGACTGGGAAGCCATACCTGGGTAAGATGTCTTCCAGCAACTTTTTAACTACTACTTGAGCTGTCTCACGCCTAGTTGGAAATGCTTCTACCCATCCTGAAAGGGTATCTATAAAAACTAGAAGGTACTTATATCCGTATTTGCCAGGTTTTACCTCAGTTAAGTATACTTCCAATGGCTCCTGGTCTGTCTCCTCTTATCTGATTCCCAGGGTTGGTCATGCTGTGGCCCGCATTCGTCAGCTGGCAGGCCTTATAGGTAGTAATAATCTTCTGGATCTTGGAATTTGCATTTTTAATCTTTATCTTAGCATGCCTTAGTAGGTCCTGCATCTTTCTCTCACCCATGTGGGTGGAGCGATGCACTTTTTGTAAAATTCTATTGCCTAATTTTTCAGGTATTATCACATGACATCGTCAGTCTCCCCACCATCCATGAAGGCACTGAGTCACAGGCAGTTCTTTAATCCACTCTAAGTCCTCCTTGGAATATTGTGGCATTTCTGGTGGACTTCGGGGTCCCAGGCCAGGCAGGTTGGCTATCATCACATCTCTCTTTGTGCGGCTATTCCCCGAGCTGTTTTATCCGCCAGATTGTTCCCTCTGGATACCATGTCCTTAGGTTTCTGATGTCCTGGAGTGGACAATGGCCAATGTCTTAGGCAACCTTAGGGCGGTAATGAGGGCCAATATCTCTTCTTTATTTTTTATAGACTTTCCCTCGGCTGTCAGTAGCCCTCTTTCTTTATAGATGGCGCCATGTATGTGGGCCATGGTAAAAGCATACCGGCTATTGGTGTACACAGTCAGCTTTTTGTCTTTTCCCAGGGTTAGTGCTTGGGTCAAGGCTATCAGTTCAGCTCTCTGGGCTGATGTTCCTGTTGGGAGGGGCTCAGCCCATACCACTTCAGTCTCTGTTACCACTGCCATGCCCACATACCTCTGACCTTGTTGAATGAAGCTGCCCCCATCTGTAAGCCAGATAAGCTCTGAATCTAGGCAATGGCTGGTCTTCTCTGATGCCTTGGACCTGTGCTAGGATCTGTGCACAGTCATGCAAGGGAGCCTCCAAGTCGGGGTTGGATAGCAGGGTCATGGGATTGAGAGCTGAGGGTGCCTGAAAGGTGATTCTGAGAGGGTTAAGTAACAGCCTTTGATAATGGGTGAGCCGGGCGTTGCTTAGCCATTGGTCCGGGGGTTGTTTTAGGATTCCCTCAATGGCATGGGGGGTGGTGGTGATATATAGCTCTTGTCCTAAGGTTAGTTTGTCGGCGTCCTTTACCATTAGGGCAGTGGCAGCTATCATCCTCAAGCAAGGTGGCCAGCTGGCCACCACAAGGTCCAGCCTTTTTGACAAGTAGGCCACTGGCTTCTTCCAGGGACCCAGATACTGGGTCAGGACCCCTTTAGCAAGCCCCTTGTGCTCATCAATGTACAGATAGAGTGGTTTTGTGACATTGGGTAGCCCTAGAGCATTGCGGACAGCAATGCAGTCTTAATTTGATCGAAGGCCCTGCCCATCTCCATGGTCCCCTGGAAGAGCTGAGTTTCTTTTGTGCCTTCGTACAGAGGCCTGGCTAATTCAGCAAACCCAGGTATCCACAGCCCGCAAAAGCTGGCATATCCCAGAAACTCCCTCATTCGCCTTGGGGTCCGGGGTACAGGGATTTTTAAAACTGTTTCTTTCCTGGCCTCTGTTAGCCAGCATTGCCCGTCTTTTAACAGATGCCCTAGGAATGCCACCTCAGGCTTGCAGATTTGAGCTTTCTTGGCTGAAGCTCGGTAACCTAGGTCCCCCAGGGTCTGCAACAGGTCTCTGGTCCCTTGTTGCCCCTGACCATCAGAGATTGTAGTGCCTCCGGGTTGAAAGTGAATTTGAGCTCCAATTTTTGTAAGTCACTTCCCAACAGCGGGTAGGGGCCATCAGGGATAACTAAGAACGAGTGGGACACCCGGCCCGTGCCTAGGTCCACTGTTCTTCAGGTAGTCCATGAACCTTTGTTAATCCCTGTAGCCCCCTGTACCCAAGAAGTCCTTTTAGATAATTTTCCATGCGGCTCCTCCATCAATATGGAGTGTTGAGCTCCAGTGTCCACTAAGAACTCCATTGGAGTCCCCTCCACCTTAAGAGTTACCCTGCGCTCGGGGAGGGGAGCCGAACCTGACGCCCCTAATCTTCCTCTGTGTTAGTCACCAGAGCTGGGGTGCGTCTAGGGGAATGGGGTTCCAGCCCCATTTCCTTTTTCTTAGGGCACTCCCTTGCCCAGTGACCTGTCTCCTTGCAGCAGGCACACTGGTCTCTACGCAGTCGCGGGCCGATAGGTCAGTGCTGCCCCTGCTCTTGGTCTCTCCCCAGTTCCCCGAACTTTGCCTCATTTCCCTTCCTTGTACTGCTGCTACCAACACCCTTGTCATTTCCCTGGTGGCATCCCTATTACTATAGACTCTCTGTGCTGTTGCCAAGAGATCCTGAACACTCTTACCCTATAGATTCTCTAGCTTTTGTAGTTGCCTTTTAATATCTGGAGCTGCCTGATGAACAAAAGCCATTTACTACTGCTGCCTGATTCTCCGGAGCCTCTGGATCCATTGGGGTAAATTGTCTAAAGGCTTCCATTAACCTTTCTAGGGAGCTAGTAGGCGACTCCTGTTTCCCTTGTATTACTGTATAAACTTCAGCCAAATTAGTTGGTTTTCAGGCCGCAGCCCGGAGACCCACCATTAGAGTCTGGCGATAGACCCGGAGCCTCCCCCTACCTTCTGCCGTGTTGTGGTCCCACTCAGCTGCGGGAACCTACTCAAGGGAAAAGCAGCAATAATCAGGTCAGGGTTGGCGGTAGGTTGCCCATCATCTCCAGGGACCGGTTTCCTGGCCTCCATCTGGATTCTTTCCCTTTCTTCCGTGGTGAAGAGGCTACGGAGCAGTTTGTGGCAATCATCCCAGGTAGGCTGGTGAGGAAACAGACCACTGTCCAGGAGAGAAATTAAACTCTTTGGGTTGTCAGAGTAAGGGGGGTTTTGATTCTTCCAATTGTAGAAAACACTAGTGGAGAAGGGCCAGTACTGAAGTCTAGGGTTCCTCGTCTAGTCAGGGGGCCCTGTCTCCCTGAGGGGCAAGACCACGGTGATGTCAGGAGATTGAGCAGGGGACAGGGCGCGTTGGGCCCGCCCTTGGGTTCCCCCTGCTGGTCCTTCCAGTGGCCTGTCTGCTCTTCTTGCTCCTCCCCCTTCACCCCCCTTATCCGGCCAGTTAATAGGGTGCACATAGGGAGGGGGCGTGGATTCTGAGGATTCTGAGGATTCCGAGAGAAGCGGGTCCTTGCCCCCTTGGAGGACTGGATATAGGGGGGCTGACGGTCCGGTAGGTCCCAGGGTTTGTGGCCCAGAATCGACCTCTTTTGCCACAAAAATGTCAGCCTCATGTGCCACATGTAAAAAGGGAGTTAGCCAATTAGGGGGGTCCTCGAGTAAGTCCATCCACACCAAGATATAAGGAATCTGATCTGGATGTCCCTCTCTTTTTGGATAAAAAATCACATTCTTTACTCGGAGAATGGCACTTTTTCCAAAGGTCCCCTCCGGGGGCCACCCTACACCAAAGGTGGGGCCACTTGGCAAAACAGAGAGTAACTAGCTTTCTTTTCTTTATCTCTATTCCCAAATTACGTCCTCTTTCCCTAATGACTGTAAAATGGTCAGTCAGTACAGTCAAAGGAGTAGTCTGAGTTTGCCCCATGTCTAGGTGAAAAGAGAAAACAGCTACAATTATTCACAAAATCAAGATCGTAACACAGACAGACAGCAAATGCCTCGCGCTGTGAGCACCCTGAGGCCATTTCAAAGAGGATTTCAGAAGGCAGAGTAGATCTTCCGCTGCAGGAGTCCCTTGGTGGCTTATGACCTGCAAGAATTCTGAGGGGGATTAGATCCCTTGCCAGGGTGTTGGGGTGGAGGCAGACAGGACAATACAAACACAGATAGCACAAAATTTGCAGCACGGCCACAGAATTTGCAGCGCGTCGTGGATTGCTACCCAGAAACTAAAACCAGAGGCGAACCGCGGATCCATCACCTACAAAATACATTACCAAATACTTCACGGAATACTTTACTAAAGGCAATCCACTCAGAACCCAGAAGGGGCTGGGGACATCTCCCACAAACCCCGTCGGCTGCCCTTCGGTGCATCCACCTGGACCTTTTGCCGACCACACAACACAGAACCAGAACCTGCAGGCAACCAGAGTACAGAAACTTACAGATGGGCAATGCCTTTACTCACCGGCCAGGTTCTCGTCACCTCTCGATCGGGGTGTCTGGGTAAGCTTATAAGAGGGATCCCAGACGAGCCCCCATCTATTATGCTTGAATTTGGGACCCCCAAAAGACCACCAGAGACCAAGATCGATGTAAGCAGCAAAGAGGTGTTTATTGCCAGCTAGCTCGGTCCTCCGCACGCACACAGCAACTGGTGATGCTGAGAGGCCCGAGCTCAGGGTTTGCAGCAGTTTTATACACTCTTTGGGGAAGGCAGGGACCCCACATACATCATAGCATCTCAAATCATCACACACCACGGGAAAATCAAACAAGAACTCTAAAACATGATTAGCATATCAAGTGGCGGGAAAAATTTAGAAAGGATTATTGGTTAGTTCAAGGGGTTGACACACTTAAAAATGATCGGTTTAAACCATGAGGGTGTCGCAAGGGGGGTATGTGCCAAGCTGCAGGGCTTCTAGTTTAGATATTGGTCACCACACCTAGGTGAGGCCATCTGGAATTTCAGATATTTCGATATCTTGGCCTCTCTTAGGCCATCACCATCTGCAGCTTTTCTGAGAACTGTTTTCACAGTGCTTTTCTGTGGTATTTTCCTGACTTTAGGACTGCAGTAGGTCAGGGGTTAAGTTTCAGAGCAAAATGAGGTCCCAAGTAGAATGAGGTTGCTTAGGTCTTCCATTTGGAAAGAAAAGAAGAACCCCATTTCATCTTTACACCGAAGTTTAGATTTAATTGAGTCTAAAGTTTTCATTTTAGCCATGATAGTTAGAGAAATGAACATCTTCAATAAATAGTGAGCAACTACTTTGTGATACAGTTTTAAATGTTGCAGACAGAGTCTCTGCCCTCAAGTAGTTTGCATCCTAGAGAATAGATAAATAAGTAACCACATAGTATGGGTTTCAATAAATTCAGTGTAGAGAAATAAAGCAGGGTATGAAATGGAGAGAACTTCCTGGGGGATCGGGGAGCTGGATGGTTCTATAGATAGTCCTAAACGTCTCACAGATAAATGACCATTGAGTGCAGATTGAAGTGAAAAGGAAGCCAATCAAAAGTCTAGGAAAATTGTTCCTAGAAGAAACACAGGTGGAAGTCAGAGCGTGCTGGTTCAGCTGGGTACCCGCAAGGGGCTGGCCTGGCTGGATGGGGCAAGAGAGGGGAGACAAGAGGAAGGGGAAGTCAGGGCTGTGGGGAAGCAGATCCTTATCCCCCATGTAACGCTGTACCTTCGACTCCAGTGGGGTGTGAGGGTTTGGGGCAGGGGCATGACACCAGCTGCTTTAAAAGGATCCCTGGACTATTGTGGCATAGCAGAAAGGGGCTGGGACAGGGAATTTCAGGGAGAAGACTTGAGACTTGAAGAAACCCTAGGCCGATCTGATCACAGAAAAGGAAGCTGCAGGTTGGGAGCAACAGGAACACAGTCACACATGACTGGGAAGGGCAGGTGGAGAGTCCCTGAAGAGCGGACTGGGAAGCGAACTTCTAGGTTCCTGCAGAGGGGATGGCTTGGATGAGTCGAGGCCAGAGGCAACGTCAGACTTGGATAAGGAGAAGAGAAGAATTCGGGCTTTGAAGAAGAATATCTTATTCGTGTATACTAAAGACCCTAAACAATTTTGAAATAGAAAATTCACTTTAAGGAACAGTAAAATGCCTGGTCCCTCATGCTTCAGTTATGCCTTTCTGTCCACATAAAGAAATTGGTGTATACACATGGTTTCTTGTACCTGTTGAGGCTCTGCTGAGAATCCCAGATGTATGATGTGGCACTTTCAGTGCATACTCACGTGTCATCTGACTTGAGCAGCTAGAGAAAACAGAAAGAAGAGGTATTAACTCACCTATTTGCAAACTGGAGAGATTTATTTAAACCTACACAGGTTGGCGCCGGGCCTCAAATCCAGGCGTCCCGCCGCCCACTATATTAGTCTCCTTGCTCCCCCAAGTATAGTTCCTGGCCCAGCAGCACCAGAATCCCTTAGGTGCTTGTTAGAAATACACAACCGCACCTGCCCGCCCAAACTAAAACTTATGAACTGAACCCCAGAGAATTCCCAAAGTGCTAATCTAGGGTACGTCCCTTGAACCCTCATTTAGCTGTAGATCCCAGGAGATGTGAGGGGGACAGACATTGATCTCTTACCAGATATGACATTTTTTTTTTTTTTTTTTTTGCTTTTAAACATGTATCTTTTCTCCTATCTGCTAATGTTTGCCATCCTTCTGGTATCTTAATTCTGCCCCTGCCACACTTCCCTGACAAACTTCTAACAAATAATGGGAAGAAGCTCACGTGTGCACAAGGTCTTTGTCCTGTAGACCCCCATCTTAAATTGGTTCAGGCAGAGCTAAGATGCTAACCGCATGTTCTCCTTTTAGAGGACCCATCCTGTGTGGATCTCTTCAGCTGGTGCCACCTCGTTCCTCAGCACGGTGTCTGCAACCACAAGTTCTATGGTAAACAGTGCTGCAAGTCCTGCACCAGGAAGAGCTGATCTCCACGTCCTCCTCGACGGCTTCCGGCCAGGGTCTCCCCTTTCAGCCTCCAGCCAGGAGACGGAGCACTGCTAGCCACCAGTGAGCTGGTGCAGGGTCAAGGAGTGGGCAGGTTGCCGTCGGATTCCATCCCCAGAAGCACACGGTACTCTGAAGCACTTGAAAATAGAAAGCGATGACAAATCTGACTTGGAAACAAAAAGAAAGAGAAATCTTTGATTTGCACTGTTAACGTGAAAAGCGAGGCATCACACTGAGGTATGTTGGATTTTAATTTTGACACTGTGAGACGAGCCCTCTGGAACTTCAGAGGATTCAGTGGCAAAGACATCTGTTTGAAAGAGGTCCTGGTAAGCCCTCAGGTCCAATCAGACCTGGATGGAACACCTTGCCTGTGACTTGGAGTTCACAGTTTTGACTCTGACTGTGAACACCCAAGCCAGGAGTCGTCTCAGAAGCCAAACGGTGCTCACACCATTGTGCTTGCTGCTGGACTGGCAAGCTTCATGTTACGTTTATTTAGTGTGTGTGTGTTGTTTATTATTTTGTTTAAAGTATATTCTGCTTTATAGAGAAAAGTCTCCAAGACTAAAATTAACAACTTGAAAAGTGTTCAAAGGATTATTCTGGAAGGAGGATGATGCAGACTATTTAAAAATCTCCATGTGATTGAAATTCACACTCGGGTGGAAAAAAATCTCATCCAAGGCAAATACCACTGCCTTCTTTGCACGGTCCCCCTCCCGAGTTTTGGTGCTTGCTGAACAATTCCGTGGGAGGCTGGAACCGGCTCTTTGGGGGTGAGTGGTTCATTTCTGGTAAATATCTAGGGCGAGCTAAATGGCAGAACAGCCACGTCCCAAGGAGAGGAGCACGTCATTCATACTGCTCTGTACATATTATCAGAATGCTTGGAAAATTAAAGGCTGCTTGTGGCTTTTCCTGCCAATAGACAAATTTTAAATTTGCCCCAGGATTTAGTTAACAAGGGGAAAAAAAAAACACAGTGGCAAGAGAAAAGCCTACCATTCTTGCTGCATTATTAATAAATCACAATATGCCAAGACCCTTCAACAAATAAGAGTATTTTCATAGTGTTTCAGATGAATTTTCAGTCAGCAGAAGCCAGCTGTTGTTGGGCATTAATAAGCTTAAAATTGTTCTCAATTGGAAAAACACCACACTGTTTTGCCAAAACCAAAGTAACTTACAAGACTGAACCCCCCTGTAATTTTTTTTGAGAAGTGGTTATAAAGGGCATATTTGTATGATGCTACTCTATTCAACTTCTTTGATGAATGTAACCCAATTTTACTGCTTTAAGAAGTCTCAGTTCAGTCAAGGATTAGCCAGCTCAGCATAACCAACTAGACCGTGCTTGGTTAAATTTAGCAGCATCCTTTGTTCCCATACTAATTAAAATCATGAGTTCTTGAATCTCAGAGAAAGAGCGATTGGGAGCTTCTCTCCACCCACTGGCGTGGCGGCCAATTTATCCCGAAATAAAAATGGTTCCACAGCACCACCCTCGTGCCCTCCAAAAAAAAAAAAAAAAAATGGCAAGTTATTTGTGTCTTTATATAATTATCATTTTGTTATTTTATGGAAAAAATTAATTTATTAATAGCCTATTATGTGTTATCACTTGCTTCACTGAGGAAGTGGTATTCTGAGGAAAAATGTTGAATAAAACCCTGGATTATAGAGAAAAGTCAAAAAATATATGTGTAATATTTAATTATTTTATAAGTTTTATAATAAAGTATTCTGTTTCTTTATCTTTGAAACTTGTTAAGTTCTTGAACGAGAGAGTGGGAATTCCGTTTATTTCCAAGGTCACTTAACTGTACAAATGTGGGTCAAAAAATCTCAAAGGAACTTCGTTGAGAGAAGGAAAATGTTAATGACTTTTCCTCTTTGGGTGAGAGGAAATCCAAATGGAAAAGGTTGGAGTAATTGTGTTCTCCTGTATAGGCTTGTAAACATTTATTTATAGAAATCATCTGAGACAAAGCTACCATAATGAATTGTTAGTCCTCTCTGAAAGGCAGCCTGGTAAAATTTTTGCAAAAAATGGAGAGAGGAGGGAGGGAAGAAGAAAGAAGGAAGAAAAAATAAGGAATTGTTTTTGAAATTTTGAATCATCAGACCAATGGAGAATAAAGAACTGTTTAGACAAAGTAAATCCAGTTGATCTAAATACATGGTACTTTCCCTGGTATCTCGGTTGCAACACAACTCATATGCACAGCCCTCGTATATATTTCAGGACTTCATCTGATTATCGCTACTTAGCAAACAAAAATAAACTATGGTTAAGAATGGAAAATGAAGCTGGTGACCGGGGAAAATGTCTTTGTAGCATTTGGTAATATTATTAGAAGCAACTAGATTAGTGTTCAGTGGGTGTCAGGTACTGTGCTAAACCCTTTATATACACTGTCTCACTTAATCCCCACAACGGCCCAGTAAGGAAGATACCATTACCCTTAGTTTGCTGAAGAGGACTTTGGGATTCAGAGAGATTATATATTTGGCCCCAGAATCAATGGTCAATTTGTGATGGGGTCAGGACTTAAAATTAGGCCCACCAGGGCTCTCCTGTCGCTAAGCTGAATTCCCCTGGAGAAGACAGACAGTTCTTTAGAACTCTCATGGCCTCTGAGATGCATGTGAATAGAGTTTGGCAATAAATGATTTAATGACAAATTATGGGCAGAGCCAGGAATTTAAGATGAGAAATAGGAGATGGGAGGTAATAAATTCCCACCAAGCCTACCTTTTCAACAAAGGATAAAGACTTGTTGCATATTTAAGTCTTCATTCCCTAATAACTGCTTCTCTCTGGGATGATAGTATTTCCTGGACAATAGCTCTGAAGTGTCTGGAGCATGCAACTCCATTAGGATGGAGAGAGCTCATCGGAATGCTCCTGGTGTGGGTTCCGTATGTTAAGGGTGGAGACAGATGATCCCACAGCTGAGTCTCATGCAAGGACTGACTTATGGAAGGAAGCATTATTCCTAGATGTGACATGAAAAGGTCATGGATTTATGGTTTTAGCTTAGAAAATATAGAAATATGCACAAGGATTCCATGCTCTGCCTTACCCCATCTTTCCCTTAAGATCTGAACTCCTTGAAAACCTCTGTGGTCTCCATTGGTACGAGGCTCTGAGCACGTACTTACAGTCACCCCTGAATTCAGATGAGAAGACCACAGGCACATGGAAAGTGAATCTCAAACTGCTGTCACTCATTTGCCATGATAAAACACACATCACCTCTATTTTAAGATTTATCCTTTTTTGTTAGTGTTTTTGGTACCAAGGATTGCACCCAGGGACATTCTACCACTGAACCACATCCCTAGCCCTTTTTATTTTTTGAGACAGGGTCTTGCTAAGTTGCTTAGGGCCTCACTAAGTTGCTGAGGCTGACTTTGAACTTAAATCCTACTGACTCAGCCTCCTGAGCTGTTAGGATCTCCTGAAAAGATGTGCCTTTTAAGTAAACTATGTTGCTCTTTAAATATTGTCTTTAGAGCAGACTTTGCATAATTCCTTCACGTGAAAAACATATATTACAGGGTACATACAGAAGGCAGCCATAAAAGCTTAATAAATATTAATATGATATTTTTAATTTAAACATATTCTCCGTAACTCCCATCTGAAAAATTAATTCCTCTTAAGAATAATTGCACTGCCCATAGTTCCTCAAAAACATTCAATTCAGCATCACCAAGCTTGGGATAAACGTGGAATTTTCTTTTGATAAAATTTTCTTGCATCCCAATTCACATTTGCCCAGGGAAAGGGCAGATTATATCCACGTAATTATATTTTGTTGCTAGAGTTGGACATGGGAGATCATGTGACTTTCATTCAATGAATTTTTGTGTAGAGAAGACAAGGCATAAATAGCACATGTTCTTATCCATGTGTGCCCAGCTATGTCAGTTTATGCAAAGTTGTAGCAAATTTCCTCCCCCATTCCTGCACTACCCTCCCATTTGAATATCATAGAGATGTGCACGTGTATCCCTACATGTCCCTAAACTAGCTTAATTGGGGTGGGGGTCATAGCCAAGTTCATAGTCAGGTACTTCAATAAGCAACACATTGTATATAATTCTTGACTGGTGTAATGACAAAGGAAAGTCAGGGGTTGTATCTGTCATCCTTAGAGGGATAAGAGAAAGGCAGAGATGCCTGGCACTGGGAAACCCTGTAGGCCTTTCTCCCAACCCCTCTGTTTCAACCCCTCTTCTCTTCTTCCTCTCTTAGGCACAAGAAGGGTATCACGATATTGCCTGGTGCTGCATCCCCGTGTCCACATCATATGTTGGAAGCATGAGCCTAGATCTTCCTCCTCCTCCTCAGCCCTCCCTCCTGAGGCTAATGGCCTTTGTAGAGCTGGTGGATAAACACAGTGGCCTCTTTGCTATGATGGGTTCACAGAACCTTGAGGAGATGGTCTTTGAGGGTAAGCCAGGGCCAGGGGCTGTCCCTGCTGAAGACAGGGCCCAGGCTCCCTTCTGCCTATGGCTCCCTCCTCTCTCTCCTGTGACTGAGGTAAAGGAAGAGCCGTCAGCGCCCCATGCAGAAGGCTTGGCTGGCTCTACCTGGGGCCCTGCAGACTATCATTCCACATATTAGGGGCTGAGTTTCTCCTCTTTTTTTTTCGGAAAGAGAGTCCCCATGTCCCTTGAAAGCCAAGATGGACCTAGAGTTAGTCTTAAAAAAAAAAATGGTTTCTAAATAACTAGCTGTATCAGAATCACCTGAGGGTCTTTCATCCATAAACTTCCCAGGTCCCTTTCAAAAAATCGAATGTGTTAGGCCTGGGGGTGAGGGCTGAGAATTTTTATCTTGAAAGGCAGTCATGTTTCTGTAAGGACCAGCTCATTTTGGAAATACTGGTCTAAGGCAAAGAAAGGAAGTGCCTTGGGTCTGTCTTTCTAGTTAGACAAAGGACCCCCCTACCCCCACCCCCAGCTTGTGCCAACCTACTCAGCTGTGCCGAGGTTGGCCAAATTACGCAACTGATGCAGGGGCCTTTGCTTGGCCCATGTGTGTGTCCCCCCCGGAAGGCCTTTGTTAGACAAGGTAAGGATTCATGGGCAAGGACCCAGTCACCTGGTCCTTGGTCATCTTTCTGTTTCTTCTCACTTCCAAGCACATCCGTGGCCACACTCCAGGTTTGGTGGCTGGACCACTGGCTGATTCTCTCAGTCAAGTACCCACATGCAAGAGCTACAGTGCTGTTTTCTTTTCTTCTGAGGGGCATGGTAGAGAAGCCAGCGCAGTGCTCATCAGAACATGTCTTTGGCACATAACTCCCAGGGCCTCAGGTGTGTGTTTATGGAGAAATCTGCAGCTCATGAAAGCCCCCGACTCCCAGTCAGGGCTGCCCTTCTACTTCCTGCCCTATTTCATTAGATGCCAAGAAACGAATTAACCATTTTTCCAAACTGTGCCAGCTGTCGTCCTTCCTAACACATTGCCAGAAACTCATGGGCTGACACAACTGAACAGAATGGTAACTTCAGCTTTTATACAACAGCAGAAAAAAGTCTTAAATGACATGGGGAAGAGCTCCTAGAACAATGCTTTTGGCCACATAAAGCGTAAACAAGTTAAATTCGTGGTGCATGCTCTCCAGGGCTCTGATCTGGTTAATGGCTAAATTGATTAATTCACAGTTTTTGTGTTTTGTTTTTGTAAAGATTGGTTCCAGATATTTAAAACATAACATGTTGTCCATTTATTTATCTGCATAGTCCAAAACCAATGAAGCGATCACTGTTACTGTATTCAGCAAATTTCTTCTTTTGTTAGGACATCTTTATTGTCCAAACTTTTTATCACTTGCAGCCTGGTCTACTGAAGGGACAGACACTTCAAGTTTTCTTCGAATTAGTATTTATTTTCAGGATCAAAACCTCTCTGTCATGCTGAGTTACATCCACCCTTTTCTAGTGTGGTCTGCCTCAACGTTTTATTGTGCATTAGTTAGCATATTTGCTAACTAATATACATTCATTCTTTCAACAAAAGAATTTATTGTGCATTATTGTGCATCAGCTGCCGTGTGAAATGCAAACATGGAAAATTGCTTTGTTTCTGACCCAGACTTTATACTTCAAAATCTAGAATGCTTAACCATGCAACAGATAGATAATGGCCCCAGGTCACAGAGTCCTAAAGATTTTTTTTTTTTTAAACTCTTACTTTTGTATTCATCCTAGTCAACATTTGATAAGCTCTGCTTGGAGTCTGCTCTGGTCAGCATCACATATAAGCACCAGGATGATGCAAAGGGGTGTCTAATGCCCTCCCCAAAATAATTAAAATTACAAAACAATAGCATTACGCACAAGAGTCTGCTTGGAAATGAATGAATAGGAATCAAGAACAGGAAGATAATCTAGGGATTGTCTCTCCTATTTCACAGATCTAGAAACTGAGACCCCAATTTTTTATGACCTATCCTAAAGTTACCCAGTGAGTTAACAGCAAGGCCACATCAGTCATGATTTTTAGGCAAGCTTACTTTTCATTGTATTATAAAATATTTATTTTTACTTGACAGGCAAACACTGAGCTTAAAGACAACTTAATAAGTAGCGAGTTTCAAATAGAAACCTAGCAAGAAACTGTTAGAAAGTTCGTAAATGTATGGGATGTCAACTTATGTTTCTTTCCTCTGAGATAAAGACTCTGGCACCACAAAAAGTCTGAAGAATGTTGTCATCATCCCTCTGCATAGAGAGAGGGTGACCACATGAAAGTACAAATTTCTAAAAGTATCTGGCCTATTCCCTTTCCAAAAGTCTGATATCTTCGGGGAATTAAGCGATTGCTTTTCCCAAGCCAAGAATTAATAACAGTGTTGAATGTTGCAAGATTCTACGAATGTACAAAAATCACAAGATTGGACACTTTCAAGGGATGAATTGTACGGCATGCATATTCTATCTCAATAAAGTGGTTTAAATAAAAATATGTGGAAATAAGGGCTGTCGGTCGTCAGGCCCGTTGTTGTGATGTTATTGAAGGTTAGGGACCTGTCACAGGTGAGTCTTTTCTCCTAGACAAAAACCAAAATTCTGAACTTCAGATGAAGAAAACAGCGGAGATAATGGGGGCCAGCCGTGCAGTCACACCATCCTCATTCAACCTGCGTTTTAAGAGTTTGGCAAGAGCAGCTCCATCTGCATTTATAGCCACCTCCATCCCACAGGAGATAAAAATATCCATGAAAAGACTGAGATTGAAAAGGGTGGAGGGCGAGGAAAACTAATTTGTTATCACTCCTTGCTCCTAGACACATTAAAAGAGAGGCGAAGAAAAAGGTATCCTGGGGGAAAGAATTTCGGACAGAGCCTTCTTGTGGATTTTATGACACCTTTAAAAAAAAATCTGCTTTGAGTCCTCTGATGAAATTTTAATATTTTGCTTATTTTCGTATAATTTTCCTAGGACCTACTTAGAAAACCAAGAATAACAATGTAATAAAATGTTAGAGTTCCCAAGGGCCAGCCACAGGAGTGCAGAGAGAAGCAATGAGGAGGTGACAATTATGTTAAAATGGGTGACGTTAATGCACACCCGCTATGTACCAGGGAGAGGCTTGTCTTATTCCACATACTAATCTGCCTTCGTGGGGATTACAGTTCATGGATATAGATGAACCAAGGAATCTCACAGATACTCACAGAATCCCAGCCAGGATAAGGCTGAGCAGGAGAGGCATGAGACTGTAGCCAACATACCCTGTGCTCTACCCATCCCTGCTTGCGTCCCTTAGGCATTTTCTTGCACATGCGCCTGTGTGAATTTATTCCCAAAGCTAGCACGTGCATTCCTTTTTCCAAGGGCATGGTTCATACTATTAGTACCGACTTTGCCTTCAAACAGAAAACCACAAGCATCTGGAAATTTACTCTCTTTCCAACCTTATGCGGACTATCAACAAGGATGCCGACCGTGACTGACCCAGCAGGAGTAACTGTGGTAGCTAGAATTGATTTCAGTGCTATATACAGTACTGTTCACTAAAGGGGAGCACCTGGCACATAGTAATATACAACAAGTGACAACTGCAAAAGTATCGAGAAGAAAAGAAGGTAGCTAAGGAGATTTTGAGGGTCAAAGAAGTGTTTTATGTATTGGGGAAAAGCTTCTTGATATTTATTGGTAGGAATGAGGTTTTTTGTTTTGTTTTGGATAGGACCCCAAAAGCACAGACAGCAATTAATAGGGTTAATAGCCAAAAGGTGTAAGGAATCCATACAACTAAGATAAAAAAGATTTTAAAATGGGCAAAGAACCTAACGTATTTCTCAATAGAAGATATATAAATGGCCAACAGATAAAAGATGTTCAGCATCACAAATCATCAAAGAAATGTAACTCAAACCCCTTATCCAAAGGACAAAAGATAGTAAGTGTTGGTGAGGATGTGTAGAAAAAGGGACCCTTGTTGGGGGTGGGGAATATAAATTAACAATTGCAGAAAGCAGTATGTAAGTTCCTCAAAAAAATAAAAATGGAACTACTGTATGATTCAGTAGTCCAAATTCTGGGTGTACATCCCAAGGAGATTAAATCAGTATGTTGAAGAGACATGTGCACTCCTAATGGCCACTGAAGCAGTATTCACAAAAGCAAAAGTATGGAATCAACCCAGAGGGCCACGGAGAGATGAATGGATATGGGAATGTGGTACACAGACACATACTGTGGAATGTTTGTTATTCAGCCATAAAAAGAAGGAAATCTCAACATTTGCAACAACATAAATGAGTTTATAGGACATTATGCTGAGTGAAATAAGCCAGACCAAGAGAAACACTACTGAATGACCTAAAATAGTCAAACTCAAAGGAGAGTAGTGCTTTCCAGGGAGAGTTTGGCAGACAAAATGGGGAGAAGCTGGTCACAGTGTCCAAAGTTCAGTTACAGGACGAATAAGTCCTGGAGATTCAATGTATAGCACAGTGACCACACTTTTCACGATGCAAGAGGAAAGATGGAAAGAAAATGGTTCCTATGTAAGGCGAATGGTATGCTAATCAGCTTGATTGTGGTAATCATTTCAAAATGTATACATATATCAAAACATCCATTCGTGCCCGTTAAATTTATACAGCATCTATTTGCCAATTATACTGCAATAAAGCTGAAAAAAATGAGCTTTGTGGCTTTGAACCTTTTCAGAAAATAAGCTGACAAGCAGGTACACTCTTGGCCTAGATCTCATGAGGCCCTGGGTCATCTGAAGCTCAGCTGCCAGCCCCTGGCCAGGTGCATGTTTGAGGTCCACAAAGGACGGAGAGTTGGCAGCCGGGCAGCAGCCAGCTGCCAGCCCCCTCCTTTCCCCAGAGTGGGAGGAAGTTGGTTCCTGTGTGACAATTAATTAAATCCTGACTGGGTGGGCATTTCTAACGTGTTTTCCAGTGTTACTGTCTTGCTAGCAGAGTTCATAACTGAACTGCAGCCAGCCTCCGTTGGGGAACAGGAAACCACCTTTGACTGGGGCCAAAGTACTTGTTCTCTCTCCAAATGTAGTCACCCAGGTAGAGATCGCACTTGGAGGTCAGCCTGTGATTCTCAATACATCAATTGTTTCTGCCCACCTCCCCTCTGCAAAGTCCGGAAGACATGGTGAAGTTAACAGGCTGCTCCGCTGTATTGTCTATTTGGAAGGCACACTCTGGGTATTGTCTGCTAGCACAAAGGGGCTTTCAGAGTTGCCTTGTAAAGGATTGCTTTTCGGAAGATTATGTTTTAGAGTTAGGTGTCTCAGTATTCCCAGTACAAAGTGGCAGGGAGATTTAGCAGCTATCTAGATAATCTTATCAACCCAGAGAATTCAGACTCTGGTTTTACTGCCTTGAAGTGAAGTAGCCATCTCGTTCAGCTCCCTCCCACAGAGAAAAGCAGGCTGAGGATTACTAAGCCCCAAATACCATCCTAGTCACTTAGTGCTTTTTCCTTTAATTCTCATATCAAATCACTGCTTATCACTGCCTCACTTTTGAAGAGAAGGAAATGAACTTCAGTCAGGTTAAATAACTAAGTAAAGTCACACAGAAAAAAATATATATATATATTTAGAATACAGGTCTGTTTCAGGCAGAACAAACAACAAAAAATAACTTTCTACTTGGTAAAGAGAGGAACCAATTTAAAAAAAAAAAAAAGCCAATGGTAAGGTATGTTTAAAAATTGACCTGTATCATCCTCTTGGGGTTTGGTCATATAAGCTTCCTGCAGAACAAATCCTAAGCAGACAAACCTTAGAAAAATGTGGAAAGCAAATGCTGAAAGACTGAAGAGTAAATACAGCAGGCTTGTGGCAAAGGAGTCAATGTGGAGAGGCAAACAGCAACAGGGTAAGGTTCTCGTCTTGTCTGTTCCCTTTCTTTCCCTGTCTCTTCACTTCCTGTTTTTCCTTATTAGTAGCTTAATCCCGAAGCCATGCCATAGGCCCAGAACAGCTTCTGGGTGAGAGCAAGATTCCTGATGGGGTTCCTGGATGGAGAAGCCAGGGAAAGGAACCCCAGGCATCCTGACCGATATGAAAGCAGAATCCATCATGGAGGATGTCCAGAAAGGCATTTCCTAGTTCAGAGTGTGGACTCCATACAAATATCTGACCACACCACTCACGGATAAGAAAGACTCAAAGCAGAACAGTAAATGCTTGAAGTACTGAACTGAGATTTAAACTAACTCCCACAGTAGGAGGGACAGAGCTTACGTTTTGCATTGGATCTAACAAATTGCTGAAATAAAATCATCATTCTTCAGAGGAACATAAGGGAACCCAGAGTCTTCACAATAGAATATGCACTGCACCCAGAATATAATCTATCAATATTTAACAAGACTAAAACTATTAAAAATGACACATTTCTAGGGGAAAATATGATCAACACATGCCAATTTAAACTGACCAGATGTTGGGAGAATCCAGATGGTTAAAGTTAGATAAGAACTTTAAAGAAAATGATAGAGCAATCCTTCAAGATGAAAGGGAAATATACTCACAATGAAGGGGGAAAGTCAGCAGGTAAATATAAAACAAAAAAGAACCAAATGGAAATATTATAATCAATAAATATAATATTGGCAATAAAATATTCAGTATCCAGAATTAATGGAAGAATAAGACAAAGGAAAGAGATGGTGAACTGGAAGAAAGAGCAATGGAAAATATCCAGTCTGAAGAGAGAAAGATAAATGCTTGAATGGAAAATAAAAAAAGAGCAGATGGGAGGGTGGAATAGGATTTCCAAAAAAACCTTCATAAAAGCAATGAGAACTCTGGAAAAATAGATTCAACTCTCTCCGAACTCTAGTAATTAACCAGAGACTTGCAACATTGCACGGGGCATTTATTGAAGAAAAATAACTGCATATTTTAAGTTTTATGGTGTTTTTTACTTGGTCTACTTGCATTTTCCTCTCCTCGGCAACATGCAAGTCTGGACAACCTAGACTTTGTCATGATGAAAATCAACAACCTGGCAGCTGGAAGGAACAGAATGGTGTTGGGGTCCTTCAAAGCATAATTCCCAGAGGAGTGTTATTATTTGACCTTGGTATTATTATTTGACCTTGTTATTATTTGACCTGGTGGTTTCCCAGAAAACCCCACTCAAAAGGCTTGTCTCCAATTAACCCCAAAGAACAGTCTTCTTCTTTGCAAGTATTTGTCAAAAACAACCAGTAGTGATTCATTTACACCATGAGTGCCTGAGCTTGTGATGACAGTTGAG
Organism: Marmota flaviventris; assembly: GCF_047511675.1. Taxonomy (NCBI): domain Eukaryota; kingdom Metazoa; phylum Chordata; class Mammalia; order Rodentia; family Sciuridae; genus Marmota; species Marmota flaviventris. The sequence continues at coordinate 54,154,717 of NC_092515.1, read as the reverse complement.
GAAAACAACTGGCTAACCAAGAGTCTTAGAAGATTCTAGAATGAGATGTCCATGGGGCTTCGAAAAGCTCTGACATATTCCAGGGATTCTAGAAGGCCATGCACGTGTGTGGGGCTGAGCACATGCCCAGGGCTGTGAACATGTTTAGGGACTCCCTGAACATGCCTACCTACACTGACCTGGAGGCTCCCCCCACAAGCAGCAGACAGAGGCTAAGGCAGAGCTGTAACTACCTGCTGGGTCCTGAAGGCACACTGCCACCTGCAAAGAGACCTTGCAGCAAGACTGGGATGTTTGTATTTTCTGTTTACATGTATATATGGAAGTATCAGCTCAATCACCAGTGATCACTAAGCTGACAATGTGGAGAATTCAGACCACACATGACAAACAATATAGACCTACAGAATTTATCTAGGAACATTGCTGAACAAACTAACAAATAGCAGTAGAAGCAGCCCAGAAAGGGAACAAACAATTTCCAAAGTGCCATATTTGCTAAGTTGTAAAATTTCTAACAACATATATATATGTTATATATGAATGTTTATATATATATAATATATATATATATATATATATATATATATATATATATATATATATATATATGTTATATATGAATGACAAGGAAAAAAACAAAGTATGGTTGTTGCAGTGGGTAGTTGTAGTTTCTATTGCAATCAATAGAAACTGTCCACAACACAGTTTGATTAGCCATTTAAATATGAAATCAGCTCTTTTAAGTATTTCAAAAATGAAAGAAAATTGTATGTAAATAATTCACAATAGCTAACTACGGAACCAACCTAGGTGGTCCTTCAATAGATGAATGGATAAAGAAAATGTGATATATATATATATATATATATATATATATATATATATATATTCAATGGAATATTATTCAGCTTTAAATAAGAATGAAATTATGGCATTTGCTGGTAAATAGATGGAGTTGGAGAATATCATGCTAAGTGAAATAAGTCAATCCCAAAAAACTAAAGGCCACATGTTTGTTCTAATATGTGGATGCACTAGGGAATAATAGAGTTACTTTAGATTAGGTGGAGAGGAATGAAAGAAGGGAAGGGGAGGGAATATGGGCATAAGAAGGATAGTAGAATGAAACAGACATTATTACTTTATGTATATATATGAGTGTATGACCGGTGTGATTCTACAACATGTATAATCAGAAAAATGAGAAATTATATCCCATCGATATATGATATATCAAATTGCATAATGCATTCTACTGACTAATTAAAACAAATTTTTAAAAAGAACTGCTAAGTGAAGTAAGCAAATCCCCAAAAAACAAATGCCGAATGTTTTCTCTAATATGAAGGTGCTGATCCATACTGGGGATGGGGTGGGGATAATGGGAGGAATGGAGGAACTTTAGATAGGGCAAAGGGGAAGGAGGGTAAAGGAGGGGGCATGGGGGTAGGAAAGATGGTGGAATGAGATGGACATCATTACCCTAAGTACATGCATGAAGACACAAATGGTGTGACTCCACTTTGTGTACAACGAGAGACATGAAAAATTGCTCTCTATATGTGTACTATGAATTGAAATGTATTCTGCTGTTATATATAACAAATTAGAATAAATTTTAAAAAGAAAATAAAGAAGTAAAATCAAAAGCTCTTAAATTTAAAAAGAACATGCTATATGAAAATAATAGAAAAGTATGAGAACAATGTGTCACCAAATAGAGAATAGAAAAATACCAAAATTATAAAAAATAAAAATTATGGAGCTGAAAAAGCTAGACAAATGAGGAGTAATCAGATAAAATGGAGCAGACAGAAGAAAGAAACAACAAATGTGAGCACAGGCCAATTGAGATCATCCACCTCAAGGAACAGAAGTAGAAAAGAATAGGAGAATGAACCCAGCCACAGAGACCTACAGGACATCATCAAGCCTGTCAATATGCACACAAGGGATGTCCCAAGCAGAAAGGAAAATGAAGAAGACTGAACAGATGATGTCTGGAGCTTACTAAATTTGATCTAAAGGAATTAATTTATACATGCAAGACTCTCGATGAACTCCAAGTAAAATAAACTCAAAGAGATCTACACTTAGATATTTCCAAAAATATTGACAGCCAAAGCCAAGGATAGGATCATGAAATTAGTAATAGAGAAGTTGTTGGTCACATATAAGTGATTCTCAGTAATTTTAAAAATATATATTTTTAATTATTTTTTTTTTACACAAACGGATCATAACTTTTCTCTGGTTGAACACAAGGCAGAGTCACACCATTTGTGCAATCACACATGTACATAGGGTAATTATGTCAGTCTCATTTCACCATCTTTCCCACCACCCCTTCCTCCCCTCCCCTCACTCCCCTCTGCACAATCCAAAGTTCCTCCATTCTTCCTTTGCCCCCCCCCATTATGTATCATCATCTACTTATCAGAGAAAACATTTGGCCTTTTGTTTTTTGGGTTTGGCTTACTTTCCTTAGCATGATATTCTCCAGCTCCATCCATTTACATGCAAATGCCTTAATTTCATTCTTCTCTAAGGCTGAGTAACATTCCATTGTGTGTATATATCACAGTTTCTTTATCCATTCATCTATTGGAGGACACCTAGGTTGGTTCCATAGTTTAGCTATTGTGACTTCAGCTGCTATAAACATTGATGTGGCTGTGTCACTGTAGTATGCTGTTTTTTAAGTCCTTTAGGTATCTACCGAGGAGTGGGATAGCAACCAACAGAAAGGGAGAAAATCTTTACCACACACACATATCAGATAGAACATTAATCATTAATATCCAGGATATATAAAGAACTCAAAAAAGTTAACACCAAAGAAACAAATAACCTAATCAATAAACTAAGGGCTAAGGAACTGAACAAACACTTCACAGAAGAAGATATGCAATCGATCAACAAATATATGCAAAGTGTTCATCATTTCTAGCAATTAGAGAAATACAAATCAAAACTACTCTAAGATTCCATCTCACTCCAGTCAGAATGGCAGTCATCAAGAATACAAACAATAATAAGTGTTGGCGAGGACGTGGGGGAAAAGGCACACTCATACACTGCTGGTGGGACTGCAAAATGGTGCAGCCAATATGGAAAGCAGTATGGAGATTCCTTAGAAAACTTGGAATGGAACCACCATTTGACCCTGATTCTCAGTAATTTTAATAGCCAGTTTCTCCTGAGGAGTCACCGGCTCCCAAAGGCAGAAGGATGACACATTCCAAGAGCTGAAAGAAAAGCCCATCAGGAAAATGTGCACATGCTGCTAAAGTGTTCTTTTCAACATAGAAAGCTAAATCAAGGTACTTCTAATCAAATAAAAAAAAAAAAAACAGAGGGCCTGTCTCTAGTAGATCTG